>NC_041730.1:131006079-131315079 GCF_004115215.2 Ornithorhynchus anatinus | reverse complement strand
TCCCGCAGGACGGAGGGGAGGAGCGGAACGTTCGCGGAAAAGGAGAGAGAGTGCGGCCCAGTGAGTGCGGGGGGGCATCGGAGGAGTGAAGCGGGCAAGCCGGCGGGTCCCGGGAGAGGAGCGCGGAGCGATACGGACGGGATCGCTCATAACCGTGTCTTATTAAAAGGGCTGGTGACCAAAGGGCTCACTGTAAAACCGTGCCCTTCCCTGGCAAGTAGGAGGCCCCCCCCCCCCGATGCCAGCCGTCACGGCCCACTGCCCACCGCCTCTTCCCCTCCCCGCACCTCCCTGGGCCGCCGTAGGTCAAAGGGCAAAGGGGTAGGGGGTCTTTTCGCCTGGGTACCCAGTTTGCCTTTTCATCCTCTGACGGTCGGTCTGTGTGTATAGCTGGCTGGGGGCGGGCCGGGGAGGAGGGCAGAGGGGAGGGCACGGGGGGGTGGCAGAGGGGAGGGCACGGGAAAGGGAGGACTGGGGGGATGTGGGCACGGGGAGGGCACGGGGGAGAGAGGTGGGGGCATGGGGGGGAAGGAAGGCCGGGGGAGGGCATGGGAAAGGGAGGACTGGGGGGATGCGGGTACAGGGAAGGCACGGGGGGAAGAGGTGTGGGCGTAGGGGGGGAAGGAAGGCCTGGGGAGGGCATGGGAAAGGGAGGACTGGGGGGATGAGGGCACGGGGGGGAGAGGTGTGGGCATGGGGGGGAAGGGAGGCCGGGGGAGGGCACGGGAAAGGGAGGACTGGGGGGACGTGGACATTGGGAGGGCACGGGGGGGAGAGGTGTGGGCATGGGGGGGGCAGGAAGGCCGCGGGAGGGCACGGGCAGGGAGTGACAGGGAGGGCAGCGGGGGGCAGAGTTGAGTGCGTGGGAATAGGGAAGGGCCTGCCGAGGGAGGGCAAGGGGAAGGAGGCGGGAGAGTGGGGTGGGCAGGGGGAAGGAGGGCTGGGAGGGCTCGGGCAGGAAGGGCCGGGACTGGTGAGGGCACGGGGAAAGGCACGGGGACGTACAGTGCTCCGCGCTTGGCGCGTAGGAAGCGCTTAGCCAACAGCATCATTATCAGGTAGGGAGGGCTGGGGAGCGGTGAGGGCACGGGGAAGGGGAAGGGCACAGACCGGTAAGAATAATAACGACGATAATAATGGCGTTCGTTAGCCGCTTCTACGTGCCAAGCGCCGTCCTAAGCGCTGGTAGATGTCAGGGTGTCCCACGTGACACTCGCCGTCTCAATCCCCATTTTCCAGATGAGATGCCAGAGGCCCAGAGGGGTGAAGTGAGTCGCCCAAGGTCACGCAGCAGACAAGCGGCGGAGACGGGATTAGAACCCGGATCCTCTGACTCCCAGGCCCGGGCTCCCGTCACCAGGCCGGGCGGCTTCTCGTCCAGCGCTCGGCGCTCAGTACGGTGCCCGGCACTTAGGAAGCGCTTACCGGATAGCATCCTGACGAGGTAGGGAGGGCACGGGGAAGGGCAGAGGTAGGCACGGTGCTCCGCGCGCAGTAAGCGCTTAACAGATAGCTTCGTGACGGGGTAGAGGTAGGTAGGGTGCTCGGCGCTTAGCACGGCGCTTGGCACAGAGTGAGCCCTTAAGAAAGAGTATCGTCGTGAGGCGGGGTAAGGGCCGAGGTAGCAGAGCGCTCGGCACCTAGTAAGCGCTAAATAGCATCGTCGAGAAGCGGCGTGGCTCAGTGGAAAGAGGCCCGGGCTTGGTCGTCAGAGGTCGTGGATTCGAATCCCTGTTCTGCCACTCAGCTGCTGACTGTGGGCGAGTCACTTCACTTCTCTGTGCCTCGGTGCCCTCATCTGTAATAATAATAATAACACTGTTGGTATTTGTTAAGCGCTCATAGGTGCCGAGCACTTGTTCTAGGCGCTGGGAGATACGGGGAATCAGGTTGACCCACGTGGGCTCGCACACTTTTAATCCCTATTTACAGATGAGGGGACCGAGGCCCAGAGAAGTGAAGTGACTCGCCACGGTCACACAGCTGACAAGCGGCAGCCGGGAGTCGAACTCTTGACCTCTGACTCCGAAGCCCAGGCTCTTTCCACTGAGCCACGCTGCTTCTCATAATCTGTAAAATGGGGATTAACTGTGAGCCTCACGTGGGACGACCCGATGACCCCGTATCTCACCCCGGTGCTCTGCACATAGTAAGCGCTTAACAGATACCAACATCATCATTAGGTAGGGTGGGAGGGGGCAGGGGCAGGGCAGAGGTAGGTAGAGCGCTCGGCGCTTAGTACGGTGCTCGGCCCTTAGTAAGGGTTTAACCAATAGCATCACTATGAGGTAGGGCGGGGTGGGAAGGGGGAGGGTCTAAGCGCTCAGTCCAGAGCTCCCCGTCTCAATCCCCATTTTCCAGATGAGATGCCAGAGGCCCAGAGGGGTGAAGTGACTCGCCCAAGGTCACGCAGCAGATGAGTGGCGGAGACGGGATTAGAACCCGGATCCTCTGACTCCCAGGCCCGGGCTCCCGTGAAGCGCTCAGTACATAGTAACGCCGGTGTCTGTTAAGCGCCGGCTAGGTGGTCGCTAGGTGCCGAGCCCTATTCTAAGCGCTGGGGGCGGGGATATCGAGGTCATCGGGCGGGGGAGGGGGGGGTCCCACTTGGGGTTCACGGTCTCCATCCCCATTTCGCAGATGAGGGCACCGAGGCCCACAGAAGTGAAGTGAGCGGCGGGATTGGAACCCACGGCCCCCGACTCCCCAGCCCCGGTTCTCCCCCCCGAGCCGCAAGAGACACCGTCGGATGAACGACCGGGGCGGGGAGAGGGTCGCCCAGCGCTGGGCGCACGGGTAAGGGAAGAGAAGCAGCGGGGCTCAGCGGCAAGACTCCGAGGTGGTGGGTTCGAATCCCCGCTCCGCCGCTCGTCAGCTGTGCGACTTTGGGCCAGTCAACTTCGCTTGTCGGGGGCCTCAGGGGGCTCATCCCGGACAATGGGATGAAGACCGGTGAGGTCCACGGGGGACCGCCCTCGGATCCCCCCAGCGCTTTAGAACAGTGGCTCTGCCCAGCGTGGGCGCTTTAGCAGATAGCGGCATCTATTGTTGGAAGGCTTTAGCAGGTGGGAGGAGGAAGGAGGAGGAGGAAGGAGGGAGAAGGAGGAGAGGAAGGAGGGGGTCGCACTCACCGCTCCCGCTCCGGCTCCCCGCCTCCGGCTCCTGCAGCGCCCCGCTTCCGCCCCCCGGCCCCCGGCCCCGCCCATCCCGCGCAGGCCCCGCCCCCCCGCCCCGCCCGCCAATCCGCCGCGCTCCTCGCCGCCCGCAGGCCCGCCCACCTCCCCGCCCCGCCAATGGCGAGCTCCGGCCCCGCCCGGGCCCCGCCCCCGCTCCCTCCCTCCCTCATTCACTCCGTCGTATGGATTAGGCATCGTTCGTTCGTTCGTTCATTCACTCCATCGTAATAATAATAATGTGGGTATTTGTTAAGCGCTTCCTAGGGTGCCGAGCACTGTTCTAAGCGCTGGGGGAGACCACGGGGCCATCAGGTCGTCCCCCGTGGGGCTCACAGGCTATCCCCCATTTGACAGAGGAGGGAACTGAGGCCCAGAGAAGTGAAGTGACTCGCCCACAGTCACCCAGCCGACAAGTGGCAGAGCTGGGATTCGAACTCACGAGCCCTGACTCCAGAGCCCGGGCTCTTTCCACTGAGCCACGCCTGTATGATTAATAATGTCGGTATGTGTAAGCGCTGTGGCTAAGCGCTGGGTAGCCCCAGGGGAATCAGGTCGCCCACGTGGGCTCCCGTTCTCCATCCCCATTTTACAGATGGGGGAACTGAGGCCCAGAGAAGTGAAGTGACTCGCCCACAGTCCCCCGGCTGACAGGTGGCCGAGGCGGGATTCGAACCCCTGACCCTCTGACTCCAAAGCCCGGGCTCTTGCCACTGAGCCACGCTGCTTCTCTAGTCTGCGTTGGTTCCGGCGTATTGATTAGTCCTCGTCATTCGCTCCGCTCGCTCCGTCGTGTCGATTAGTCTTCGTTCGTTCCGTCGTATTGATTAGTCTTTGTTCATTCACTCATTCGCTCCATCGTGTCCATTAAGTCTTCGTTCATTCATTCGCTTCCACGGATGGGTGGTCTTTGTGCATTCCATCGTCAGTGATTGATTGGTCTTCATTCATTCCACCGCTATTGACTGGTCTTCATTCATTCCATCGGATTGATTAATCTTAGTTGGTCCCATCGTATTGATTAGTCTTCATTCATTCATTCCTTGCATCGTATTGATTAGTCTTCGTTCATTCCATCATATTTATTGGTATTCGTTCGTTCACTCCATTGAATTGATTAGTCTTCATTCATTGCGTGGCTCAGTGGAAAGAGCCCAGGCTTGGGAGTCAGAGGTCATGGGTCTAATCCCAGCTCCGCTGCTTGTCAGCTGTGTGACTTTGGGCGAGTCACTTCACTTCTCTGGGCCTCAGTTCCCTCATCCGGAAAATGGGGATGAAGACCGTGAGCCCCACAGGGGTCAACCTGATTACCTTGTATCCTCCCCGGTGCTTAGAACAGTGCTTTGCACAGAGTAAGCGCTTAACAAATCCCATCGTATTATTGTTATTATTCATTCATCCTATTTATTAGTATTCATTCATTCCACCGTATTTATTAATCTTCATTCATTCATTCCACCGTATTGATTAGTCTTCGTTCATTCATTCGGCCCATCGTATTTATTAGCATTCGTTCATTCCATCGTACTGATTAGTATTCATTCCATCGTATTGATTAGTATTCGTTCATTCATTCCATTGCATTTATTAGTGTACATTCATTCAACGGTATTGATCAGCATTCATTCCATCGCGTTTATTAGTATTCGTTCATCCATTCATCCCATCGTATTGATTGGTATTCGTTCATTCAATCGTATTTATTAGTATTCATTCACTCATTCATTCATTCATCGAATTTATTAGTGTTCATTCATTCAATCATATTTATTAGTATCTGTTCATTCATTCATCCCACCGTATTTATTAGTAGATACCTGTCTACTTGTTTTGTGTTTTTTTTGTCTCCCCCTTTCACGCTGCGAGCCCGTCGTTGGGCAGGGATTGTCTCCATCTGTTGCCGTATTGTACTTTCCAAGTGCTCAGTACAGTGCTCTGCACACAGTAAGCGCTCAATAAATACGATTGAATGAATGAATGATTGCTGTGTGACTCATTAATCAATGAAGTTCTCTTTGCCTCAGCTAACTCGACTCTAAAATGGGAATGAAGGCTGTGAGCCCCATGGGGAACAGGTTCTGTGTCCATCTGCATACGCTTGTATCCACCCTAGGACTTTAGTACAGCGCCTGGCACAAAATTAGTGCTTAGCAATTTCCATTATTATTATTATTGTTGTTATAATTATAGTTAATCTAATTCATTCAAAATTCAGAAAGAAAATTTTAGGTAGACGGTCCGAAGAAGAATAGATCTGTAGCTTCAAAGATTAATTGATATGCAGGGTTAGATCTTGAAGTGGAATCTGGAAGAGTATCCGTACTCTTCTCCCCTTCTTTTCCCTTATTCCCTCTCCCTTCTGCATCCCCCTTGCATTTAGAATTGTACCTTGAAGCACTTATTACTACTAGAAATAATTTTGGCATTTGTTAAGTGCTTCCTATGTGTCAGGCTCTGTACTAAGCACTGGAGTGGATAATAATAATAATAATAATGATGTTAAGCGCTTACTATATGCCAAACACTGTTCTAACCGCTAAGGTAGATACAAGGTAATCAGCTTGTCAAACGTGGGGCTCACAGTCTTCATCCCCATTTTACAGATAAAGTCACTGAGGCACGGAGAAGTTGAGTGGCTTGCCCCAGGTCACACAGCAGACAAGTGGCGGAGTCAGGATTAGAACCCATGTCCTCTGACTCCCAAGCCTGGGCTCTTTCCACTGAGCCACGCTCCTTCTCTACAATGAGGTTCATTCATTCATTCCATCGATTTATTGAGCGCTTCCTGTGTGCAGAGCACTGTGCTACACGATTGGAAAGTACAATTCAGCAACAAATAGCCACAGTCTCTGGCGCGTGTGGGGCTCACAGTCTCAATCTCCATTTTCAAGATACGGTAACTGAGGCCCAGAGAAGTGAAGTGATTTGCCCAGGTCACACAGCAGACAAGTGGTGGAAATGGGATTAGAACCCACGACCTTCGGACTCCCAGACCTGTGCTCTACCCATTACGCCACGCCGCTTCTCTTGACGTCCACCACTCCAACCCTGGTTTCTCATCCTTTATTTATTCGTTCATTCATTCAATAGCATTTACTGAGCGCTTACTAGGTGCAGAGCACTGTCCTAAGCGCTTGGAATGTACAATTCAGCAACAGATAGAGACAATCCCTGCCCATCGACGGGTTTACAGTCTAATCTGGGGAGGCGGACAAAAACGAGACAACTTGATCGCAATGAATTTACATATCCATATTTTATTTTAATGCCTGTCTACCCTTCTAGATAGTAAGCTCCTGTGGTCAGGGAGCGTGTCCACTAACTTTGTTGTACTGTAACAGTAATAATTATTATTATGGTATTTGTTAAGCGCTTACTATGTGCCAAGCACTGTTCTAAGTGCCGGGGTAGGTACAAGATAATCAGGTTGTCCCAAGTGGGGCTCACAGTCTTAATCTCCATTTAACAGATGAGGTAACTGAGGCACAGAGAAGTTAAGTGACTTGCCTAAAGTCACACAGCCGACGAGTGTCAAAGTATCAAGTGACAAGTGGCAGAGCCGGGATTAGAACCCACGACCTCTGACTCCCAAGCCCGGGCTCTCTCCACTAAGCCACGCTGCTTCTCGTAGCCACCCTGCTTCTCATACACTCTGCTTCTCTGCACACTCCCAAGTGTTTAGTGCAGTGCCCGGCACATAGTAAGCACTCATTAAATAACACGGATTGATAGAGTAGCATTTCTTAACATCAACTTTATGTGACACCTAAACTAACTATAGGCTGAAAGAAAAGAATCCTAAGAAAGAATCCTGTTTTTGAAGTATTTCCCGTAGGGGACAGAGACTGTGTCTGATTTGAAGCAGCGAAGCAGCGGGGCTTAGTGGAAAGAACCCAGGCTGGAGAGTCAGAGGGCGTGGGTTCTTATCCCGCCTCAGCCACTTGTCTGCTGGGTGACCTTGGGCGAGTCACTTCACTTCTCTGTGCCTCAATTACCTCATCCGTAAGAAAATGGGAATTAAAAAATGTGAGCCCCACGTGGGACCATCTGATCACCCTATATCTAGCCCAGCGCTTAGAACAGTGCTCTGCACATAGTAAGTGCTTAACAGATACCATTATTATTATTATTATTTGATTACCTTGTATCTAGCCCAATGTTTTCTACAGTGTTTGATCCATAGAATGTGCTTAATAACTATTAGTAATAATAATAATAATAATGTTGGTATTTGTTAAACACTTACTATGTGCAGAGCACTGTTCTAAGCACTGGGGTAGACACAGGGGAATCAGATTGTCCCACGTGGGGCTCACAGTCTTAATCCCCATTTTACAGATGAGGTAACTGAGGCACAGAGAAGTGAAGTGACTTGCCCACAGTCACACAGCTGACAAGTGGCAGAGCTGGGATATTGTTATTGTTGTGAGGATGAGATATGATAAAAGGGAGTATCTCAAATGCTTAGTACAGTCCTCTGCATACTGCAAGGGCTTAATAAAAATGATTGACTAAATGATTGATCGATTAATTGATTGATTAGGGGCATACCAGGTTGGCTTGGACGTGGGAGAGTCCAGTGCAGAAGAGGGGGAAGAGGTCAACTTGGGTCAGATAGAGGGGACAGAGAGGAATGGAACGGAGGGAGCCAGAAGCAGAGAGCTTTGAAAATCCATCAGGGGTATTTCACTGAGCTCGTACTGCGTGCAGAGTAATAATAATAATAATAATAATGATATTGGTTAAGCTCTTACTATGTGCCAGGCACTGTTCTAAGCGCTGGGGTAGATACGAGGTCATCAGGTCATCCCACGTGGCGCTCACAGTCTTTATCCCCATTTTACAGCTGAGGTAACTGAGACACAGAGAAGTGAAGTGGCTTGCCCAAGGTCACACAGCGGACAAGTGACAGAGTCGGCATTAGAACCCGCATCCTCTGATTCCCATGCCCGGGCTCTTGCCACTAAGCCACCCTGCTTCTCAATGAGAGATTAGTTGAAGAAAAGCAATACTCTGGCTATCGTGGGAATGGCCCACGTCACGGAGCACAAGGAAGAGTGAGAAAGGGAAGGGAACACAGAGGCAAGAAATGAAAAAAGATTAACTTGTTAGGTCTAACCTTAAGCCAGAGCCCAGAGGGAAACTAATAGAATTGAAAGAGACCCAGAATCAACAGGGAAGACAAAAGAAGCAGGAAACAGAGGAGGGTGAAAAGTGGCAAGAGAAGCAAGATTTTTAATGTCCAATAAGTCTTCAAACATGCACCGTACTAAACGCTTGGGAGTGTACAGTGCAGTCCCAACCTCCTGTCTCTCTCCGCTTCAGTCCACTTCACTCTGCTGCCTGGATTATCTTTCTACAGAAGCTCCCTGGGCATGTCTCTCCCCTCCTCAACAACTTCCAGTGGTTGCCTATCAACCTTCACACGAAGCAAAAACTCCTCACCTTCGGCTTCAAAGCTGTCCATCCCCTTGCCCCCTCCTACGTCACCTCCCTTCTCTCCTTCTACAGCCCAACCGGCACACTTCACTTTTCTGCCACTCACCTCCTCACGGTCCCCCTTTCGCACCTTTCCTGCCGTTGACCCCTGGCCCACATCCTACCATTATCCTGGAACGCCCTCCCTCCTCAAATCCGCCAAACTAGCACACTTCCCTCCTTCAAAGCCCTCCTGAGAGCTCACCTCTTCCAGGAGGCCTTCCCAGACAGAGCCCCCCTTTTCCTCTGCTCCTCCTCCCCTCCCCATCTCCTCGACTCCCTCCCTTTTCCCCCCACAGCGATTCCGTATATATGTACGTATTTCTAAAACTCAACATGTCCAAGACTGAGCTCCTTATCTTTCCTCCCACACCCTGTCCCCTCCCTGACTTTCCCGTCACCGTGGACGGTACGACCATCCTTCTCGTCTCACAGGCCCGCAACCCTGGTGTCATCCTCGACTCCGTTCTCTCGTTCACCCCACACGTCCAATCCGTCACCGACGCCCGCCGGTCTCACCTTCACAACGTCGCCAAGATCCGCCCTTTCCTCTCCATCCAAACTGCTACTTTGTTGGTACAAGGTCTTATAACATCCCGACTAGATTATTGCGTCAGCCTCCTCTCTGATCTCCCATCCTCCTGTCTCTCCCCGCTTCAGTCTATACTTCATTCCGCTGCCTAGATTATCTTTCTACAGAAACACTCTGGGCATGTCACTCCCCTCCTCACAAATCTCCAGTGGTTGCCTATCGGCCTCCGGACAAAACAAACACTCCTCACTCTTGGCTTCAAACCTCTCCATCCCCTTGCCCCCTCCTACCTCACCTCCCTTCTCTCCTTCTTCAGCCCACCCCTACTCTCCGCTCCTCTGCAGCTCACCACCTCACGGTGCCTCATTCTCGCCTATCCCGCCATCAACCCCTGGCGCACGTCCTACCTCTGACCTGAAATATCCTCCCTCCTCACCTCCGCCAAACTAGCTCTCTTTCCCCCCTTCAAAGCCCTCCTGAGAGCTCACCTCCTCCAGGAGGCCTTTCCAGACTGAGCCCTCCCTTTCCCTCTGCTCTACCCCCTTCCCCGCCCCACAGCACTTGTGCATATTTGTATATAGTATTTATTACTCTATTTTATTAATGGTGTATATATCTATGATTCTATTTTTCTTGATGGTATCGATGCCTGACTTCTCGTTTTGTTTTCTTGTCTGTCTCCCCTTTTTGGACTGTGAACCCCTTGTTGGGCGGAGATTGTCTCTGTTGCCGAATCGTATATTCCAAGCGCTTAGTACAAGGCTCTGCACACAGTAAGCGTTCAATAAATATGAATGAATGGATATTTATAATTCTATTTATTTATATTAATGATGTGCATATATCTATAATTCTATTTATTTATATTGATGCCTGTTTCCTTGTTTTGATGCCTGTCTCCCCTCTTCTAGACTGTGAGCCCACTGTGGGAAGGGATTGAGTGTTGCAGAATTATACTTTCCAAGCACTTAATACAGAGCTCTACAAACAATAAACGCTCAATAAATGCGATTGAATGAATGAAGGAATGAGTAGGCATATTCCCAGCCTCCAAGAGTTTACAGTCTGGAGGAGTAACTTACTTGATGATGGATATTAAAGATAGAGTGGAAATCCCAGAGACAAGGTTTAGCAGGGGACTGATTTTCTCCTTGGAGATCTAAAGCCTTTCTCCTCCGGAGAGTTGGTACTTGTGGAGTTCTGTGGTAAACAAAAGCCCTTTGAACAGTGGGGCAGAATTATATTTGCCTTGCGAGTAGGAGAAAATGGCTTTCTTCTAGGATTTTGTCTAGCTCTAGATGTTATCTGCCACTTACGGATACCATGACTATATCTGAACATCTACTTCAACTTATTTAGTTTATAATTTCTAGAGATACCATTGCCAAAAGAAATAATAAAAAGATTTGATTGTCTCTATTATTGGGGCTTCCTTTAGTCTGCTTGGAGGCTGTAAAACTATTTTAAAGACTTGTGAAGGCACCTAAATGATTGCTATTTTTCAACTGTAAGCCCGTCGAAGGGCAGGGACCGTCTCTATCTGTTACCGATTTGTACATTGCAAGCGCTTAGTACAGTGCTCTGCACATAGTAAGCGCTCGATAAATACTATTGAATGAATGAATGAATGAATAAACTGCTAGCAATTAATTCATGGCATTAATTCAGCAGTTTCTATGTGCATGTCAGTGTACTAAGAGCTGGGGGAGTCTAATTAGACTAAGTTGTCATGGTCACCTACTGCAAGGAGCCTCCGATCTTGGTTTATTGTATAAATACATTGATTTCTTTCTGCCTTTCCATAGTTTATTTCGAGTTTCCAGAATGTACTCTGAATAACAGTTGACCTTTTGAAGAAATCACCGGTTGAAGGTTTGAAGGTGCAAATCCAAAATAACCGGGCTGCGTTTAATCGGGAAATTTTGTGCAGTTAAAAATTAATGCTAAGTTAAAGCAAGTTGCATACAGATGATTCAGCTCTATTTCAAAAGCACTAAAGCAGTAGCCATACAAAAAAGCAAAAAATATCTTTAGATCTCTTTGGGTCACTTTGTAGCCTAGAGACACAATGTCATAATTTGGTGTTATCTTAAACACTGGAATTGTTTTCTATGTTTCTGGACCATTTCCTCATTCCTTCACAAAACTTTTCTACCATACTTCCTGAAACATGATCTGATTTCTAATATCGCCTGGTTTTCATTTAAAAAAAATCCATCCAATGATAGTAATCGTGGCATTTGTTAAGCGCTTACTATGTGCCAGGCACTGTACTACGCGCTGGGGTGGATACAAGCAGATCGGGTTGGACACAGTCCCTGTCCCAGGTGGGGCTCAGAGCCTCAATCCCCATTTTACAGATGCGGTCACTGAGGCCCAGAGAAGTGAAGTGACTTGCCCATATTCACACAGCTGACAAGTGGCAGAGCTGGGATTCGAACCCATGACCTCTGACTCCCCAGCCCATGCTCTTTCCACTGAGCCAAGCCGTTTCTCTAGTACAGTGCTTTGCTCATAGTAACCACTCAATAAGTACTCTTGATTGACCGATTGATGAATAAGCCATAGTGAATCTCTCAAAGACTTCAAAAGTTTTCTTAGATCCCATCGATAAATGATATTTCCTTCCCAATTTAGATTTAAATTTCACTGATACATGTGAGCTTAAAGCCTTCTCTTAGCTGACTTTTAGCTCCGCTCCTTGTATAATTCACCCAGAGGAAGTGAAAATGTGATTGAGTTTGGGGATTCCTTGGAGGAAGACAGCTGGGTTTGGAACAGGATGTAGGACTGAGGTAAGGCCCTCAAAATAATC
Organism: Ornithorhynchus anatinus; assembly: GCF_004115215.2. Classification (NCBI taxonomy): domain Eukaryota; kingdom Metazoa; phylum Chordata; class Mammalia; order Monotremata; family Ornithorhynchidae; genus Ornithorhynchus; species Ornithorhynchus anatinus. Next base: position 131,303,081 of record NC_041730.1, on the reverse strand, counting down.
ACTGAAACTTCTGCTCCGGGAAAATTGCTTCATCGAAACGACTCTTTACGCGCCCTGGGACATCTCTTCACTCTGCTGCAACTTGAGGAACAGATTCTGTTTGAAATCTGCTCAGATTCATTTGAGATTCGTGGCTTAGTGGAAAGAGCCCGGGCTTGGGAGTCAGAGGTCGTGGGTTCTAATGCCGACTCTGCCAATTGTCTGCTGTGTGACCTTGGGCAAGTCACTTCACTTCTCTGGGCCTCAGTTACCTCATCTGTAAAAATGGGGATTTAAAAATTTTGAGCTCCACGTGGGACAATCTGATGACTCTGTATCTACTCCAGCGCTTAGAACAGTGCTCTGCATATAGTAAGTGCTTAACAAATACCATTATTATTATTATTATTTGACATGCAAATACAGAAATTATGCTGATAAAAACCATTCTTTTGTATATGAGAGGGAAAACTCTCCATCCAACATCCTCTATCCCTGGGTCTTGCTTTCTCCTTCTCCTTCCCCTTCCCCTTTTACTTTACAAAAAAAATAAGTATATCATAGTTCTGCATCATTTGCATCATTCTGCATCACACTTGAATTTGTAACCTTTAAGCACTCGAGGTTTACTTCACCCTCACTCAGCCCCACGCACTTATGTATATAACTGTAATTTTTTTTTTAATGTCTATACCCCCCATAAAGCTCCTTCAATAAATCAATGGTACTTATTGAGTGCTTACTATACGCAGAGCACTTTACTAAGCGTTCGGTAGAAGACAACAGAATTAGCAGACACATTCACTGCCCGTAAGGAGTTTACGGTTTCCTTCTGGGTAGGGAATGTGTGTACCAACTCTTTTATACTGTACTCTCCCAAACCCTCAGTGGACTTCTCAATACCCATTAAGCTCTCAATAAATACCACTGATTGATTGCTTGTTGTGTGTCTGTGTGCCAAACACTGTTCTAAGCCCCTGGAGACACACAGATAATCAGACCAGTCACAGTTCTTGTCCCACATAGGGGCTCACAGTTCATCCATTCATTCAGTCGTATTTAATGATGTTGGTATTTGTTAAGCGCTTACCATGTGCAGAGCACTGTTCTAAGCGCTGGGGGAGATACAGGGTAATCGGGTCATCCCACGTGAGGCTCACAGTTAATCCCCATTTTACAGATGAGGTAACTGAGGCACAGAGAAGTGAAGTGACTTGCCCGCAGTCCCACAGCTGACAAGTGGCAGGGCTGAGATTTGAACCCAAGACCTCTGACTCCCAAGTCCGGGCTCTTTCCATTGAGCCACGCTGCTTTATTGAGCACTTACTGTGTGCAGAGCACTGTACTCAGCCCTTGGAAAGTACAATTCAGCAATAAAGAGAGACCATCCCTGCCCACCTCGACCATACAATGTTGAAGTCCACAGTTCAAAGGGTGGGGAGAACAGGGATTTCATCCCCATTTTACGGATAAGGAAACTGAGTTCCAGAGGAGTTAATTTACTTGGCCGAGGTCACGCAGAAAATCTTTTTCAGACAAGTACGTCACTTCTCCTGACGTTCTGAAAAAATAGGTAAAAGAAATGGTAATCCCAGCCTTCCTTCCTTCATTTTAGAACTGGGAAACAACTGGAGAGGAAAATGAGAGGGGTAAAGCCACTTCCTCAGTATCATTCAGCAAGACCCTGGCAGCGGAATTAGAACTCAGCTCTTCAGACGGTCAAACCCTTGGGCCGTTCACTGCGGATCACACTATCCCCCTGACGATCCTGACCTCTTAAGGGTGATGGATCTTAATAACTGGAAATCTTTAGAGTTGGTTACTTCTGGTACCTATTAAACTTCTCACTGTAGGCTTCAAGGCTGTCCATCCCCTTGCCCCCTCCTACCTCTCCTCCCTTCTCTCTTTCCACTGCCCTCTGCCGCTCACCTCCTCACCGTCCCCCGTTCTCGCCCAGCCCGCCATCGACCCCTGGCCCGTGTCCTCCCGCGGTCCTGCAACGCCCTCCCACCTCACCTCCGCCGAACTAATTCCCTTCCCCTCTTCAAAGCCCTACTGAGAGCTCACCTCCTCCAGGAGGCCTTCCCAGATTGAGTTTCCCCTTTTCCCTCTGCTCCCTCTGCTCCCTCTGCTCCCCTTCTACCCCTCCTTCGCCTCTCCTCAGCTAAACCCTCTTCTCCCCCCTTTCCCTCTCCTCCTCCCCCTCTCCCGTCCCACCCTCTCAGCACTGTGCTCGTCCGCTCAACTGTATATATCTTCATCACCCTATTTATGTTGTTTAATGAGATGTACATCACCCTGATTCTGTGTGCCATTGTTTTTATGAGATGTTCTTCCCCTCGACTCTATTTACTGCCATTGCTCTTGTCTGCCATCTCCCCCATTAGACCGTAAACCCGTCAAAGGGCGGGGACTGTCTCTATCTGTTACCGATTTGTACATTCCAAGTGCTTAGTACAGTGCTCTGCACATAGTAAGCGCTCAATAAATACTATTGAATGAATGAATGAATGAATGAAGTGTTTACTACGGGTTTGCAGTGTAGTCCAGGGGAAAGAGCACATCACTGATGAAGAGCAGACTGGATTCTAATTCTACTCTGCCTCTGGCCTGTGGTTTGGCCTTCAACAAGACACCTGACCCCTCTGGGCATCAGTTTCCTCAGCTTTAGTTATTCATTCATTCAAGTGTATTTACCGAGTGCTTAAAGTGTGCAGAATGCTTCACTAAGCTCTTGGGAGAATACAATCCAACAATAAACAGACACATTCCCTTTAAAATGGGGACCAACTACCTGCAATCCTTTCTGAGGTGTGAGCATTGTATGGGAAAGGGACTGTGGGAACTAATTATTTCGAATCCACCCCAGCACTCAGTACATAATAATCATAATAAAAATAATGATAATGGACCTTGAGTACTTACCAGGTGCCAAGCATCACACTGGGTTCGGACACAGAGTCTGACCCACACAGGGCTCAAAATCTAAGAGATGAGAGGTAGGGAGAGTGCCACTTGGGTTCCCATTGTACAGATGGGAACACTGAGGCTCAGAAAGGTTGTGACGAGTTCCAGGTCACTCAGCAGCCCAGTGAGATTATAATTCCCCTGCCAGGAATGGAGTTTGTATCCCTCTAACTTGAATTATAGTTTTAACACAGGAAAAGCAGTATAATGTAGGGGCTAGAGCCTGGGCTTGGAAGTCAGACGGTCATGAGTTCTAATCCTGACCTTGGTCAGGTCACTTCACTTCACTTCACCTCACTGCCAAATGGGGATTGAGACTGAGCCCCACATGGGACTGGGACTGTGTCCAACCCAATTTGCTTTTATCCACCCCAGTGCTTAGTACAGTGGCTGGCACATAGTAAACGCTAAACAAATACCATCATTACCAACCCTTGCCTGCGTCCTCCCTCGGGCTGGATCTCAGCCTAGTGGCAAGAGTGTGGGTTGGGGAGTCAGAGAATGTGGATTCTAAGCACAACCTTTGACACTTGTCTGCTGTGTGACCTTGGGCAAATTATTTAATTTAGAGAAGCAGCATAGCTCAGTGGAAAGAGCCCGGGCTTGAGAGTCAGAGGTCATGGGCTCTAATCCCGATTCTGCCACTTGTCAGCTGTGTGACTGTGGGCGAGTCACTTAACTTCTCTGGGCCTCAGTTCCCTCATCTGTAAAATGGGGATGAAGACTGTGAGCCTCTCGTGGGACGACCTGATTACCCTGTATCTCCCCCAGTGCTTAGAACAGTGCTCTGCACATAGTAAGCGCTTAACACATACCAACATTATTTGTCTCCCCCGATTAGACTGCAAGCCTGTCACTGGGCAGGGATTGTCTCTATCTGTTGCTGAATTGTACATTCCAAGCGCTTAGTACAGTGCTCCGCACATAGTAAGCGCTCAGTAAATACTATTGAATGACTTTAACTTCTTTAACTTCTGCCTCACTTCCCTCATCTATAAAATGGGGATTAAGCCCGTGAGCCCCGATTACCTCGTATCTACCTCAGCGCTTAGAACAGTGCTTGGTGAATTAACAAATTAACAGCGCTTAACAAATACCATAATTATTATCTCTGTCTCCCTCTATATCTGACATGCCAACACTCTCCCCACCTTCAGAGCCATCCTAAAAATCACATCTTGTCCAGAAATAATAATAATTCTGGTATTTGTTAAGTGCTAACTGTGTGCCAAGCACTGTTCTAAGCTCTGCGGGAGATACAAGGTAATCAAGTTGGACACAATCTCCGTCCCACATGGAACTCAGAGTCTCAATCCCCATTTTACACATCCGACCTGTCACCAAGACCTGCCGGTCTCGCCTTTATAATATAGCCAAGATCCGCCCTTTCCTCTCCACCCAAAAGGCTACCTTACTGCTACGGGTTCTCGTAATATCCCGGCTGGATTACTGTGTCAGCCTTCCCTCTGATCTCCCTTCCTCCTGTCTCTCCCCGCTCCAGTCTATTCTTTACTCCGCTGCCCCGCTCATCTTCCTGCAGAAACGTTCTGGGCCTGTCACTCCCCTTCTTAAAAACCTCCAGTGGTTGCCTATCGACCTCCGCACGAAACCAAGACCTCTCACTCTAGGCTTCGAGGCTGTCCATCACCTCGCTCCCTCCTACCTTTCCTCTCCTCTCTCTTTCCACCGCCCACCCCGCACGCTCCGCTCCTCCGCCGCCCACCTCCTCACCGTCCCCCGTTCTCGCCCATCCCGCCGTTGACGCCCGGGCCACGTCCTCCCGCGGTCCCGGAACGCCCTCCCTCCTCACCTCTGCCAAACTCACTCTCTTCCCCTCTTCAAAGCCCTACTGAGAGCTCACCTCCTCCAGGAGGCCTTCCCACACTGAGCTCCCCTTCTCCCTCTACTCTCTCTACTGCCCCCCTTCACCTCTTTGCAGCCAAACCCTCTTTTCCCCCCATCTCCCTCTGTTCCTCTCCCTCTCCTTTCCCATCCCCTCGGCACCGTGCTCGTCCGCTCGACTGTATATATTTTCATTACCTTATTTGTTTTGTGAATGAAATGTACATCGCCTTGATTCTATTTAGTTGCTCTTGTTTTAATGAGATGTTCTTCCCCTCGATTCTATTTATTGCCATCCTTCTCGTCTGCCCGTCTCCCCCGATTAGACCGTAAGCCCGTCAAAAGGCAGGGACCGTCTCTATCTGTTACCGATTTGTACATTCCAAGCGCTCAGTACAGTGCTCTGCACATAGTAAGCGCTCAATAAATACTATTGAATGAATTTTACAGATGAGGTAACTGAGGCAAAGGGAAGTGAAGTGACTTGCCCAAGCTCACACAGCAGACAAGGCCCTGACTGAGCCCTCATTTCCCCTGTAAACCCTGCCTTTTCCATCAACTACGCACCTGTCTGTCTAATCCAAGCCCTTAGCCTATTCTACCTTGATTACTCTGTCAGCCTCCTTGCTGACCTCCCTGCTGCCCGTCTCCTCCACTCTGGTCCAAACTTCCCTCTGCTGCCCTGGTCGCTTTTCTATACAGACGTTCAGGTCTCGTTTCCCCACTCCTCGGGAACGGCCAGCGGTTATCCATCCACCTCTGCATCAAGCAGAAACTCCTCACCATCGGCTTTAATGCGGTCCATCCCCTTGCTCCCTCCTACCTCAACTTACTACTCTCTTACTCCAACTCAGCCCACACACTTCGATTCTCTAATGCCAACCTACTCACTGAACCCAGATCTATCTCACCGCCGATCTCTTGCCCATCTCCTGCCTCTAGCCCGGAATGTCCTCCCTCTTCATATCCCATCAATGGGCAGGGATTGTCTCTATCTGTTGCCGAATGGTCCATTCCAAGCGCTTAGAGCAGTGCTCTGCACATAGTAAGCGCTCAATAAATACTATTGAATATCCACAGACAATGACTCTCCCCACCTTCCAAGTCTTACTGAAGGCCCGTCTCCTCCAAGAGGCCTTCCCTGACTGAGCCCTCTTTTCCTCTTGTCCCGCTCCCCTCTGCGTTGCCCTGACTTACTCCCTTTATTCATCCCTCCTTCCCAGCCCCACAGCACTTATGTATCTATCTGTCAGTTTTCTTCTTCTACTGATTTATGCCTCTCCCAGTAGACTGTTAGCTTGTTGTGGGTAGCGAATGTATCTGTTATTTTTCTGTATTGTACTCTCCCAAGCACTTAGTAGAGTGCTCTGCACACAGAAGCGCTCAATAAGTACGACTGACTGACTGTCTTTAGCACCTACTTTAAGACTCACCCCAGCCCCGCTGTTCTTATGTGCATATCCTTACTCTCTGCCATTTTCCCTTCCTGTAATTTATTTTAATGTCCGTTCTCCTATCCGTAGGCTGTAAGCTCCCGGTGGGCAGGGATCGTGGTGACCACTTCTATCGTACTGTACCTGTAGAGAAGCAGCGTGGCTCAGTGGAAAGAGCACGGGCTTTGGAGTCAGAGGTCATGAGTTCGAATCCCGGCTCTGCCACTTGTCAGCTGTGTGACTGTGGGCAAGTCACTTAACTTCTCTGGGCCTCAGTTCCCTCATCTGTAAAATGGGGATTAACTGTGAGCCTCACATGGGACAACCTGATTACCCTGTATCTACCTCAGCACTTAGAACAGTGCTCTGCACATAGTAAGTGCTTAACAAATACCAACATTATTATTACCTTCCCAAACGTGAAGCACAGTGCTCTACACACAGTGAGTGCTCAATAAATATCATTACTGATTGATTGAATTTTCAGGCACTAGGAGGTAATTTGTCCTTCCTCCATCTTCACATCCACTGAGGCTCCTCTGCTTTGAACCATAGCTCTAGCAGAGTCAGGTGACCTATCAATCCATCAATCAGTGCTATTTATTGCGCACCCTCGGTGGGCAGACCACTGTACTAAGTGCTTGGGGCAGCACAACGTAACAAAGTTGCACCACACAACAACGAGCTCATTCAGTCCTCGATCCACGTCCACTCCCTCGTTTCCATAGCCTCTCAAAGGATGACCCCATTTAACGGGGATCAGCAAGGATATTCAGTCCTTCAGTGGTATTTATCTAGTGTTTATGATGTGCAGAACACTGTACTAAGCACTTGCAAAAATGCAATACAGTTCAGTCAATCTAAAGTATTTATTGAGTACGCGCACGCAGAAATCAGACTGTAAGCCCGTCAAACGGCAGGGACTGTCTCTATCTGTTGCCGACTTGTTCATTCCAAGCGCTTAGTACAGTGCTCTGCACAGAGTAAGCGCTCAATAAATACTATTGAATGAATGAACACTGAAGCAAGCATTTGGGAAAGTACAAAGTTTACAGGTCGAGTATGGGAAACAGACATGGAAATAAATGACAGATAGGAGCGCTGACCGAGTAAAAGGGTAGGTACGTAAATAATAATGTTGGTCTTTGTTAAGGGCTTACTATGTGCAGAGCACTGTTCTAAGCGCTGGGGTAGATACAGGGTCATCAGGTTGTCCCACGTGAGGCTCACGGTTAATCCCCATGTTACAGATGAGGTCACTGAGGCCCAGAGAAATGAAGTGACTTGCCCACAGTCACACAGCTGACGAGTGGCAGAGCCGGAAGTCGAACTCATGACCTCTGACTCCGAAGCCCAGGCCCTTTCCACTGAGCGATGCTGCTTCCCCAAATGTAAATGTTCTAGGGGGTGGACGTAGGAGTGGAGAGAGTATACAACTGCTGAGGTGGTATGGGAGACGGTACAGAGAGGCGACACAGAAGGGATGGAGCATCAATCATCAAATCAATCATATTTATTGAGTGCTTATGCTGTGCAGAACACTGTACTACGTGCTTGGGAGAGTAAAGTATAAGGGAGTTGGTATATACGTTCCCTGCCCACAGCAAGCTATGATTTTAGTAATAGTAATAATGGTATTTATTAAACACTTACTATGTGCCAAGCACTGTTCTAAGCATTGGGGTAGATACAAGGTGATCAGGTTGTCCCACGTGGGATTCACAGTCTTTATCCCCATTTTACAGATGAGGTCACTGAGGCACAGAGAAGTGAAGTGGCTTGCCCAAGGTCACCCAGGATTGGAAACCATGTCCTCTGACTCCCAAACCTGTGTTCTTTCCACTAAGCCACGCTAGGCTTTGAAGATGGGGAAGCAGCATGGTCTAATGGATAGAGCACGATCCTGGGAGTCAGAGGACTTGGGTTCTAATCTTGGCTCTGCTGCATGTCTGCTAGGTGACCTTGGGCAAGTCAGTGCACTTTTCTGGGCCTCAGTTACCTCATCTGTAAAATGGGGATTGAGACTGTGAGCCCCAGGTGGGACAGGGACTGGGTCCAACTTGATTACCTTGTATCTCCCCCAGAGCTTAGAACAGGGCTTGGCACATAGTAAGTGCTTAGCAAACACCACTATTATTATTATTATTGTTTATAATAATGCTGGTCTATCAGATGTGAAGGGACAAGGAGTCCCAGGTTGGAGGGAGGGTGTGAGCCAGGGCCGACGTCAAGAAATAAGACGGAGGCATGTTAGGTAGGTTGGTGTTGGAGAAATACGTTTGGGGGTTGGGTTGTAGTGGGAGAGAAGTAGAGATAAGAAATGAAAGAGACCTGACTGAGTACTTTAAAGCCAATATTGCATTTACAATAAAGCATGAGTTTGGAAGTCAGAGGATGTGGGTTCTAATCCCCCCTCCACCTCTTGTCTGCTCTGTGACCTGCACTTTAACTTCTCTGTGTCTCAGTTACCTCAACTGTAAAATGGGGATTGAGACTGTGAACCCCACATGGTACAATCTGATTACCTTGTATCTACCCCGGCGCTTAGAACAGTGCTTGGTATGTAGTAAATACTTAATAAATACCATAATAATAATAATAATTATTATTGTTGAGGAGTTTCTGCTTGATGAGAAGATGAATGGGCAGTCAAATTAGTTGGTTAGCAGAAACTCGTTAGGTTGGGAAGAGAACTGGACCCAAGATGTTGTTTTGAGGCCTGGTGGAGATAGAGTGGGAGAGAGGGAAAGATGTTTGTGGGGGGAGAGAGAGAGAAAGGGATGAAGGGAGCAAGAGAGGGATGAAGGTAGAGAAAGAGAGGGACAAAAAGAGAGAGAGAGAGAGAGAGAGAGAGAGAGAATCTCCCCAACCTTTCTGCTTCTCAACCCAAGCTCCCCTGAGCATCTCTTGCCATCTCCGGGGTAACTCTGACCCTCTCCGTTAGAGCTCTCCAGACCTGTTAAACTTGTTTTATAATAATAATAATAATGTTGGTGTTTGTTAAGTGCTCACTATGTGCCGAGCACTGTTCTAAGCGCTGGGATAGATACAGGGTAATCAGGCTGTCCCACGTGGGGCTCACAGTCTTCATCCCCATTTTACAGATGAGGTCACCGAGGCTCAGAGAAGCTAAGTGACTTGCCCACAGTCACACAGCTACCAAGTGGCAGAGCCGGGATTCGAACGCATGACCTCTGACTCCAAAGCCCTTGCTCTTTTCCAAGAAACTCTTCCAACTCAATGACTTTCAAGTTTTTGGAACCATCATCCAGGAATTGTTGTGGGCTGGTGGAAGTGCAGGACACAGAGAGCAGAGAGGAGCGTGAAATGGCTTTTTCAGTCACAGTGTTCTGCAGCTGGCATAGAATTCCCTGTTGACATGGCCTTTTATATTTTGTGTGTTTTCATTGTTCCTTCTTCGCATGCATGTCCGTCACCAATGCTCTCAAACCCTTGTTCTCAGGCTGGGAAGCACCTGGGGCTGGGACTATGTTGGAAATCTGAGAACTTGGGTCCTAATCCCTGCTCTGTCATTTGCCTGCTGGATGACCTTGGATAAATCACTGCACTTCTTTGTGCCTCAGTTACCTCATCTGTAAAATGGGGATTAAAACCCATGAGCCCCTCGTGGGACACGGACTGGGTCCGACCTGATGAGCTTGTATCTACTGTAGTGTTCAGTGCAGTGAGAGAGAGGGACTCCATCTTGAATTATTTGACCCCGGGAGCAACAAGGCTAAAGAACGATTTAGAGGAGAAACTATATTGCCTTTCTGAAGAATTGTTGAGGACCTGGAGAGCAACCGAATTGTTATTCAGAGGGCTTAAGGAGGGGATAAATTGCTCTGCTGTGGGCAGGAAAAGAACTGCCTGATGGCGGAATAAGCTCAGGGAGAGGGGTCTCCTTCCTCCCTGGTTTACTTTGGAGCGAGTGGGAGACAGGTGCAATTCTGAGCAGCCCCCCTGCTGCAACCTCCCCCTCCGGACCATGGGTAAAAGGAGGAAAGAACTGGCCCATTTTGCCTAGCGCAGAACCACCTAAGCTATGCACTAAGATGCTTCCGGCTGCCGAGACCCAGCGCCTAAGACTTGAACCGGCCCGACTCTTTGAAACTCCTCCAGTGTGGGATCATCTTCAAAAAGACTTGGGGAGAACCAGTTGGATTGGTAACTCTAGATGTTGTACTTCTTGTGTGGGTGCGCGTATGCGCCTAGCCCCTGTTTTTGTATAAAATAAAGCTTTCCGCCGTAACGGTGGTGTTTGGTTTTACTTTTGGAACATATCATTTGAGCGCCCCAATTAATATGGGAGTCAAATCCCTGGTTAAGCACTCGCAGGTTGAGCATCTGATACTGTGGGGGAGCGATTTCCGGGCGGGGCTCATGACATTTAGTACAGGGGCCTAGCACATTGAAAAGTGCTTAACAAATATCATAAAAAAGAGGCCTGTTTTGTGTCTGAAGTGTGGGGCCTTGGGGAGGAAGGGCACCACAACATTTATGTACATATCAGTCATTTATTCATTTATGTTGACTTCAGCCTCCTCCTCTAGAGTGTAAATTCCTTGTGGGCAGGGATTGTCTCTCTTTAAAGAAGCAGAGAAGCAACATGGCTCAGTGAAAGAGCACGGGATTAGGAGTCAGAAATCATGGTTTCTAATCCTGACTCTGCCACTCGTCAGCCGTGTGACTTTGGGCAAGTCACTTAACTTCTCTGTGCCTCAATTACTTCATCTGGAAAATGGGGATGAAGACTGTGAGTGAGCCCCACATGGGACAACCTGATTACCTTGTTTCTACCCTGGTGCTTAGAACAGTTTTGGCACTTAGTAAGGGCTTAACAATTGCAATTATTATTATTAATGTTATCTCAAGCACTTAGTACAGTGCTCTGAACACGGTGAAGGCTCAATAAATCGACCGATTGACTGAAAAGGAACTCCAAGTGTTGGCAGGGTGAGCTAGAAGGGACCGCTCGCAGAGGGAAGTAGAGTCTGAGTTCGGGAGATGGGGGCAGAGGGTAGTCACCCCTCGGTGTAAATTAGAAACAAGGCACGGATCAGGGGTAGGGCGTTATTCTTGAATCTAATTTAAGATTCAGTTCCTGCCACTATCCGGTACAGTTCTCTATCAATCAGTCAACCACGACTACCTGGCCATACCCCACTTGTTTTCTGTTCCTTCTGAGGGTTCCAGGCCTAGTAGTCATCGGATAGTGGCAGCGAAATACCGTGGTGATCGTGAGGTACACTCATGAGGAAGTCCTGAGAATCCCTACCCCATCTGTTGATCGCCAAACACCCCAGTAACCTGGTATCACTGATATTTATTGAACACTTATTGTGGGAGAGTAATAATAATAATTATGGTATTTGTTAAGCGCTTACTATGCACCAAGCACTGTTCTAAGCGCTAGGATAGATACAGGGTAATCAGGTTGTCCCACGTGGGGCTCGCACTTTTAATCCCCCTATTACAGATGAGGTAACTGAGGCACAGAGATGTTAAGTGACTTGCCCAAGATGGCACAGCTGACAAGTGGCAGATGGGGGATTAGAACCCACGCCCTCTGACTCCCAAGCCCCGGCTCTTTCCATTAACCCACATTGCTTACTAAAGCAGGAATACGATAATACAAAAGAGGTGATAGACATGTTTCCTGCCATAAGAAGATGTAGGGCTGAGGGTGGGGTGAGTAAAGGATGCGATCCAGGTGCAAGGCCGATGCAGAAGGAAGAGGGAGATGAGAAGCAGCAGAGAATGGTGGATGGACCACGGGCCCGGGAGTCAGAAAGTCATGGGTTCGAATCCTCAGTCTCCCATTTGTCTGCCGTGTAACCTCGGGCAAGTCACTCAACTTCTTTGTGCCTCAGTAACCTCATCTGTAAAATGGGGATTGAGACTAGGAGCCCCACATAGGACAGAGACTGTGTCCAACCTGATTTGCTTGCTTCCACCTCCATGTTTAGTACAGTGCCTGGCACCTAGTAAGCGATTAACAAATACCAAAATTATTATTATTATTATTAAGAGGAAATGAGGACTTAGCCTCCTGGAGGAGATGAGATTTTAATAAGGCTTTGGTCAAAAGGGAGCAGAAATGGCCTGGCCCTTTCTGGTTTCACAGATCTCAGCATGGTGCCAGTTCATCTCTACCCACCAGGCTTGTGGCCTGAAATACCCTCCCTCCTCAAATCTGAGAGACGACTTTCCCCCCTTTCAAAGCCTTATTGAAGGCCCATCTCCTCCAAGAGGCCTTCCCTGATTAAGCCTCACTTTTCCTCATCTCCCCCTCCCTTCTGTGTCACCCTGACTTGCTCCCTTTGCTCTTCCCCCCTCCCAGCCCTTATGTACACAGGTGCTGGGGGGAGGGGACGGGGGTAGAGCAGAGGGAGGGAGTCGGGGCGATGGGGAGGGGAGGAGGAGCAGAGGAAATAGGGGGCTCAGTCTGGGAAGGCCTCCTGGAGGAGGTGAGCTCTCAGTAGGGCTTTGAAGGGGGGAAAGAGAGCTAGTTTGGCAGATGTGAGGAGGGAGGGCATTCCAGGACAGAGGTAGGACGTGGGCCAGGGTCGATGGCGGGACAGGGGAGAATGAAGCACAGTGAGGAGGTGAGCAGCAGAGGAGTCGAGTGTCCACGCTGGGCTGGAAAAGCAGAGAAGAGAGGTGAGGTAAAAAGGGGCAAGGGGATGGAGAGCTTTGAAGCCAAGAGTGAGGAGTTGTTGCTTCATGCGAAGGTTGTTAGGCAACCACTGGAGATTTCTGAGGAGAATGACATGCCCAGAGCATTTCTGTAGAAAGATAATCCGGGGAACAGAGTGAAGTATAGACTGAAGCAGGGAGAGACAGGAGGATGGGAGATCAGAAAGGAGGCTGATGCACTAATCCAGTGGGGATATGATGAGAGATTGTACCAGCAAGGTAGCAGTTTGAATGGATAATAAATATGCTCAAAAAATGTGATTGAATGAAAAAATGCTTAACAACTGCCATTATTATTATTAAGAGCTCAGTAAATCCCAGTGATTGACTGACATTGGCTTTGCCAGTGAAAACAAGAGATGTTTCTCTGTCTCTTAAGCTTCCGGGGTCCTCTCTGTGACCCATCAATGGTTATTGGGGCAGGTCACCGACCTCTCCAGGCTTTTACAAATCTGGGAATGAGATCGCTTCTGTTTCTCAAGGGTGTCACCCAGCCTCAGTAGAGTCCCCCGGGGCCTAACCTCCTCCCTGATTTTTCCTTAGGTTGCACTTCAACTGCAAGGGGTCTCCGGGTCTCTCTCTGTTAAAAAGTCAGTCAGAGGCCCGAGAGGGTGAATGCCTCTGTCTAATTGACTTCCAGCTAGTAGCTTAGCCCCAGGGGGAGTCTGGGCTGCTTTTGTTACTGTGTGAAACACAGAGGCCTCTTTATCTCTCTCTTATCTCTCCTGCGGCAGCTCTTTTCTGTAGATCTTCTTTGGGAGGGATGGGTTAAACCAGCGGGGCTGTGTCACGGGAGCAGGGAGGGAAGTCGTTTGACCTCAGTCCTAGCAACACAAACACTGGGCCTGGAAAATGCCACCGAGTTCCAAAGGAAGCGACTTGGTCGGGTTTCCCTCTTAGGAAAAGGAACACGAGAGCTGGAGACCCACAAACATCCCTCCCAGAAAGCTTCCAGGAATGTGCCGAGATAAAAAGCTGGGGAAACACAATGTGTCCCACTCTGGGCTTCCTTCGCAGCTGGGTCGCTGACTGTCATGTGCTGTTGTACACAACAGAGCCTTCCCCTCTGGCAATTCAATTGCTTAAGGACAAATTAGTCATCAGGACCAACGGCCAGTTCTCTGCCCTCCTTCCCTGCACTATGTCCCCTCTCTGCATGTCACCTTCCGTCACTTTCAAAAATGATTAGGACAAGGGCATTTCCATAATGATTAGTGCAGGGGCGTTTCCATAGCTCACCGAATTTGCACTGATCTTGCCCGTTTTGCCCCAGATCTCCCTCCCCTGTCCAGCGCCTTTGCCTTTCTACATTAAGCCCATCACCACCTGTGGCAGACCCAAACCTAGTTCCTCCTCACACCTGGAATCAATCAATCTATCAGTGGTATTTATTGAGCACTTACTGTGTGCAGAGCACTGGACTGTTAGTTAGTGAGTTGGGTTTATTGAGTGCTTACTGAGTGCAGAGCACTGTACTAAGTGTTTGGGAGAGTACAATATCGCAGGGAGATTACTCTTGCCCACAAGGAGTTTACAGCCTAGAAAGGATAATCTCATACATACTAAGCATGTTCTGCCTCCTACTTAGATCCAAGATAATCAGGCTGAACACGGTTTGCGTCCCACATGGGGCTCGCAGTCTTAATCCTCATTTTACAGTTAAGGAAATGGAGGCACTGAGAAGTCAAATGGCTTGTCCAAGATTACCCAGCAGAGAAGTGGAGGAGTCGGGATTAGAATCCAGGTCCTTATGGACTCATAGGTCTGTGCTCTAACCACTAGACCACGCTGGCCTTAAGCGTTTGGGAAGTGCAAAACTACTGATATACTCCCTGCCCATAAAGAGCTTGCACATTCCTGTGCTTGGCATATAAAAGGTGGGCCAAGCACTGTGACTAACCCAATTGGCTTATATCCACCCCAACACCTAGTACAGTGCCTGGCACACAGTAAGCACTTAACAAATACCACGATTACTATTATTATTATTACTAATTAGTAACGAAGAGGAGAGATCAGAAAAGTGGAGCTCAAGTCCTACCTCCGTCACCTACCAACTCAATGACCTTGGGTAAGTCATTAATCTTTTTGGGTCTCAGTTTCCTCATCTGCAAAATGGGGATAAAATGGATGATGGACCCAATTTGAGACAGGGGACTATGAAAAAGCTCATTACCTTGCATCTATCTGAGCCCTCAGCGCATAGTGTATGCTCAATAAATGCCATAATAGTAAATAAGAATCATACATTTTGTTGTATTGTGACCTATTAATCAGTGGTATTTTTTGAGTACTTACTATGTGGGGAGCACTGTACCAAACATTTGGGAGCGTCCAAAAGAGTTAGCAGGTACGATAATTATAATAATTATAGTATTTGCTAAGTACTTACTATTTATACCCTCAACTATGCTGTAAACTCATTATGGGCAGGGAATGTATCTGCTAATTATGTGGTATTGTACTCTCCCAAACAGTGCATAGTAAGCATTCAATAAATACCACTGAGTGATTCCGTGCCAAGCGATATTCTAAGTACTGGGGTAGATACAAAGTTATCTCTTTGGACAGATTCCCTGACCCACATGAGGCTCACAGTGTAGTTAGAAGGGTGTAGGATTTAGTGCCCACTTCTCACCCCCCTCCTCAAAAACTCCAGTGGTTGCCTATCAACCTCTGTAATAAACAAAAACTCCAGTGGTTGCCTATCAACCTCTGTAATAAACAAAAACACCTCACTCTGGGCTTCAAAGTTCTCCATCCCCTTGTCCCCTCCTACTTCGCCTTCCTTCTCTCCTTCTCCATCCCAGCCCCCACATTCTGTTCCTCTGCTGCCCCTCACCTCCTCGGTGGGCCTCGTTCTCTCCTGACCCGCCATCGACCCCTGGCCCACATCCTACTCCTGGCCTGGAATGCCCTCTCTCCTCAAATCCACCAAACAATCACACTTCCCCCCTTCAAAGCCCTACTGAAGGCTCACTTCCTCCAGGAGGCCTTCCCAGACTAAGCCCACCTTTACCTCAGCTCCCCCTCTCCCCCGCATCGTCCCGACTCCCTTCCTTCGCTCTACCTCCCTCCCCTCCCCGTTACATATAGACATCTATAATTCTATTTTTTTATATTGATGCTATCGATGCCTGTTTACTTGTTTTGATGTTTTTCTCTCCCCTTCTAGGCTGTGAGCCCATTGTGGGCAGGGATTGTCTTTCTTTGTTGCTGAATTGTACTTTCCAAGCCCTCAGTAATAATAATAATGATGGTATTTGTTAAGCGCTTACTGTGTACAAAGCACTGTTCTAAACGCTGGGGGGATACAAGGTGATCAGGTTGTCCCACGTGGGGCTCGCAGTTTTAATCCCCATTTTACAGCTGAGGGAATTGAGGCACAGAGAAGTTAAGTGACTTGCCCACAGTCACCCAGCTGCCAAGCGGCAGAGCCGGGATTCGAACCCATGACCTCTGACTCCCAAGCCCGGGCTCTTTCCACTGAGCCACGCTGCTTCTCACAGCTCTCTGCACAGTTCTCTGCACATAGTAAGCGCCCAATAAATACGATTGAATGAATGAATCCCCATTTTACAGGTAGGGGAACTGAGGCGCAGAGAAATTAAGTGACTTGACAAGGTCACACAGCAGACAAGTGGCAGAGCCAGGATTAGAACCCAGGTGTCTGACTCCCAGGCCCGTGCTCTTTCCACCAGGTGACCGTGCTTCCTTCCCATCCGTCTCTCTCTAAACTCTATTTAGGCCTGGGCATGTGAGTTTATTTTCAGGAGTACTTTAATCCTTTCCATCCCTGCAAAATTCTCTGTCTTACGGTTCAACCTGTACAACATTCATTTCCGTTCCGGGCTGACTTTTGATGCAGTCTCTGTGAGCAAATGCTAGTCGCTGAGGTTTTGATCCTTAAAAATGGTAAGATGGAAATTCGAAGGGTGGATCGAGACATTTTAAAATCGTGAAACCAGCGTCGATGAGGGGGCGATATGCCCTCTGTGGGCTTTAGGAAAACCCCTTGCCTGTTCCAGTGCCCTGCCCTCCCCATCCCCACCAAAGCCCCTCTCCACTTACCTCATCAATCGGCGAACTTTCCCACCGGATTGAGTGCCTGGGTCTTAGCTATCAATGGCCCAGGCAGGCTTCAGTTGGGAGAGGGCTGGCCAGGGATGGATATCCGCGACGAGGAGGGAACTCAGAGAGATGACGGTCAAAAGCTAAAGTCGGGGTTGGGAGGAGGAGATGGGGAAGCCGATGAGAGCGGATTCCTGTATCTGGACACAAAACAAGGCTTGTTTCTTTTGAGATATCAGAGAATGGCTGAGGGGGAGAGAAGGGGAGCAACAGAATGAGGGCTGTGTCTGACGACACCCACAGCCCGCTGGGAAGTCCACAGTGGATGGCTACGATTTCCTCTTTGAGGAAAACTGAGAAGCGACGTGGCCCAGAGGGAAGAGCATGGGGCTGTGAGGCAGATGACTTGCCTTCTCATCCCGGCTCTGCTACTTGTCTGCTGTGCGACCTGGGCAAGTCTCTTCACTTCTCTGGGTCTCAGTTTCCTCAGTTGTAAAATTATTTCATTCAATAGTATTTATTGAGTGCTTACTACGTACAGAGCACTGTACTAAGTGCTTGGAATGTACGATTCGGCAACAGAGAGAAACAATCCCTGTTCAAAGACGAGCTCAGTCTAAATGGGGATTAAATTCCAGTTTTCCCTCTTACTTAGATGGTGAAAATCATGTGAGACAGGGATTGAGTCCAACTGATTAACTTGTATCTACTCCAGTGCTTAAAATGTTGCTTGGTACATAGTTACCCTATTTATTTTATTTTGTTAATGATGTCTATATCTCCATGATTTATCTTGATGATGTTGTTTTGTTCTGCTTTGCTTTGTTGTCTGCCTGTTAATGGGCAGGGATTGTCTCTATCTGTTGCCAAATTGTACATTCCCAGCGCTTAGGACAGTGCTGTGCACAAAGTAAGCGCTCAATAAATACTATTGAATGAATGAATGAGTAGTTAGGGCTTGATAAATGCCATTATAGGAATAATAATAGGGTTTGAGGTATCAGGGAAGTTTTCCTAAGACCTTGCAAGCGGAAAAAAAGGTAGAAGCCTGAGTGTGGAAGGACAATGGGTCTATCTATACCTCAGGGAGAACTGAGTTGGACTTATGATTATTAATAACAATCGTTAGTTAATAACCATGATAATTGTATTAGTTGAGTTCATTCATTCATTCATTCATTCAATAGTATTTATTGAGCACTTACTATGTGCACAGCACTGTACTAAGCACTTGGAATGTGCAAATCGGTAACAGAGACAATCCCTGCCCTTTGATGGGCTTACAGTCTAATGCGGGGAGACGGAGAGACAAGAACAATAGCAATAAATAGGATCGAGGGGATGAACATCTCATTAAAACGATAGCAGATAAATAGAATCAAGGTGATGTACATCTCATTAACGAAATAAATGGGTAATGAAGATATATACAGTTGAGCGGATGAATACAGTGCTGAGGGGAGGGGAAGGGAGAGGGGGAGGAGCAGAGGGAAAGGGGGGAAAAGAGGGTTTAGCTGACGGGAGGTGAAGGGGGGGTAGAGGGAGCAGAGGGTAAAGGGGAAGCTCAGTCCGGGAAGGCCTCTCGGAGGAGGTGAGCTCTCAGTAGGGCTTTGAAGAGGGGAAGAGAGTGAGTTTGGCGGAGGTGAGGAGGGAGGGCGTTCCGGGACCGCGGGGGAACGTGGCCCAGGGGTCGACGGCGGGATGGGCGAGACCGAGGAACGGTGAAGAGGTGGGCGGCGGAGGAGCGGAGCGTGCGGGGTGGGCGGTGGAAAGAGAGAAGGGAGGAGAGGTAGGAGGGGGCAAGGTGATGGACAGCCTCGAAGCCTAGAGTGAGAAGTTTTTGTTTCGCGCGGAGGTCGATAGGCAACCACTGGAGATTTTTAAGGAGGGGAGTGACAGGCCCAGAGCGTTTCTGCAGGAAGATGAGCCGGGCAGGGGAATGAAGAATAGACTGGAGCGGGGAGAGACAGGAGGAAGGGAGATCAGAGGGAAGGCTGACACAGTAATCCAGCCCGGATATTACGAGAGCCTGTAACAGTAAAATAGCCGTTTGGGTGGAGAGGAAAGGGCGGATCTTGGCGATACTGAGTGCTTACAGGGTGCCAAACACTTTAATAAGCACTATAGACTGTAAGCTCCCTTCTTGACTGTAAATTCCTTGTGGGCAGGGAATGTGTCTGCCAACTCTGTTGTACTCTACTCTCCCAAGTGCTTAGTTTAGTGCTCTGCAAGCAGTAAGGAATCAATAAATACGATTGATTGATTGATACTGATTGAGGTAGATGCAGGATAATCAAATTAGACCTCGTTCCTGTCTCACTTGCTAATGGTAGTCTAAAGGGGAGGGAGAACAGGCACTTAAACGCCTTTTTTTACAGGGGAGGAGACCGAGGCACAGGGCGGTTAAGTGGCTTACCCTAGGTCGTACAGAGGGCAAGTGAAGGAGCCCCAGAATTAGAACCCCGGTGTTCTGACTCCCGGTTCTCTGCTCTTTCCACCAAGCGACATGGCTTATCTACTTTCCGGTTTTATTCACCACATCAAAATGTCAGGAAAAACAGATCGAAGTTAGGAAGATGATATCAGCAATATCTCTGCCTGGGGTCAATAGAGGAAGTCGCAGAGAACACCGCTTGTGGTGATAGTCACAGGAACTTTCCGGGGGAGAGTGTGAATGAAGACTTTGGAGATATTTCAGGCTCTGGAAATGTCCGTCTCTGAGAGCCCTGGCCACTCTTGCCGGGGAGTGTTCTAATTCCGACTCCGCCACTTGTCAGCTGAGTGACTTTGGGCATGTCACTTCACTTCTCTGTGCCTCAGATATCTCATCTGGAAAATGGGGATTAAGACTGTGAGTCCCACATAGGACAACCTGATTACCTTGTATCTACCCCAGCGCTTAGAACAGTGCTTGGCACATAGTAAGCACTTAACAAATCCTTTATTATTCTTATTCTTTATTCTAGCTGCCTCTGCATCAAACAGAAACTCCTTACCACCGACTTCAAGGTACTCAATCAACTTGCCCCGTCCTACCTCACCTCCCTGCTCTCCTACTGATAATAATAATGTTGGTATTGGTTAAGCGCTTACTATGTGCAGAGCACCGTTCTAAGCGCTGGGGTAGACACAGGGGAATCAGGTTGTCCCACGTGGGGCTCACAGTCTTCATCCCCATTTTACAGATGAGGAAACTGAGGCCCAGAGAAGTTAAGTGACCTGCCCACAGTCACACAGCTGACAAGGGGCAGAGCTGGGATTCGAACTCATGACCCCTGACCCCAAAGCCCGTGCTCTTTCCACTGAGCCACACTACTACAGCCCAGCCCGCTCACTACACTCCTCTAAAGCCAACCTACTCCCTGTAATTAGATCTCATCTACCTCGCCCTTGACCCCTTACCCATCCTCTGGCCTGGAACTGTCTCCCCCTCCACTGGTGACAGACCACCACTCTCCCCACCTGGGCAGCATTATTAAAATCACATCTTGCTCCCTTTATTCGTCCCAGCTCCCAACTCCAAAACACTTATGTACATATCTGTCATTTATTCATTTATTTATATTAATGACTATCTCCACCTCTAGAATTTAAGTTCGATGAGGTCAGGGAATGTGTCTGTTTCTTGCTACACCGCACTCTCCCAAGGGCTCAGTACTCTGCTCTGCACACAATAAACATTCAGTAAATACAATTGAATGAATAAGTCTCATCCAAGAAGTCTTCCATTCATTCTTTCCCTGACTCACCCCTCATTTCTCTGTCTTAGTCACCCTCCTTTCTGCGTTATCTATGCATTTGGATCTGTACCCCTTAAGAACTTTGATGTTCACCCTTCCCCAGCCCCACAGCACTTATATACATATTCTTCCACTCTGCTGCTTCCACAGTCTGTAATTTCTTTCAGTGCCTGTCTCCTCTGGACTGTAAACTCCTTGTGCCCTCTCCCAACTACTTAGTATAGTGTTTTGTTCACGGTAAGTGCTCAATAAATACCACTGATTGATGAATTCTAAGACAAATATTAGGGGCACACCAGAAAAGTTGAAGTAAGAGAGCAGAGAAGGCTAATGTGATGGTAATAATTCTGCTAATAAAATGCTGAGCAATTTTAAAACAGAATTGTTCTGTGGATCTCTGAAGCTTTGAATCCACACAGGGGTTTAGGAATTGTTCTCCTCTTTCTCTCCTAGCACCCCCCACCCCTCTGCGTTGGTACCAAAACTTCAAGGGGTGCAGAAAATTTGGAAATATGAACCCCCTCTAATCCTCAAACCCAATCTTAAAAGGAGGGTCTAGCAGATGGAGCTGTGGGCTAAAAATTTTGGGAAATCCAAAAATAATGAGCAATATGACAGGCTCCTCTATGGGTTTGTTCTCCAGCTAGAAATGGAGTGCATTAATAATAATAATAATAATAACAGTAGCACTTATTAAGCACTTACTGTGTGCCAAGCACTGTTCTAAGCACTGGGGTAAATACAACGTAAACAGGTTGTCCCACACAGGGCTCACAGTTTTAATCCCCAGTTTACAGATGAAGTAACTGAGGCACAGAGAAGTTAAGTGGCTTATGCAAGGTCACACAGCAGACAAGTGGCAGAGCTGGGATTAGAACCCATGTCCTCTAACTCCCAAACCCATGCTCTTTCACTAAACCATGCTGCTTCTCTGGCTGTCCCCGAAACCTGAGCATTGAAGGAGAAGGAGCTCTAAAGCTATCATAATCATGATATTTGCTAAATCCTTACTATGTGCCAGGCACTGTTCTAAGCCCCCGGTAGATATAAAATAATCTGGCTAGACACGGTCGCTGCCCCTCATCCAGTTCACAGTTTAAGTAGGAGGGAGAGCAGGTGTTGAATCCCCATTTTACAGTTGAGAAAACTGAGGGGCAGAGAAGTTAAATGATTTGTCCCAGGTCACAAAGCAGGCAAGTGGCAGAGGGGAGATTAGAATCCAGGTCCCCTAACTTCCATGCCAATGCTCTTTCCACTAGGCCACACAGCTTCCCAGAAAAGAATTCAATCCATTAGCATAGTATGAAACGTGTTTAAATATTTCTTGGCTTGAGGTAATCACTCTCCTTATGTCTTTCCCGGTCACAAGTCCCGTACAGCATACCATGACCACGCTGACCAAATAAGAGGTGCTAACGTGATTATTCATTTTTGTAGAAAGCAGTTAAAGCTTGTTCTGCAGACTGTGATTGTCATTTTTCTATTTTAGTGAAAAAAGTGTCCAATTTAGGTTGAACGACAGCCTTCTTCTTGTCTTCGTGAAGCATCTCGTAGCAGGCTGAGACCTGAATGCTTCTACCCACCTCTGAACTCTTCTGTCCACTGGGGTTGTCGTCTTGAATCATTCTTTAAAAAGTCATCCATTTTTCTGAACAAGGGGGCAAGACATTTTCATCCCCCAATCTCAGCTGGAGGTGCAGCTTTTGAGTCAGCCATAAAGACCACCTTTTTCATCATCTGGCAGTGGTGGTTTTCTTTTCTTCTTCTGAAAGCAACACAGAATTGGGATGATGATAATAATAATAATTGTATTTGTTAAGTGCTTGCTTTATGCCAAGCGCAGCTCTAAGAACAAGGTAATCGGGTTGGATACAGTCCCTGTCCCACATGGGGCTCACAGTCTCAAGCCCCATTTTGCAGTTGAGTTAATTGATGCACAGAAAAATTAAGTGACTTCCCCAAGGTCACACAGCAGACAATCGAACCCATACCCTCTGACTCCCAAGCCCATGTTCATCCACTAATAATAATAATAATATTGGTATTTGTTAAGCGCTTACTACGTGCAGAACACTGTTCTAAGCGCTGGGGGAGATACAGGGTAATCAGGTTGTCCCACGTGAGGCTCACAGTCTTCATCTCCATTTTACAGATGAGGGAACTGAGGCCCAGAGAAGTGAAGTGACTTGTCCACAGTCACACAACTGACAAGTGGCGGAGCGGGGATTAGAACCCATAACCACGGACTTCCAAGCCCGGCCTCTTTCCACTGAATCACGCTGCTTCTTAAGTGCAGAGATTATAGTGAATTTAGGCTGCCTGACAGGAATGGCATTCCTCTCTCGCCTTACTGTCTTGCTGGAACTGAAAATATTTGGAGGTGGCAGGTAAGGAATTATGTTCTGCTCAACATGAGGAATCATGACTCGGTCATTAACTCAAGGAGTATCCATAAATCAATCAATATTGAGTGCTTACTATGTGCAGAGCACTGTACTAGGTGCTTAGGAGAGTATAACGCAGTAGTGATAGATTGAATATGTGAGTTGAACAATAATGATAGTAATAATAATGATGGGAGAGTCCAACACAGTAGTGCTAGAGCGTGTATTTGGGTTGAATAATAATAATGATAAAGGTATTTGTAAAGTGCTTACTATGTGCCAGGCACTGTATTAAACACTGGGATAGATATGACTTATCAGATTGGACACGGTCCCTGTCTCACATAGGGCTCACAGTCTTTATCCCCATTTTACAGATGAGATAACTGAGACACAGAGAAGTGAAGGGATTACCCACGGCCACACAGCAGATAAGCGGCGGAACCGGGCTTAGAACCCAAGTTCTTCTGACTCCCAGGCCCATGCTCTTTCCACTAGGCCACGCTGCTTCTCACTAGGCCACCCTGATAGAGAGAGGAGTCAAGGATGATGGTTATAATAATAATGATGGAATTTGTTAAGCACTTACTATGTGCCAAGCACTGTTCTAAGTTCACTGTTCTCCCCCTCCGCTCCTCCCCCTTCCCCCCCGTTCACCTCCCCTCAGCTAAGCCCCCTTTCCCTCTGCTCTTCCCCCATCTCCCTTCCCCTCCCCTCAGCACTGTGCTTATTTGTATATATTATTTATTACCCTATTTATTTTGTTAATGAGGTGTCCATCCCCTTGATTCTATTTATCGTGATTATGTTGTCTTGTTTTTGTCCATCTGTCTCCCCCCATTAGACTGTGAGCCCGTCAGTGGGCAGGGATTGTCTCTATCTATTGCCGAATTGTCCATTCCAAGTGCTTAGTACAGTGCTCTGCATATAGTAAGTGCTCAATAAATACTACTGAATGAATGAATAAGTGCTGGGGTAGATACAAGGTAATCACATTGTCCCACGTGGGGCTCACAGTCTTAACTCTCATTTTACAGATGAGGTAACTGAGGCCCAGGGAAGTTAAGTGGCTCGTTCAAGGTCACACCGCAGACAAGTAGCAGAGCCGGGATTAGAACCCGTGTCCTCTGACTCCCAAGCCCGTGCCCTCGCCACTAAGCCGTGCTGTTTCTCTAGGCTACGAGTAACCAACACCAAGTCACTTCGTGTGGGTGTGCCTCCGTTTCTCCACTGGCACTGATTCTGTGTTGCTGTTGGATGAAATTGAGAAGTTTGGCTTCCCAGTTTGTGTTCCTAAAAGGGCGGGGGAGGCAGGAGCGGAATATAACCAAAAGCAGCGCCAAATTGAAAGTAGGGGAGGGAGGCAAGAAGGACCTGAGTCTACCTGCGATCTCTTCCCCTATAAACTAACCGTCCGCCTCCAGGTCGCCTCCTTCTCAAGGCCCCAGACGGTGTGGCGAAGCTGTCCTTCAAGTCTTTCTGTGGGGGATGAGCAATGTCTGTCTCTCATTCATTCAATCGTATTTACTGAGCGCTTACTGTGTGCAGAGCACTGTACTAAGCCCTTGGAAAGTACAGTTCGGCAACAGATTCGGCAACTCTCCACATAGAGCTCTATGTGGGCAGGAATAGCATCTGCCAACTCTATCGTACTGTACTTTCCCAAGTGCTTAGTACATGTTTTGCATGCAGTAAGTGCTCCATAAATTCCATTGATTGATCAATTGATTGAGGATTTTGATGGTCTCCCCCCCCATCTACATTGTGAGCTCATCATGGGCGGGGATTGTCTCTCTTTATTGCTGTATTGTATTTTCCAAGTGCTTAGTACAGTTCTTAGCACACAGTAAGTGCTCAATAAATACGATTGAATGAATGAATGATTCCCTTTGGTGATTGGACCTAATGTCGAGAGAAGCCGCATGGCCTACCGGAAAGAGCACAGGCCCCGGAGTTAGAGGACCTGGATTCTAAACCCAGGTCCTCCCCTTGTGACCTCGAGCAAGTCGCTTCGCTTTTCTGTGCCTCAGTTACCTCCTCTGTAAAATGAAGATTAAGACCGCGAGCCCCATGTGGGGCAGACACTGTGTCCGACCTGCTTAGCTTGTATCTACCTCAGGGCTCAGTTCGGTGCCTGGCACACAATAAGCACTTAACGCTTACCAGTGAAAAAAAAAATAGCAGATGGGGCCTCCAAACCTTTACTTCATCCGCAATGAATGCTCCACGTATGTCTAAACCAAATTTGACCATTTCGTCATTATCAGTGCCTAGAACAGTGATCAGTGCTTTGAACAGTGCTTGACATATAGTAAGTGATTAATTTTGTTAATGAGATGTACATCACCGTGATTCTATTTAGTTGCTATTGTTTTAATGAGATGTTCATCCCCTCGATTCTATTTATTGCTAATGTTCTTGTCTGTCCCTCTCCCCCGATTAGACTGTGAGCCCGTCAAAGGGCAGCGACTGTCTCTATCTGTTACTGATTTGTACATTCCAAGCTCTGCACATAGTAAGCGCTCCATAAATACTATTGAATTAATGTATGAACAAATATCATCATTATTATTATTATTATTATTATCTGGTATTGTAGCCTGGGAAGCCTGCTGGAAGAGGGAGGGACAACTCATGGACCCAAACCAAAGAATTCAGATAACGCTTGTAGTTATGTGGTTAACGTTAGCGGGAATAATCAATCAGTGGTATTTATTGAGCTCTAACTGTGGGTAGAACACTGTAACAAGCGCTTGGGAGAGTAAAAGACAACAGTTAGCAGACTCATTCCCTGCCCTCAGTGAGTTTACAGTCTAGAGCCTGCAGTTATCTAGAATAGACAAGGAGTGAACCTTTCTAAAACGATCCCGCCAGTGGATTACCTAAAGGACTTAAGTCTGGTTCCAACTGGTGCGTTGGGAATAATAGTAATAATAATAATGATAATTGTGTTGTTTGTTAAGTGCTTCCTATGTGTCGGGCACTGTACTAGGCGCTGGGGTGGATACAGGCAAATCAGTCCCTGTCGCACGTGAGACTCACAGTCTCAATCCCCATTTTACAGATGAGGTCACTGAGGCCCAGAGAAGTGAAGTGAGGTGCCCAAGGACACACAGTAGGCAAGTGGTGGAGTCGGTTAGACTGTGAGCCCGACATTGGGCAGGGACTATCTCTATCTGTTGCCAAATTGTACATTCTAAGCGCTTAGTACAGTGCTCTGCACATAGTAAGCGCTCGTTAAATACAATTGAATGCATGAATGAATGAATCCATGACCCTCTGACTCCCCGGCCCGCGCTCTACCCACTACACCATGCTGCTTCTCATCGCAAGGCTCGGAAACGTTGTCAATCAATCAGTGGTATTTATTGGGCACTTACTGCATGCAGAGCACTGTACTGGGTGCTTGGGGGAGTACAGTGTAACAGAGGTGGTAGACATGTACCCTGCCCACAAAGAGTGAACATTTTAGAGAGGGAGACAGACGTTAAACTAAATTATGGAGAGGGATGTAAGTGTGTGGGGCCGAGGAGGGGCGAATAAAGGTTACAGATCTCAGTGCCAGGTCGACCAAGAAGGGAGAGGGAGTAAGAGAGATGAGGCCTTATTCGGGGAAGGCTTCTTGGAGGAGATGCGATAGGGGTCATGGACGCTGTGCAAGAGACTGTGCAAGAGAAGGGCTACAGCTACTGGTTTTCACTTTCACTCGAGCTCAGAGCTGCCTCAGCACAGGCAGAGGAAGAACTAAGTTCGGAAGAAAAACCTTCTCCCTTCTTTAACAATTAAAACCTTGTCTCTTGACACAACCCAACCTGAGGAGAACCTGGGTCTTCATGAGTCTTGGTGTCTCATACACAATTCTTAAGTCTCCTCAGAGATCTCACTTCCGAAATATGACTGGGGACTCTTCAGAGACAGGAAGAGTATCTTTGAACTTTATTAATAATAATAATAATAATGATGGGATTTGTTAAGTGCTTACAATGAAATAATAAAAATAATAATGTTGGTATTTGATAAGCGCTTACTCTGTGCAGAGCATTGTTCTAAGCGCTGGGGGAGAGACAGGCTCATCAGGTTGTCCCATGTGAGGCTCACAGTTAATCCACATTTTACAGATGAGGGAACTGAGGCACAGAGAAGTGAAGTGACTTGTCCACAGTCACACAGCTGACAAGTAGCAGAGCTGGGATTCAAACCCATGACCTCTGACTCCCAAGCCCGGGCTCTTTCCACTGAGCCACACTGCTTCTCTAAGGACTGTGCCAAGGACTGGTCTAAGCTTTGGGGTAGATACAAGGTAATCAGGTGTGGTGCTCACAGTCTTAATCCACATTTTACAGATGAAGTAACTGAGGCTCAGAGAAGTGAAGTGACTTACCCAAAGTCACACAGCTGATAAGCGGTGGAGCCGGAATTAGAACCCACAGTCTCTGACTCCCAAGCCCCTGCTCTTTCCACTAAGCCACTCTGCTTCTCATATGCCTATTATATCTTCTCATACGCTTAGGACAGTGGTGAGCAGGTGCTGGTCAGATTGATTGACCACAAATCTCCCGAGAGTTGTTTTTCAAAGTGTTTATTGGATTTTAAGTGAGACAAGTTTGAACCAACATTTGAACTTCCTTCCTGAAGCCTTGTCGGCGCAACTTTGAAAGGAAAACGCCCTCAGGAGTCTCTGTACAGGGGTAGAGCGAGACTGAGATGGAGCCTAGGGATAAATTTTGCCAATCTCTCACCTCCCAAATGATGTTGCTGTTTCTGAATCACGGGTGGCCCATCGTGGGGATGTTAGCTTGAGGAGTTTCCCCTAGAGAATAGGTCCAGGGTGGAACATGATGAGAATGAAGACAACTACAAAACGGGTTCCTCTCTCCACTAACCATCCACATTTCTGTGATGAGGAGAGGTCAGGTTGAGGTCTTCCCCTCAGATGGTCTGACTCCCAAGGTCCCCAAGGCCCCCGGGGATGGGGTTCTTTTTAAATCAACTCTCTATGGGCGGTGAGAAGCAGCGTGGCCCAGTGGGAAGAGCAAGTGCCTGAGAGTCAGAAGGTCCTGAGTTTGAATCCCGGCTAAGCCACTGGTCTGCTGGGTGACCTCGGGCAAGTCCCTTCACTTTTCTGTACCTCCGTTTCTTCATCTGTAAAATGGGGACTAAGACCGTGAGCCCCGTGTGGGACAGGGAGTCTGTCCAATCCTATTACCTTGCATCTACCCTAGTGCTTAGTACAGTGCCTGGACATAGTAAGCTCTTAACAAAAGCCATTATTATTATCAATGACACCTTATGTTTCTCCTCTCTCCCAGATTGTACCCTATTAACTTAAGTTTCTTGGACACTCATGAATTGGGTGACCATTATTTCTGAGACATTTGAGTTGCCTTTTCGTAATTAAATATTGCCTACCAACTCAAATGAATTGATTTGAGGTGTTTAAGTGCTTCCATTGTGCCAGGGTCTGCACATAGGAAGTGCTCAATAAAGAACACCGAATGATTGATAATGAGTCTGGAGACACAGTCCAAGTCACGGGAAAATACATGAAGCTAGAAAATCCTTTCCAGGGTTGGTCGTCTCAGAACCGATATATTTTCTTGTCCAGTTTATCACTCCGTGTCTCCTGTTCTCTTCTCGCCCTCTTGCTGACTCTGAAAATTTTTGCAGGTGTCCGGTAAGGAATTCTGCTACATTCAGCTTGAGAAATCATGACTCGACCTATTAACTCAAGGGGTGACCAGCAACAAGTCCCTTCACGTGGGCCTGCCTCAGTTTCTCCACCTGCAACTCATCCATCCTGCTGTGGGGGCGGGGGGGGGGAGCATGAGTAGAATAAAACCTTCTGAGCTCTCCTGAAAGAAGCTAAGGAAGGAAGCCCCGGGTGGAGCAGTGTGTTTGAGAGGAACCCTAAGTGTCCGTGATCCTCCTTTCCAGAATCCTCTGGGTTCAGGGAGATGAAGATCAGGTGAGGTGACCGTGGAGGCTCAGAAGAGACTCGTGGCGGCAAGAGAAGACATGAAGAGAGAGCTCTCTGGGGGAGCGATGATGGGCGTTGTGTCGGATGTAGTTTCCTCGGGCTCGCTGTCCTGGTCTTCAGGGCTCTCCATCGTGGGAGGGATGATTTTAACCACTTTCTCCTCAAAATGCACCTGCTTCTTTCCAGCCGGGGCCTCGGTCGGCTGCAGGGCCAGCTCCATCTTGGCGTCCGGGGCCCTGGCCGGTTGATCTCGGCTGCCCTTCAGGATGCTCTTCATGTGGACGAGGAGCGAGGTCCGGCCTTCCTTAAAGGGGCCGTGGAAAGTGTAGATCTGCTCGGTGTCTCCGCCGCGGGTGCTGCTCACGGCGCTGCCCGAGGGGTCTGTGTATCGCTCTGGGGTCGAAAACAACTCCTGGCCGCTTTTGCTCTTCTTCCGTTTGCTCAGAAGGAAATAGGCCAGGCCAGTGAGGATGAGCATGGAACCTGAGGGGAGGAGAAACATCAGCAAAGACCCCAAGATTGTGCGTCCACTCTCTATACCCTGACTGTTATGTTAGCACCTCTACGGAGTCTAAGGTGAAGCATCTTCTCCTGACTCAGGAGGTGGGCAAGAAGTTTTTGTCGACTAGCTAGAGACTCAGAGACGGGGAAGTCTGTGGTCATCTCTGTGGAGCTGACCTCTTTGCAGACACACTGGGAGGAGGATCACGCTTCTCTTGCTACCGTAATCAACAAAAAGACAGGCAAGTCTGGTCTCACACTCCTTCCCGCTATTATCCTCCCTGACTCCCCATAAATCCTCTGGATTGGGGCCTACGAGTCCCTAGGGAGAAGGAGGAGATCGGCAAATCTTGGAACCCGGAGTGTCACCACACAACCTCCAACCCATAGGTACTTTCAGCAGTTACCCCTGTCCAACCTATAGGAACTTTAAGCAGTTACCTCTGTTAGTTGGGGATAATAATAATGATGACGGTATTTGTTCTATCGTTTCTTCCTCAACCCAGGGTTAATACTGGTGACACTAATAATTGTGGTATTTGTTAAGCGCTTATTTCTTGTCGGTCACTGTACTAATCGCTGGGGTAGATACAAGCAAATCGGGCTGGACACACTCCCTGACCAGGGTAGGTCTCAGGGTCTGAATCCCCATTTTAAAGGAGCGGTAACCGAAGCCCAGAGAAGTGAAGTGACTTTCCCGAGGTCACAGAACGGATGTGGCAGAGCTGGGATTAGAACCCAGGTCCTTCTGACTCCCAGGCCCATGGTCTCTCCACTAAGCTCTATCTGTGCTGTGTCCACTACGACACGCTGTTTCTCACTGTGCCGTGCCGCTTCCTATATCCCAATTTGGATCTAGCATGTCGAAGTACTGGGGCACGTTCTGCCCACATCACAGATCTATGCAGGATATAATAAAATCCACAAGTTGGCCCAGAGAAGCAGGTGGCCTAGTACCCACAGTAGGGGCCTGGGAGTCCGAAGGACTTAGATTCTAAGCCCGGCTTTGCCCCTTGTCTGCTGTGTGACCTTGGGCAAGTCACCTTACTTCTCCGGCCTCAGTTACCTCATTACTGAAATGGGGAATAAGACTGTGAGCGCTACATGGGACAGGGACTGTGTCCAACTTGATTTCATTCATTCATTCATTCAATAGTATTTATTGAGCACTTACTATGTGCAGAGCACTGTACTAAGCGCTTGGAATGGACAATTCAGGAACAGATAGAGACAGTCCCTGCCCTCTGGCGGGCTTACAATCTAATCGGGGGGAGAAGGACAGACAAGAACAATAGCAATAAATAGAATCGAGGGGATGAACATCTCATTAAAACAATAGCAATAAATAGAATCAAGGTGATGTACATCTCATTAACAAAATAAATAGGGTAATGAAAATACAATTGAGCGAATGAGCACAGTGCTGAGGGGAGGGGAAGGGAGGGGGGAGGAGCAGAGGGAAAGGGGGGAAAAGAGGGCTTAGCTGACAGGAGGTGAAGGGGGGGGGGTAGAAGGAGCAGAGGGTAAAGGGGAAGCTCAGTCTGGGAAGGCCTCTCGGAGGAGATGAGCTGTAAGTAGGGTTTAGAAGAGGGGAAGAGAATCAGTTTGGCAGAGGTGAGGAGGGAGGGCGTTCCGGGACAGCGGGGACCGTGGCCCGGGGGTCGACGGCGGGACGGGCGAGAACGGGGGACGGCGAGGAGGTGGGCGGCGGAGGAGCGGAGAGTGCGGGGTGGGCGGTGGAAAGAGAGAAGGGAGGAGAGGTAGGAGGGGGCAAGGGGATGGAAAGCTTCAAAGCCCAGAGTGAGAAGTTTTTGTTTCGTGCGGAGGTTTATAGGCAACCACTGGAGGTTTTTAAGAAGGGGAGTGACAGGCCCAGAGCGTGTCTGCAGGAAGATGAGCCGGGCAGCAGAATGAAGAACAGACTGGAGCGGACAGAGACAGGAGGAAGGGAGATCAGAGAGCAGGCTGACACGATAATCCAGCCGGGATATTACGAGAACCCGTAACAGTTAGATAGCCGTTTGGTTGGAGAGGAAAGGGCGGATCTTGGCGATATTATAAAGGTGAGACCGGCAGGTTTTGGTGACGGATTGGATATGTGGGAAGAGGACAGGACTTGGGAGGGCAAGATGAGGATTAAACATAAAAAAGTAAAATTGGTGTAGGAATACTACTACTACTACTACTACTACTACTACTGCTACTACTTGTGGCATTTGTTAACTTATGACTAGGTGCAAAGCACTGGAGTAATCAACAAATAAATGCATTTGAGTTCAATTACTGAGCACTTACTATGTATAGAGCACAGCTCTAAGCGCTTGGGAGAGTACAATACAACGGAATTAGCAGATTCGTTCCTTGCCCCTAATGATCTTACAGTAGTTTACACTACAAACTGATCAGAAACGGTCTCTGTCCCATAAAGGGCTCGCAGCCTAAGGTGGAGGGATAATTGAATTCCCATTTTACAGATGAGGAAACTGAGTCTCAGAAAAGTGAAGAGACTTGCCCAAGGTCACACAGCAGGCTAGTGGCAGAGCTGCAATTAAAACCCAGGTCTTCTGACTCACAGTCCTGTGCTCTTTCCTCTAGACCACGTTGCTTCTGTTCTCTTTGATTGACTGTGTCCTACCTGATTATATGATGATAATAATAATAATGATGATGATGGTGTTTGTTAAGCGCTTACTATGTGACAAGCACTGTTTTAAACACAGGGGTAGATACAAGGTAATCAGATCATCCCACGTGGGGCTCACAATCTTAATCCCCATTTTACAGATGAGGTCACTGAGGCACAGAGAAGGGAAGTGATTTGCCCAGGCAACGCAGCAGACGAGTGGCGGAGCTGGGGCAAGAAGCCAGGTCCTACTGAGTCCCGGGCGCGGGCTTTGTCCGCTAGGCCCCACTGCTTCTCGTGGTCAGATGCTGCCAAGGCTCTGCCTCAGTGGAACTTGCCTCCCGGCAAGATAATGATAATGCTGGTATTTGTTAAGCGCTTACTATGTGCAGGGCACTCTTCTAAGCGCTGAGGTAGATACAGGGTAATCAAGTTGTCCCACGTGAAGCTCACAGTTAATTCCCATTTTACAGATGAGGTACCTGAGGCCCAGAAAAGCTAAGTGACTTGCCCATAGTCACACAGCTGACAAGTGGCAGAGCCGGGATTCGAACCCATGACCTCTGACTCCCAAGCCCGGGCTCTTTCCACTGAGCCACGCTGCTTCCCGATGGGGCACAGGACTAGCTCTGTCTCACTACAGTGCATTCATTCATTCATTCAGTAGTATTTATTGAGCGCTTACTATGTGCGGAGCACTGTTCTAAGCTCTTGGAATGTACAACTGAGCAACAGATAGAGACAATCCCCTAGTTTGAAAACTCCCTGAGGGCAGAGAGCAAGCCTAGTAACTATTGTTCTTTCCCAAGTGCTTAGGACAGTGTTCTGCACACAGAAAATCCCTTCCAATTAACTTGTACCTATCTCAGCATACGGTGTAGCGGATAGAGCGCAGGGCCTGAGTGTCAGAAGGTCATGGCTTCTAATTCCGGCCCCGCCAATTGTCTGCTGGGTGACCCTAGGCAAGTCACTTCACTTCTCTGGGCCGCAGTTGCCTGTTAAATGGGGATTGAGACTGTGAGCCCCCCGTGGGACAGGGACTGTGTCCATCCCAATTAGCTTGTATCCACCTCAGCGCTTAGGACAGTGCCTGGCACATAGTAAGTGCTTAACAAATGCCACAAATATTATTATTCTTAGAATAGTGCAGGGCACACGGTAAATGCTTAGCAGAAACTACTACAATTATTATTAGAAAGCGCTCTATAAAGACAGTGTGTAGTCCCCGAGATTGTAAACTCCCCGAGATCAGGGCACAGCGTGGCTCATTGGAAAGATCCCGGGCTTGGGAGTCAGAGGTCGTAATAATAATAATATTAGTATTTGCTAAGCGCTTACTATGTGCAGAGCACTGTTCTAAGCGCTGGGGGGAGATACAGGGTAATTAGGTTGTCCCACCTGAGGCTCACAGTCTTCATCCCCATTTCCCCGATGAGGGAACTGAGGCACAGAGAAGTGAAGTGACTTGCCTACAGTCACACAGCTGCCAAGTGGCAGAGCTGGGATTTGAACCCATGACCTCTGACTCCCAAGCCCGGGCTCTTTCCACTGAGCCATGCTGCTTCCTGCGTTAATGGGTCATGGGTTCGAATCCCGACTCTGTCAGCTGTGGGACTCTGGGCAAGTCACTTAACTTCTCCGGGCCTCAGTTCCCTCATTTGGAAAATGGGGATTAAGACTGCGAGCCCCATGTGGGACAAGGACTGTGTCCAATTTGATTAACTTGTCTCCACCTCAGGGCTTAGAACAATTCTTGGCACATAGTGAGTGCTTAATAAACACCCTCATTATTATTAATATTCTCCGGCCCTCAGTTACCTCATCTGGAAAATGGGGATTAAGACTGCGAGCCTCACGTGGGGCAACCCGATTCCCCTGTATCTACCCCGGCGCTTTAGAACAGTGCTCTGCACATAGTAAGCGCTTAACAAATACCAACATTATTATTATTTAATAACTCTACTGTTCTTTTCCAAGTGTTTAGTTCAGTGCTCTGCACTCAGAAAGTGCTCAATAAATACCGCTGATTGACTGTGTCCCTTGGGCATGTCAAGAGTGGGAAGTGGAGGTGAAGGAGATTGGTTTGGCTTCGGTCATGAAGGCTCTGGTTAGGAATAGTGTCTCTGGAATGTTTTTCCCAAGGGGATGGCGTGGCTTATGGGATACTTAATGGACAGAGCACCGGTCTGGAAGTCCGAGGACCTGAGTTCTAATCCCCGCCCTGCCATCTGTCTGCTATGTGACCTAGGGCAAGTCACTTCACTCGAGAGAAGCTGCGTGACTTAGTGGATAGAACACAGACCTGGGAGTCAGAAGGAACTGGGTTCTGATCCCGGCTCCACCGCGTGTCTGCTGTGTGACCACGGGCAAGTCAAGAACAGTGCTTCGCACATAGTAAGCGCTTAACGACTGCCATCATTATCATTATTTTTAACTTTTCCCGGCCTCAGTTACCTCATCTGCAGAATGGGGATTAAGAGTATGAGCCCCTTGTGGGACAGGGACTCTGTCCAACCTGATTAACTAGTGCTTAATATATATTATAATTACTATTATTATTGTTCTCGGCCTCTGTTACCTCATCTGGAAAGTTAATTAATTCATTCAATAGCATTTATCGAGAGCTTACGCTGTGCAGAGCACTAGTACTAAGCGCTTGGAATGTACAATTCGGCAACAGATCGAGACCATCCCTGCCTATTGACGGGCTCACAGTCTAATCGGGGGAGACAGAGAGACAGAAACAGTAGCAATAAATAGAATCAAGGGGATGGACATTTCATTAACAAAAATAAATAGGGTAATAAAAATCTATACAAATGAGCAGACGAGCACAGTGCTGAGGGGAGGGGAAGGGAGAGGGGGAGGAGCAGAGGGAAAAGGAAAAAAAAAGGGGCTTAGCTGAGGGAAGGTGAAGGGGAGCGCAGAGAGGCAGCAGAGGGAGCAGAGGGAAAAGGGGAAGCTCAGTCTGGGAAGGCTTCTTGGAGGAGGTGAGCTCTCAGTAGGGCTTTGAAGAGGGGAAGAGAGTCAGTTTGGCGGAGGTGAGGAGGGAGGGCGTTCCGGGACAGCGGGAGGACGTGGGTCAGGGGTCGACGGCGGGATAGGTGAGAACGGGGGACGGCGAGGAGGTGGGCGGCGGAGGAGCGGAGCGTGCGGGGTGGGCGGTGGAAAGAGAGAAGGGGAGGAGAGGTAGGAGGGGGCGAGGGGATGGACAGCCTTGAAGCTCAGAGTGAGAAGTTTTAGTTTCGTGTGGAGGTTGATAGGCAACCACTGGAGGTTTTTAAGACGAGGAGTGACAGGCCCAGAGCGTTTCTGCAGGAAGATGAGCCGGGCAGCGGAGTGAAGAATAGACTAGAGTGGGGAGAGACAGAAGGAAGGGAGATCTGAGAGAAGGCTGATGCTATAATCCAGCCGGGATATCACGAGAGCCCGTAGCAGTAAGGTAGCCGTTTGGGTGGAGAGGAAAGGGCGGATCTTGGCGATATTATAAGGTGAGACCGGCAGGCCTTGGTGACGGATTGGATGTGTGGGATGAATGAGAGAGCGGAGGCCAGGGTGACACCGAGGTTGCGGGCTTGAGAGACGGGAAGGATGGTCGTGCCATCCACGGTGACAGGGAAGTCAGGAAGAGGACAGGGCTTGCGAGGGAAGATGAGGAGCTCATTTTTGGACATGTTGAGTTTTAGGTGGCGGGCAGACATCCAGGTGGAGACGTCCTGGAGGCAGGAGGAGATACGAGTCTGAAGGGAGGGGGAGAGGACGGGGCGGAGATGTAGGGATTAAGACGGTGAGCCCCATATGGGACAAGAACTGTGTCCAATTTGATTAACTTGTCTCTACCCCAGGGCTTAGAACAATTCTTGGCACATGGTAAGTACTTAATTGACACCATAATTATATTATTAGTATTCTCTGGACCTCAGTTACCTCATCTGGAAAATGGGGATTAAGACGGTGAGCCCCACGTGGGACAAGGACTGCGCCCAACCTGGTGACCTTGTCTCTCCCCCAGCGAATAGAACAGTGCTTGGCAACTAGTAAGCGCTTAGCGGGTACCGTAATTATTATCATGAGGGAAGCGTGTCTGAGTTGGTTCGGAGCAGTGGAGGCCCGGAGGCTGTACCTGGGATGGTCACGTGCCAGACGAGCACCGGGTGCAGGAAACAGGCCACAGACAGCAGCAGGTAGCCGAGGAATTTCTGGAAGCTCCCCGGTTTGGAGGCTTTTTCCCGTAGGGCGTAGGCCAGAGACTCCGGCGGGCACCTGCAAGAGAAACGTTGCCCCCCACCGGACCCCAGCACGCGCTCGGTCACGGCTCGGCTCAGGAGGGCACAGTCCAAGGAGCCCACCCGCCAGCCAGAGGGAGTTTTTCCTCTGTGATCCCTGCTCTTGGTAGGAAGTGCCTCTGCGTTTACTTGAAAAGTCTGGTCCAGAGGAAAGACCATTCATTCAGTAGTATTTATTGAGCACTTACTATGTGCAGAGCACTGTACTAAGCGCTTGGAATGAACAAGTCGGCAACAGATAGAGACGGTCCCTGCCCTTGGACGGGCTTACAGTCTAGTCGGGGGAGACAGACAAAAACAATAGCAGTAAATAGAATCAAGGGGATGTACATCTCATTAACGAAATAAATAGGGTAATAAAATATATATCCAAATGAGCACAGTGCTGAGGGAAAGGGAGAGGGAGAGGAACAGAGGGAAAGGGGGGAAAGGGGCCTCAGGTGAGGGGAGGTGAAGGGGAGGGCAGAGAGGGAGCAGAGGGAGCAGAGGGAAAAGGGGAAGCTCAGTCTGGAAAGGCCTCTTAATGAGCCTGGGATCTAATCCCTGCCCTTCCCCTTAGTAATAATTATAAGAAGAAGAATGATATTTGTCAAGCCCATACTATGTGCCAAGCACTGTTCTAAGCAACTGCAGGAGACACAAGGTTTTTGGGTTGTCCCACGTGAGGCTCACGGTCTTAATCCCCATTTTACAGATGAGTCAACTGAAGCACAGAGAAGCGAAGTGACTCGCCCCAAGTCACACAGCTGACAAGCGGAGTTAGAACACACGACCTCTGACTCCAGAGTCCGTGCTCCTTCCACTAAGCCACGCTGCTTGTCTGCTGGGTGACCTTGGGGTAGTCACTTTCCTTCTCTGGGTCTCAGTCACCTCATCTGTAAAATGGGGATTAAGACTGTGAGCCCAGTGTAGGACATGGACTGTATCCCACTGATTAGCAAGCATTTAATCTAGTGCTCTGTGGCTCAGTGGAAAGAGCCTGGGCTTGGAAATCAGAGATCACGGGTTTGAATCCCGGCTCGGTCACTTGTCAGCTGTGTGACTGTGGACAAGTCACTTCACTTTTCTGGGCCTCAGTTCCCTCATCTGTAAAATGGGGATTAACTGTGAGCCTCACGCGGGACGACCTGATGACCCTGGATCTATCCCAGCGCTTAGAACAGTGCTCTGCACACAGTCAGCGCTTAACAAATAGCAATATTATTATTATTATTACAGTAAGCACTCAATAAATATGACTGAATGAATATCTACCCCAGCGTTTAGCACAGTGCCTAGCACAGAGTAAGCTCTCTATTACTAAAGGACGCTTGCACTCTCTAGTGGCGGAATCTATAGTGGATGCTGAGATCTGGGGAAACCTGAAACAGTCATAGTCGTGGATCATCTGTCAATCGGTCAATAATAATGTTGGTGTTTGTTAAGCGCTTACTATGTGCAGAGCACTGTTCTAGGCGCTGGGGGAGACACGGGGGAATCAGGTTGTCCCACATGGGGCTCACAGTCTTCATCCCCATTTTACAGATGAGGGAACTGAGGCCCAGAGAAGTGAAGTGACTTGCCCACAGTCACACAGCTGACAAGTGGCAGAGCTGGGATTCGAACTCATGACCTCTGACTCCCAAGGCCCGGGCTCTTTCCACCGAGCCACGCTGCAAGCAATTCATCGTGTTTCCTGAGCGCTTACTGTGTTCAGAACAATGTATTAGCGCTTGGGAGATGGCTGCCTTGTGATCGTGGGCAAGTCTCTTCACTTCTCTGTGCCTCAGTTCCCTTATCTGTAAAATAGGGATTAAGACTGTGCCCCATTCATTCCGTCGTATTTATTGAGTGCTTACTGTGTGCAGAGCACTGTGCTAGCGCTAAGCTGCCTCTACCTCACGTAGTAAATGCTAAACAAAAACCGTAAACCCCCCAAATTTGGTAGACTCGTTCCCTGCTCACCACGGGATTACACTCTAGAGGGTGAGCCTACAGGATAATCAGGTACTATATAGGTCTGTCCCACATGGAGCTCACAGTCTAAGTAAGAGGGAGAATAATAGTAATGATAATAATAATGGTATTTTTAAAGCTCTTATTATGTGCCAAGCACTAGAGAAGCAGCTTGGCTCAGTGGAAAGAGCTCGGGCTTGGGAGTCAGAGGTCATGGGTTCGAATCCTAGCTCTGCCACTTGGCAGCTGTGTGACTGTGGGCGTCACTTCACTTCTCTGCGCCTCAGTTCCCTCATCTGTAAAATGGGGATTAAAACTGTTACACCTCACGTGGGACAATCTGATCACTCTGTATCTACTCCAGCGCTTAGAACATAGTAAGCGCTTAGAACATAGCTCTGCACATAGTAAGTGCTTAACAAATACCAACATTATTATTGTTATTATTCTAAGCACTGAGTTAGATACAAGCTAATCAGGTTGTCCCATGTGGGGCTCACAGTCTCAATCCCCGTTTTCCAGAGGAGGGAATTGAGGCCCAGAGAAGTGAAGTGACTTGCCCAAGGTCACACAGCCGACATGTGGCAGAGCCGGGATTAGAACCCACGACCTCTGACTCCCAAGCCTGGGCTCTTTCCACTGAGCCAGATTGCTCCAGAAGAGGCACTGAATCCCCATTTTACAGATGAGGATGTTGGATATTGGATCGTGTCCAACAGGATTACTTTGTTTTTACCCCAGCACTTAGAACAGTGCTTGATGTCTTTTAAGGGCTTAACAGATATAATAACAATAATTATTAGTTATTATTAGATTGGCATGCTTGGTGAGGCTACAAGAAGTGTGGGACCTGTTCTTTGAACTGGCTGGAAAAAAGTTGCAGAAAAGCCCAAGGAGCCTGTTGGAGTTTAGTACCAGGACTTGGAATTTTGGTTTTCTTAGTAATAATAATAATGGTAATACTAATAGCGATCAATGGTTTTTCATTCATTCAGTAGTATTTATTGAGCACTTACTGTGTGCAGAGCACTGTACTAAGCGCTTGGAAAGTACAATTTGGCAACAGAGACAATCCCTGCCCAACAAGGGGCTCACAGTTTTTGAGGGCCTCCTAGTTTTACAGAGCCCCCTATGAAGTATTAAGTGTTGGGGAGACTACAATCCGTCAGAGTCGGTCCACACGTTCCCTGCCAACAGTGAGCTTACAGTCTAAAGGACGATATTAGTGATAACAGTACGATATACAAGATACGATAATATCATTGCATAATAATAAAATGTCCCATGTATTCCTGCACCCCGATTCGGGGGTTTGAAAATGGGAGTCAGGACACAATGGTGATGATGATGCTGTAAGCTTTAGATCGTCAACTCGTTCATTCAGTAGTATTTATCGAGTGCTTACTATGTGCAGAGCACTGTACTAAACTCGCCGTGGGCAGGGAATATGTCTACCAACTCTGCTGTAGCGTACTCTCTCAAGTTCTGAGTACAGTGCTCGGCACCCAATGTATCCTCAGTAAATGCGGAGATGTACATCCCCTGATTCTATTTATTGCTATTGTTTTTATCCGTCCGTCTCCCCCGGTTGGACTGTGAGCCCGTCAGTGGGCAGGGACTGTCTCTATCTGTTGCCGAATTGCACATTCCAAATGCTTAGTCCAGTGCTCTGCACATAGTAAGCGCTCAATAAATACTATTGAATGAATGAATGAAATGCGACTGATGGATGTTGATGATAATGCTAAGCACTTACTATGTGCCAAGCCCTGGACCAAAAGTTGCGGCAGATACTCTACAATCAGATCGGACATGCTGTCGAGGCTGCTGCTGTGGGTGTGCGTGTTGGGGGGGTGGGAGGCTAGTTTAAGGTTAGGATTCAGGCCTGGGCTCCCCTTACTGCCGATCCAGTGCTTGGAACAGTGTCTGGCACATAGTTAGTGCTTAACAGTAATGCTGAGAAGCAGCGTGGCTTAGTGGAAAGAGCACGGGTTTGGGAGTCAGAGGTCAAGGGATCCGATCCCGGCTCCGCCACTTATCAGCTGTGTGACTTGACCCCCATGTGGGTCAACCTGGTTGCCTTGTATCTACCCCAGCGCTCAGAACAGTGTTCGGTTCACAGCGGTGAACAAATGCCATCATTATTATTATTCTTTACAAATTCCATAATTATTAAGGCTCTTCAAGAACGAATCTGGGGGCGATTAATCCAAGTGCTAATGGGGGGCATGAGCTCTAACCACACTCTGCCCTTCTCCAGAAGTATCCTAGCGTGGCGACACAGATGTGCTTTCCTTAAGGCTTCTCCCCCCCATCCTCCTCCACTCCTCGGAGTAGCTTTCAGCAGTCAACGGATTTACTGAGCCCGGGAGAGCAAAATGGAAACAGGGCACAGATTCCCTTTTGGGCAGGGATCGTCTTTATCTGTTGCCGAACTGTACATTCCAAGTGCTTAGTTACAGTGCTCTGCACATAGTAAGCGCTCAATGAATTCCCTGCCTCCAGGTAGCTTACAGTCTAGCTTGCGGAGCGACACAGGGAAGAGAGAAATGACCCACAAAAAGAGGGAGGAGGAGGAAGAGTGAGGATCAATCAATTGATCAACCAGTTACATTTACTGAGCTCTTACTGTGTGCAGAGTACGGGCGTAAGTGCTTGGGAGACCACAATAAAACAGGGCTGGTAGAGAGTTCGCGTGACCCAAAGGACAAGCGCCGGTTCAAGTATGTCAGGATCAAAGAGCTGAAAAAAATCACTGAAGGTTCAAACACATCTCTAATCATTATAATAATTATGGCGTTCGTTAAGCCCTAACTGTGTGCCGAGTCCTGTTCTAAGCTCAGTACGCAAGTGCTGAAGGCAGGAATAAAATACATGTGCTAGAGGGGAGTTAGTGGCTGATTTGACTAGCGTGTTGTGGAGGATGGAAGCCTAGACTGTGGGCCCCAGGTGGGAGTTGGTATCCTAGTTGTATTTGGTATCTGCCTCAGCGCTTGGTTATTCTCTGCCCCACCTGTGCTAGACTGTAAGCTTCGATCTCGCCTGTCTCGCTGCCGACTCCCGGCCCGTTTCTTACGTCTGTCCTGTCAAACCCTCCAAACAATCACTCCTCCCCCCTTCAGAGCCCTACTAAAGGCTCACCTCCTCCAAGAGGCCTTCCCAGACGAAGCTCCTTCTTCCTCAGCTTTCCCTCCCTTCTACGTCACCTCAACTTAAGTATACATGTATATGTCTATCATTCTCTTTATTTATATCGATGCCCGCTTACTTGTTTTGATGCCTGTCTCTCCCCCTCTTGACTGTCAGCCCTTCGTGGGCAGGGATTGTCCCTATTGCTGAATTGTACTTTCCCAGTGCTTAGTACGGCGCTCTGCACACGGTAAGCGCTCAATAAATGCCATTGAATGAATGAATGAAAAGCTTCTGAAGGTCAGGGTTCGTGTCTTTTTACTCTGCTGTGTTGTACTCTACCAAGTGCTTGGCACAGTGCTCTGTGCAACAAAGTGCTCACTTAACACCACTGACTGATTGCTAGATAGATTCAGTGCAGGACACACTGAAGCACTTAACGTTTGGCATTATTATCAGCTGTGTGACCGTGGGCAAGTCGCTTCACTTCTCTGTGCCTCAGTTACCTCATCTGTAAAATGGGGATTAAGATTGTGAGCCTCACGTGGGACAACCTGATTACCCTGTGTCTACCCCAGTGCTTAGAACAGTGCGCTCTGCACATAGTAAGTGCTTAACAAATACCAACATTATTATTATCCTAGTACAGCGCTCTGCACACAGTAGATGTTCAATAAATACGATCGACTGCGACTGTAAGCTCACTGTGGGCAGGGAACGTGTCTCCCAGTCCTGTTACCTTGTACTCTTCCAAGCGCTTAGTACAGTGCTCTGCACAGAGTAAGTGCTCAATAAATACGATCGATTGTTTGATTGATATTATTATGAT
Organism: Ornithorhynchus anatinus; assembly: GCF_004115215.2. Lineage (NCBI taxonomy): Eukaryota > Metazoa > Chordata > Mammalia > Monotremata > Ornithorhynchidae > Ornithorhynchus > Ornithorhynchus anatinus. The sequence continues at coordinate 131,260,686 of NC_041730.1, read as the reverse complement.
TGTGACCGCCGGTGGACACTTCATTCCGGTCCAAGCTGTTCCACCCTGACAATCCTCTCTCTAGCAGATGGGAGAGAGCTGGTTTTTTGAAAGTAGAACTGAGACACTTGAATTCATTATTCATTCATTCATTCAATCAATAGTATTTATTGAGCGCTTACTGGGTGCAGAGCACTGTACTAGGCACTTGGAAAGTACAATTTGGCAACAGGTAGAGATAATTCCTACCCAACAACGGGTTCCCAGTGTAGAAGTTCTATTGGGTTCGTGGGTTCTAATCCCGGCTCCGCCACTTGTCTGCCATGAGACCTTGGGCAAGTCACTTCACTTCTCTGGGCCTCAGCGACATCATCTGTAAAATGGGGATTAAGACTGTGAGCCCCACTTGGGACAATCTGACTACCTTGTCTCTACCCAAGCGCTTAATAAATACCATACTTAGCTAATTAATCCAACCAACCTTCCATGGGGCCTCCACTTATGTTGTATTGTACTCTCCCAAGAGCTTAGTACAGTGCACAGCACATAGTAAGCTCTCAAGAGATATAACTGATTGATTGATTTCAGTGGGGCAGCGGGTGATAGCTCTATATGATGATGATGATGGTATTTAGAACAGTGCTCTGCACATAGTAAACGCTTAACGAATACCAACATTAATATTATTATTATTTGTTAAGCGCTTACTATGTGCCGAGCACTTCTAAGCACTGGTGAAGATACAGCGTGAATCACGTTGTCCCACGTGGGGCTCACGGTCTTCATCCCCACTTTACAGAAGAGGGAACTGAGGCGCAGAGAAGTGAAGTGACTTCCCTAAAGTCACACAGCTGATCGGTGGCAGAACCGGGATTGGAACCCACCTCCTCTCACTCCCAAGCCCGGGCTCTTTCCACTGAGCCATGCTGTTTCTATATCCTCGAGGCTGGGAATTCCCCATTCTTCACGGGCCCAGCCTCAGGGAGATTAGATTTGAAGTCTCTTATCTAACCCAACAGGGTAGGTTTTATCTCCAGATAAGGAAATAGAGAAATAGCTTGGCCTAGTGGATAAAGCATGGGCCTGGAAGTCAGATGGAAGTGGATTCTAATCCCGGCTCGATCACGGTCTGCTGTGTGACTTTGGGGCAAGTCATTTCAGCGTGGCTCCGTGGAAAGAGCACGGGCTTTGGAGTCAGAGGTCATGAGTTCGAATCCCAGCTCTGCCACTTGTCAGCTGTGTGACTGTGGGCAAGTCACTTCACTTCTCTGGGCCTCAGTGACCTCATCTGAAAAAAGGGGATTAAGACTGTGAGCCCCATGTGGGACAACCTGATTCCCCCGTGTCTCCCCCAGCGCTTAGAACAGTGCTCTGCACATAGTAAGCGCTTAACAAATACCAACATTATTATTATTATTATTTCACTTCTCTGGGCCTCAGTTACGTCCCCCCTCTAGATTGTAGGCTTGTGGTGGGCAGTCAGTGTGTCTGTTAGACTGTTACATTGCACTCCAAAAGGTCTTCCCAGACTGAACTTCCCCTTTTCCCTCTGCTCTCTCTGCTCCCTCTCTGCCCCCCCTTCACCTCCCCTCAGCTGAGCCCCCTTTCCCCCCTTTCCCTCTGCTCCTCCCCCTCTCCCTTCCCCTCCCCTCAGCACTGTGCTCATTTGGATAGATTCTTATTACCTTATTTATTTTGTTAATGAGGTGTACACTTCCTCGATTCTATTCATTGCGATTAAGTTGTCTCGTTTTTGTCCGTCTGTCTCCCCAGATTACACTGTAAACCCGTCATTGGGCAGGGATCGTCTCTATCTGTTCCCGAATTGTCCATTCCAAGCGCTCAGTACGGTGCTCTGCACATAATAAGCGCTCAATAAATACTATTGAATGAAAGAATGAAGGCACTCCCCCGAGCACTTAGTACAGTGTTCTGCACACAGTAAGCACTCAGTGAATGTGATTGACTGACTGACATAAGAATGTGAATACAAGCCATATATGTAATTTTTTATTTATTTATATAAATGTCTGTCTCTGCTTCTAGACTGTAAACTCTTTGTCTGCAGGGAACAAACCTACTGGCCACGACATTGTAGTCTCCCAAACGCTCAATAGAGTACTCTGCACACAGTAAGTGCTCAATAAAAACCACTGATTGATTGATTTTTTTTATGGCAAGTGCTCAATAAAAACTATTGATGGACTGTGGACTAGACAGATTTTCAGGACGATGGTACAGGCAGCAGAGTGAAAGTACAGATTGGAGAGCGGAGAGACGGGATCCTCGTTAAGTCCACAGTAATGAAGGCGGGAAATGATAAGTGCTTGGATCAGCACGGTAGCAATTTGGACAGAGAGGAAGAGGCGGGTGGTTGAGGTGCTTCGAAGGTAGAATCAACAGGATCTCATGCAGATTGAATGTGTAGATCGACCGAAAGAGAAGAGTGGAAGTAATGCCAAGGTTACAGGCTTGGGAGACGGGGAGAATGATGATGCTGTCTACGGTGATGACAAAGTCACGGGGAGGCCAGGGTTTGGGTGAGAAGATGAAGGGTCTGTTTTGGACTTGTTCGCACTTGAATCTGTAGCCACTGTTCACCCCACCCTCAGCCTCACGGTACTTCTGAACAGACTTGGAATTTATTTGAATGACTTTTTTATGGTATTTGTTAAGAGTTTGCTATTTGCCAGGTAATCAGGTCGGACTCGATCCCTGTCGTTCATTCACTCATTCAATAGCATTTATTGAGCGCTTATTATGCGCAGAGCACTGTACTAAGTGCTTGGAATGGACAATTCGGCAACAGATAGCGACGATCTCTGCCCAATAACGGGTTCACACTCTAAACGGGGGAATGATAATGATGGTAGCATTTGTTCAACGCTGTGTACCAAACACTGTTCTAAGCGCTGGGGTAGAGAAAAGGCAATCGGGTTGTCCCACATGGGGCTCACAGTCTTAATCCCCATTTTACAGATGAGGTAACTGGGGCACAGAGAAGATAAGTGATTTGCCTCAAGTCACATAGCTGATAAGTAATAATAATAATAATAATAATGTTGGTATTTGTTAAGCGCTTACTATGTGCCGAGCACTGTTCTAAGCGCCGGGGCAAATACAGGGTAATCAGGTTGTCCCACATGAGGCTCACACTTTTAATCCTCATTTTACAGATGAGGTAACTGAGGCACCAAGAAGCGAAGTGACTTGCCCAAAGTCACACAGCCGATAAATGGCGGATCTGGGATTCGAACCCATGACCTCTGACTCCTAGGTGGAGGAGCCGGGATTAGAAACTCTGACCTCTGACTCCCAAGCCCGTGCTCTTTCGAGGGCCTCACGTTCTTCCACCCCGTTTTGCCAACGAGGTAACCGAGGCACAGAGAAGTTAAGTGATTTGCCCAAGGTCACAGAGCAGACAAGTGGGGGAGCCGGGGGTGGAACCCAGGTCCTTCTGCCTCCTGGGCCTGTAATCCACTAATAGTGATAATTAATAATATTTTTGGGATTTGTTAAGCACTTACTACGTGCCAGGCTCTGTACTAAGCACTGAGGTGGATACAAGCAGCGTGGCTCAGTGGAAAGAGCCCGGGCTTGGGAGTCGGAGGTCACGGGTTCGTATCCCGACTCTGCCCCTTGTCAGCCGTGTGACTGTGGCCAAGTAACTTCACTTCTCTGTGCCTCAGTTCCCTCATCTGTAAAATGGGGATGAAGACTGTGAGCCTCACGTGGGACATCCTCATCCCCTTTTATCTACCCCAGCGCTTAGAACAGTGCTCTGCCCATAGTAAGCGCTTAACAAATACCAACATTATTATACAAGCAAATTGGGTTGGTCACAGTCCCTATCCCACATGGGGCTCACAGTCTCCATCTCCTTTTCATAGATGAGATGATTGGGCCCAGAGAAGTGAAGTGATTTGCCCAAGGTCACACAGACACATGGAGGAGCAGAATTAGAACCCATAACCATCTGACTCCCAGGCCTGTGCTCTATCGTCTATGCTGCGCTGCTGCCCTAGGCCACTATGCCATATCACGACTCCCTTTTGACTCTAAGCTCCTTGTCGGCGCCTTCACAACGTCGCTAAAATCTGCCCTTTCCTGTTTCCAAATTGCTACCGTGCCGATCCAAGCACTTATCCCGTCCTGCCTCGACTCCCGTATCGGTCTCCTCACTGACCTCCCGGCCTCCTGTCTCTCCCTACTCCGGTCCACACTTCACTCTGCCTCACGGATCATTTATCGACAAAAACGCTCAATCCGCAACTCCCCACTCCTCATGAACCTCCAGTGACTGCTCCCTCACCTCCGCATCAAAAAGAAATTCCTCGTTATTGGCTTTAAAGCAGTCAATCAGCTCACCCCAGCGCCTCACCTCATCGATCTCCTACCTCAGCCCAGCCCCGCTAGCTTGATCGTCGTACCCTGATCTGATCTATCTCGCCACTGACTCCTTTCTCACCTCCTCCCCCCGGCTGGGAACTCCCTCCCGTTCCACATCCGCCAGACCACCACTCTCCCCGCCCTCGAGGCATTAAAGTCACATCTCCTCCAAGAAGACTTCCCCGACTAAGTCCTCTTTTCCCCGGCACGCACTCCCTTCCGTGTCTATGCGTTTGGATCTGTGACCCTTGGGCATTTGATATTTGCCCCACCCCCATCCCCACAACACTCATGTACCTATCTGGAAATCGTATGTTATAGATTAGAGAAGCAGCGTGGCTCAGTGGAAAGAGCATGGGCTTTGGAGTCACGGGTCATGAGTTCGAATCCAAGCTCTGCCACTTGTCAGCTGTGTGACTGTGGGCAAGTCACTTCACTTCTCTGTGCCTCAGTGACCTCATCTGTAAAATGGGGATGAAGACTGTGAGCCCCACGTGGGACAACCCGATTCTCTTGTGTCTACCCCAGTGCTTAGAACAGTGCTCTGCACATAGTAAGCGCTTAACAAATACCAACATTATTATTAATTTATATTCATGTCTGTCTCCCCCTCTAGACTGTAAGCTCATTACGGGCAGGGAATGTGCCTGCTAATTCTGTTGTAATGTCCTCTCCCAAGTACCAAATCCGACAGACAATTACTCTCAACCTCTTCAAAGTCTTATTGAAGGCACACCTCCTCCACGAGGCCTTCCCAGACTAAGCCCTTCCTTCCCTCTTCTCCCACTCCCTTCTGCGTTGGCCTGACTTGTTCCCTTGGTTCTTCCCCCTTCCCAGCCCCACACCACCTATGTCCAAATCTCTCATTTATTTATTTATCTATATTGATCTCTCTCTCCCCACCCCTAGGCCGTAAGCTCCGGTGGGCTGAGATTGTGCCTGTTTATTGTTGTATTGTACTCTCCCAAGCGCTTAGTTCAGTGCTCTGCACGCAGTAAGTGCTCAATAAATACGATTGAAGGAATGAATGAATGAACGGCCCTTCTACCTTCTTTCTCTCCCCACTCCAGTCCTTTACTTCACTCTGTTATCCAGTTCAATTTTCTAAAAAAAGTTCAGTGCCCGATGGCCCGTTCCTCAAGAACTTCTAGTGCTTGTCCATCCACTTCTGCATCAAAGGGAAAGTCCTTACCGACTGTTCCCCTCCTACGTTACTTTGCTGATTTTTTTCTACAACCCAGCTCACACATTTTGCTCCTCAAACACCAACCTAACCACTGTACCTTGATCTCGTCTATCTCATCTCGTCTATCTCATCTATCTCTGGTCTGGAACTCCCTCTCCTTCCATAGTTTCCAGTCCACCACTCTCCCCATCTTATTAAAATCGCATCTCCTCCGAGAGGCCTTCCCGCCTAAGCCCCCGTTTCCACCCCCCACCCTTCTGTATTGCCCACGCATTTGGTTCTGTACCTTCTAAGCACTCGTTCTTCACCCCATTCTCAGCCCCACATCACTTATGTCCAAATCCCAAATGTATTTATTAAAGTCTGTCTCCCCTTTTAGACTGTAAGCTCCTTGTAGGCAGATCAGGTGTCTACCGACTCCGTTTACTCTCTCGTTCTCTGCACACAATGAGTGCTCCATAAATACTATCGATTGATACAGATGAATTTCGGAAATTTTCCATCACACAATCTCTTCTTCCCCTTTCCTCCCTTCACCTGACTAGTATCTTGGAGAATGCTTTCTGTTTTGTTTCCTATTCACTCCATCGCCTTGCCCCCTCCTACCTCACCTCTCTACTCTCCTACTCCAACCCAGCCTGCACACTTGGCTCCTCTAATGCTAACCTTCTCACTCTACTTCGATCTCTTCCTTCTCACTTATCTCACCACTGACCTCTCACCCATATCTCACCTCTGGTCTGGAACACCCTCCCTCCTCATACCCAACAGCTAATTGCTCTCCCCCACTTCAAAGCCTTATTGAAGGCCCATCTCCTCCAAGAAGCCTTCCCTGACTAAGCCCTCCTCTCCTCTTCTCCCATTCCCTTCTGTGTCACCCTGACTTTCTCTCTTCATTTGTCCTCCATTCCAGCCCCACAGCACATATGTATATATCTGCAATTTATTTATTTACTCATTTATTTCTGTTTATTAACGTCTGTCTTCCCCTCTAGACTGTGAGCTCATTGTGGGCAGGGAATGCGTCTCTTACATTCTCATATTGTACTCTCCCAAGTGCTTTATAAATGCGATCGAATGAATGAATGGATGAATATAGGTTTCTTTTACTCCGGAGCATCACGAACGTTCTGTTAGCCCTTTGAGCTGCGAGAGCAATTAGAGTGACCATCTTTAGCCATTCCAGGAGCGTTTCTGATCTGCCACATTTTCCTCATCGGAAATCTGAGGGATACTCACGTGAAGCAAGTCGAAAGCAGCAGAGCCACAAAATAGGAACCTTCACATATGAAAACCGCCACCCCTGAAAACCTAAAGAACGGAGATCGGTTAGAAGTAGGGAAGCCAGATGGATTCCCTTCACGGAGATTATCCTCCTTCGCAAAGCTGGGCCCCAGTGTTCCAAGACGTTTTTGGGGAAGAGCAATTTTACTCTTATTTTACCCTTTACTCAATTTATTCTTATTGCAAGGAACAGATCCAAGTCCCTTTGTCACACGGGGCTTGGCCTGTAGGAGTTCTGGGGAAACTCTGGTGTTTGGGAACCAGAGTGACTGTCAGAAGGGTTCTGCTATGTGACCTTGGACAAGTCACTTTACTTCTCCCTGCCTCAATTATATCATCTGTAAAATGGAGATTGAGATTGTGAGCCTCATGAGGGAAAGAGATTATGTCCAACCCAATTTGCTGGTATCCACCTCAGTGCTTAGTACAATGCTTGGCAGAGAGTAAGAACTTAACGAATACCACAATTATTATTATTATCTCTTGAGGGAGGCCCTTGAGACCCATTGTACCGGGAAACAAGACCCCCAAATAGGACGCAAGCCTTAAACTAGATTTCTTCAAAAGGAAGGAGAAGAGGAGAAGGCACAATCCTTCTACAGGAGAGTCTCAGAGGATGGATTGAAGACAGAGGAATGGAAAAGAAATATCCCGGTACAGCAAAGAGGGAGAAGGTGAGCTGGAGAAGTGCTGTGATTTGATTCCAGGGTGAGGAATTAGGAATTCTCAGCTCTCCAGTCCTACTGAGATTTTTTTTTTTCTTCACGGTATTCGTTAAGCGCTTACTATGTGCCAAGCCTGTTCTAAGCAGTAGGTACAAAGTAATCACTTTGGACACAGTCCATGCCCGACACGGGGATCACAGTCCTGATCCCCATTTTACACATAAGTAACTGAGGCCTGGAGAAGTTAAGTGACCTGCCCAAGGTTACACAGCACAGCAGTGGCGGAGCCAGGATCGGAACCCAGGTCCTTCTGACTCCCAGGCCCGTGCTCTAACCACTGAGCTACACTGCTTCTCTTTGTGCCTTTGCCTTATCTCCTGGAGAATCCACTACAGAGTCATGAAAAACAAGGTTGCATCCAGGTTGTGATCCCAAGAGCCATCGTTAAGAGAGGCAGGGTGGCTCAGTGGAAAGAGCCCGGGCTTGGGAGTCAGAGGTCATGGGTTTGAATCCCGGCTCTGCCACTTGTCAGCTTGGTGACTGTGGGCAGGTCACTTAACTTCTCTGTGCCTCAGTCACCTCATCTGTAAAATGGGGATTAAGACTGTGAGCCTCACGTGGGACAACCCGATTACCCTGTATCTACCCCAGCGATTAGGACAGTGCTCTGCACATAGTAAGCGCTTAACATGTACTAACTTACCTATGTACCAATCAATTGACTACATTTATTTGCTGGGCATAGTTTATATGTGGTAATAACACTTATCTAACACTAAACTGTGTGCAGAGCACTGTTCTAAGAACCGGGAGTACACAGGTGGTAATTAGACACTGTCTGTGGCTCACAATAGAGTAAGGACATATTCCATAATGACTACCCACACAGCCCTCCATCGGGCAGATAATATCGGACCACCTCAAACTCAAGTTTGTTGTAAAAGGGCAGAAAGATAAACAAATTCTTGGCCTTTCTCAAATGACAAGTTAGCAAAGCATTCACTGCCGTCATAATTGTCAGGAAAAGCGTCCCTTGTACTTACAACAAATAAAACGCCAGGCTTTTGAACTTCCCTTGTAGGAAGGTTTCAACTCCCACGCCGATCAACACTAGAAATAGAAAATAGGATGGGCAATCAATTCATTCATTCATTAATTCATTCATTCAATCATATTCATTGAGTTCTTACTATACGCAGAGCACTGTACTAAACTCTTGGGAGCGTACAGTGTGACAATTAAAAGACACATTCATTCCCTTCCCACAAGGAGCTTACAGTTAGAGAAGGAGGCAGACATTAATATAAATAAAGAAATGACAGACATGGAGCTAAGTGGTGCGGGGGCTGGGACGGGGGCGGTGAAGAAAGGGAGCAAGGCAGGGTGATGTAGAAGGAATTGGCAGAAGAGGAAAGGAAGGCTTAGTCAGGGAAGGCCTCTTGGAGGAGATGGGCCTCCAGTCAGGCTTTGAAAGGGGGGAGAGTGTATATGTATTACCCTATTTATTTTGTTATTGAGGTGTACATCCCCTTGATTCTATTTATTGTGATTAAGTTGTCTTGTTCTTGTCCGTCTGTCTCCCCCGATTAGACTGTGAGGCCGTCAAAGGGCAGGGATGGTCTCCCTCTGTTGCCGAATTGTCCATTCCAAGCGCTTAGTACAGTGCTCTGCACATAGTAAGCGCTCAATAAATACTATCGAATGAATGACTTGTCCACTGGATCTAAGGAGGGAGGATGTTCCAGACCGGAGACCGGAGGTGGGCATTGGGTTGGCCACGAGACTGACAAGATCGAGGTACCGTGAGAAGCTTGGCGCTAGAGGAGTGAAACGAGAGGGCTGGGTTGTTGTAGAAAAGTAGCGAGGTGAGGTAGGAGGGGGCGACATGGTGGAGTGATTTAAAGCCAACAGTGAAGAGTTTTTGTCTGATACGGAGGTGGATGGGCAGCCAATGGAGTTTTTTGAGGAGCGGGGAAACGTGTCCTGTACATCTCTGCAGGAAAATGATCTGGGCAGCAGAATGAAGTATGGACTGGAGTAGGGAGAGACAGGAGGCTGGGAGGTCAGCCAGGAGGCTGATTCAGTAATTAAGTTGGGATAGGATAAGTCATTAGCATAATAATAATGATAATGATGGTATTCATTAAGCGCTTACTATGCGCCAAGAACTCTTCTAAGCTCTGGGGTAGATACAAGGTAATAATAATAATAATAATGGTGGTATTTGTTAAGCGCTTACAATGTACAAAGCACTGTTCTAAGCACAGGGGGGATACAAAGTGATCAGGTTGTCCCACGTGGGGCTCACAATTTTAATCCCCATTTTACAGATGAGGTAACTGAGGCCCAGAGAGGTTAAGTGCCTTGCCAAAGTCACACAGCTGGCAAGCGGCAGAGCCGGGATTCGAACCCATGACCTCTGACTCCCAAGCCCGGGATCTTTCCACTGAGCCACGCTGGTAGCTAACATGGTAGCGGGTTAGATGGAGCGGAGAGGGCGATGTTGTGAAAGGGGAACCGACAGGATTTAGTGATGGATTGAATATGTGGGCTGAATGAGAAAAAAATCAAGGATAACGCCACCGTGAAGGGCTTGTGAGTCGGGAAGGATGGTGGTGCCGTCTATAGCGAGAGGAAAGAAGTCAGGGGGAGGACAGGGTTTGGGTGGAAAGATAGAGTTCTATTTTAGTGACCATCCAACTACAGTGCTTGATCCACAGGAAGCGGCGTGGCTTAGTGGAAAGAGCCCGGGCTTGGGAGTCAGAAGTCGTGGATTCTAATCCCCACTCCGCTACCTGTCCGCAGTGTGACCTTGGGCAAGTCACTTCACTTCTCCGTGCCTCAGTTACCTCGTTTGTAAAAATGGGGATTAAAAAACGTGAGCCCCACGCGGGACAATCCGATTACCCACTTCCCCAGCGCTTAGAACGGTGCTCAGCACATAGTAAGCGCTTAACAGATACCACAGTCCCTCTTATTAAGTACTTAAATAGTATTATGATTCACCTCTCTGTGCCTCAGTTACCTCATCTATAAAATGGGATGAAGACTGTGAGCCCCCCGTGGGACAACCTGATGACCTTGTATCCTCCCCAGCACTTAGAACAGTGGAAAGAGCCCGGGCTTTGGAGTCAGAGGTCATGGGTTCGAATCCCGGCTCAGCCACTTATCAGCTGTGTGACTTTGGGCAAGTCACTTCACTTCTCGGTGCCTCAGTTCCCTCATCTGTAAAATGGGGATGAAGACTGGGAGCCCCACGTGGGACAACCTGATTTCCCTGTGCCTACCCCAGCTCTTAGAACAGTGCTCGGCACATAGTAAGCGCTTAAGAAATACCAACATTATTATTATTGCTTTGCACATAGTAAGCGCTTAACAAATGCCATCATTATTAGTGAGCATCCTTTCATTTCTCCCGGTGTACTTCTGGGAATGGCCACATGGTGGCAGCAGGTCTCCAGTTAACTGGTAGATTGACAGCAGCCATTGCCATTCATTCATTCACTCACTCACTCACTCACTCACTCACTCACTCACTCACTCACTCATTCATTCATTCATTCGTATTTATTGAGCGCTTACTATGTGCAGAGCACTGTACTAAGCGCTTGGAACGTACAATTCGGCAACAGCTAGAGGCCATCCCTACCCAATGACGGGCTCACAGTCTATTTGGGGGAGACGGACAAAAACAAGACAACATCATCCCGATAATGTGCCAGGCACTGTACTGATTAGGGTTATCATTATTAATGATAAGGGCCTGGAAAAAAAGCACACGGAGCAGAAACGCCTGAGCTGGAATGATTGCTTTTGTAAAACAGGTACTTCGTGTTCGGCACTTAAGAGCTTTTTAGCCTTGGACAGAGGAGAATTTCCTCCCGGGGAGCTCTTGTACTCCATCCATTCCCAATGCCAGGGATTTAGCGTAGAGTGGGGTTCCACTTTTACAGTGCCAGGGATTCAGTATAGACTGGGGTTCCACTTTTACAGTGCCAGGGATTTAGTATGGACTGGGGTTCCACTTTTACAGTGCCAGGGATTTAGTATGGACTGGGGTTCCACTTACAGCGCCAGGGATTTAGTACAGAACGGGGTCCTCTCCCACTTTAGTGACGTGTAACCCGCAGGGTCCGTCAGCAGAAGCCCAGGTAGGGACTGTGAACCTCCTACCCCACTGCTCAGTTCAGGCATTGGCACGTGATAAGTGCTTAACCTATGCCACGGTTATTACTAGTATTGATAGTGGTATTATTTTCCAAGGAAAGTATATTAACCACCCAGACACAAAGGGGTTGTGTAAAGCCAGACCTCGAGCCTGGAGGCAACACAACCTTTCGGTCACTTCGGTCAGTCAGTCAATCCTGTTTATCGAGCACTTACTGCGTACCGAGCACTGAATTGAGAGCTTGGGAGAGTAAAACGCCACAGTAAACGGACCCGTTCCCTGCCCACAGCGAGCCTACGGTCAAAGGGGAAGACAGACGTTAATATAAATAAGTAAATGACAGATACGTATGCTACCGCTCCCGGTGAGGGGTAGCGTAGAGACGACAAACACTCTAGTTTGCTCCAAGGCAGACACCTTTAATCTCCCTCGCTCCCGGGAGGGCTCTGCTCACGACCACTTCTTCTCGCACAGAGCGAACCGCGGACAAAGCCGTCAGCAAATATACGGTCTCCATACTGAGCGTGGGCCGCTTACATGGGTGCGGTTTTAACACATAGTAATAATAATAATAACGGTGGTATTCGTTAAGCGCTATGTGCCAAGCACTGTTCTTGCGACCAGGTCGTCCCACGGGAGGCTCTTCATCCCCATTTTCCAGATGAGGTAACTGAGGCACAGGGAAGTTGTGACGCCCAAAGTCACACAGCTGGCAAGCGGAGGAGCGGGGATTCGAACCCGTGACCTCCGACTCCCAAGCCCGGGCTCTTTCCACTGAGCCACGCTGCTTCTCGGGGTTCGGAGCACATCGTTTCCTTTGCTTCAGGCCGTCACCCAAGCGGGCTCTCCCAAAGACGCTCCCACGGGAGCGAACCCTCATCAGGCCCTGCTCTGTCCGTCAGGATCCGGGGCCGGTCACTGGCGGTCGAAGCGGGAAGCTGGCATCCCTTGTTTTCCAGTGGTTTCCGTTCATCGCTCTTAGTCCCTCCTCCAGTGGACCCGTTGGTCTCCTCCTCGTGGTCCGATCCGCCATCTTAGAGCCATTTGGCCCGGGGGTGGGGTGGGGAGAGGCCTGGGGATGCCCCAAGGCAGCAAAGGTTCTCTGCCCGGAGCTCTGAGTTAGAGACCAGGATGCTCTCTGACCCAGGACACGAGCCTGAGGAGGGGATGGGGGGCAAATACGTGTGGTGGGACTGGGAGAGAGGTTGTATATTCATTCATTCATTCATTCATTCATTCATTCATTCATTCATTCGTATTTATTCAGTACTTACTGTGTATTTGTATTTGGTATTTGTTAAGCGCTTACTATGTGCAGAGCACTGCTCTAAGCTCTGGGATAGATACAGGGGAATCAGGTTGTCCCACGTGGGGCTCACAGTCTTAATCCCCATTTCACAGATGAGGTAACTGAGGCCCAGAGAATAATAATAATGTTGGTATTAGTTAAGTGCTCACTATGTGCCGAGCACTGTTCTAAGCGCTGGGGTAGATACGGGGTAATCAGTTTGTCCCACATGAGGCTCACAGTTAATCTCCATTTTACAGATGAGGTAACTGAGGCACAGAGAAGTGAAGTGACTTGCCCACAGTCACACAGCTGACAAGTGGCCGAGCCGGGATTAGAACCCATGACCTCTGACTGTGCAGAGCACTGTACTAAGCGAATGGAAAGTACCATCCAGCAATACATGAGGCTCACAGTTAATCTCCATTTTACAGATGAGGTAACTGAGGCACAGAGAAGTGAAGTGACTTGCCCACAGTCACACAGCTGACAAGTGGCCGAGCCTGGATTAGAACCCATGACCTCTGACTGTGCAGAGCACTGTACTAAGCGAATGGAAAGTACCATTCAGCAATAAAGAGGGACAATCCCTGCCCACACTGGGCTTACAGGCTAGAAGAGGGGGAGACAGACATCCAAACAAGTAAGCAGATATCGGTATAAATAAATAGAATTATAAAACGAGTAAATAGGCCGCAATATAAATACATGGAATTATAGATGTATATGTAAATACATTCATTCATTCAGTCATTTTCACCAAGCGCCTACCGTGAGCAGAGCGCTGTACTAAGCACTTGGAAAGTACAATTCGGCAACTAATAGAGACAATCACTACTCACCCCGGGGGTGTTTGGGGTGGGTGGGCGGGGGAGGGCAAAGGAAAGAATAAAGGAAACAAGTCAGGGCGACACAGAAGGGAGTGGGAGAAGAGGAAAGGAGGGCTTAGTTAGGGATTAGACCGTAAGCCCGTCAAACGGCAGGGACCGTCTCTATCTGTTGCCGACTTGTTCATTCCAAGCGCTTAGTACAGTGCTCTGCACATAGTAAGCGCTCAATAAATACTATTGAATGAATGGAAGGCGTCTTCACGGCGGTCTCCATGGCTTTCTCCCAGCCGGGGAAGAAGTCAGAACTGGGACAGAGCTGGATCTGGATGGGATCTGTGAACCGGGAACCTGTGTTTCAGGGCCTGGGTTTAAGGAATACCCTTTGAAAGCAGGGATTGTGTATACTAACTCCATTATTCTCTTTCAAGTACTTAATACCAATAAATATAGCGCTCAGCACAGAGTAAGTGCTCAATATAGCTTGACGAGTCCCTGATTCTTCCCTGAAATGCTTCATCGATAGTGTCGACCAGCTCACCCGGAGTCCTTTACAAATAATAATAATAATGTTGGTATTTGTTAAGCGCTTACTATGTGCAGAGCACCGTTCTAAGCGCTGGGGGAGATACAGGGGAATCAGGTTGTCCCACGTGGGGCTCACAGTCTTCATCCCCATTTTACAGATGAGGTAACAGGCCCAGAGAAGTGAAGTGACTCGCCCACAGTCACACAGCTGACAAGTGGCAGAGCCGGGATTCGAACTCATGACCTCTGACTCTCAAGCCCGGGCTCTTTCCACTGAGCCGCGCTGCTTCTCCGAAGTTGGTCGGCACGTTCCTTGTCCTGAATGAACTGACGGTCCACAGGTACGGCCACAGTTGTTTTTCTGGTTCAAACAATCGATCATATCAATCGAGCGTGGCTTACTGGCAACAGCCCGGGCTTGGGAGTCAGAGGACGTGGGTTCCAATCCCGGCTCCTTCACTTGTCTGCTGTGTGACCTTGGGCAGACCATTTAACCTCTCTGTGCCTCGGTTACCTCATCTGTAAAATAGGGATTATAGACCGTGAGCCCCACGTGGGACAACCTGATGACCTTCTAACTACCCCAGTGCTTAGAGCAGTGTCCGGCACATAGTAAGAGCTTAACATTACCACAGTTATCATTATTACTGTATGCAGAGCACTGTGCAGCGTGGCTCAGTGGAAAGAGCCCGGGCTTGGGAGTCAGAGGTCATGGGTTCGAATCCCCGCTCTGCCACTTGCCAGCTGTGTGACTGTGGGCATGTCACTTCACTTCTCTGAGCCTCAGTCCCCTCATCTGTAAAATGGGAATTAAGACTGAGTCTCACGTGGGACGACCTGATCACCTCGTATCCCCCCAGCGCTTAGAACAGTGCTTTGCACATAGTAAGCGCTTAACAAATACCACCATTATTATTATTATTATTACTATACGCTTGGGACGGTTCTACAATAGGAATAAAATGAGAGGGCCACTGATGGCCTTCATGGACCCCGGGCAAGGAGATGCCTGTGATGGGCAGGAATGTGTCTGTTTGTTGTAATACTGTTCTCTCCCAAGCACTTAGTAGAGTGCTTTGCACACAGTAGGCACTCCATAAATATGATTGAATGAATGAATGATGACACGGATGTTATTTGAATCAGTGTCTGCCCCACTAGATTCTAAGCTCCTTGGCTACCAACTCCGTTATAGTAGGGAAGCAGCGTGGCTCAGTGGAAAGAGCCCGGGTTTGGGAGTCAGGATCATGGGTTCGAATGCCGGCTCTGCCACTTGTCAGCTGTGTGACTGTGGGCAAGTCACTTCACTTCTCTGGGCCTCAGTCCCTTCATCTGTAAAATGGGGATTAAGACTGTGAACCTCACGTGGGACAACCTGATTACCCTGTATCTACCCCAGCGCTTAGAACAGTGCTCTGCACATAGTAAGAGCTTACCAAATCCCAACATTATTATTATTACTCCCTCTAACATTTAGTAGGGTGCTCTAGACACAGCGAGTGCTCAATAAGTCTGATGGCTCGATTGACTGCTATCCGTCATCCGGACTACTGTCTGTCCCCCTAGCTGGGGTCTCCTCCCTCCGGCTGGTGTCTATCAGCTCGACTGGTTTCCATCCCCTCCTGGCTAGTGTCTGCCGGCCGGACTGGTATCCGATAGCAGGGATGGGGTCGGTCCCTCCGGCTGTTTTCCGCCAGCTGGACCGGTGTTTGTTTGCCAGCGGGCCCGGTGTCCGTCCTCCCTGGCTGTTGTCTGTTAGTTGGACTGGGTCTACTGGCTGGACTGGGGTCCGTCCCTCTGGCTTTTTCCTGCCGGTTGGACTGGTTGTCCGTTAGCCGGACTGGAGTCTGCCTCCCCGGGTACCGTCTGCCAGCTGGACTGATGTTCGTTAGCTGGGCCGGTGTCTGTTAGCCGGCCCGGCAGCCGGGCCCCTGGCCGTTGCCTGCCAGCTGGACCCGTGTCTGTCCTCTGGGCCGGGTCTGTCCGCTCCGGCTACGTCGCTTCGTTTCAGGCTGGATCCGAACACGCCGTCAGGGAAAGGAGAGAGGGGAATGCGGTCCAGTGAGTGCGTTTAGCTTGCAGAGAACAAAGAGAGAGCGCGGGGGGCGAGGGGGAGAAGAGAGTGGTTGAGGAGAGAGAGAGGGAGAGCTATAGAGAAGCAGCGTGGCTCAGTGGAAAGAGCACGGGCTTTGGAGTCAGAGGTCATGGGTTCGAATCCCGGCTCGGCCACTTGTCAGCTGGGTGACTTGGGGCAAGTCACTTCACTTCTCGGTGCCTCAGTTACCTCGTCTGTAAAATGGGGATTAAGACCGTGAGCCCCACGTGGGACAACCTGATTCCCCTGTGTCTACCCCAGCGCTTAGAACAGTGCTCGGCACATAGTAAGCGCGTAACAAATACCAACATTATTATTATTTGAGAGGCTTCAGCCGGCGGACAGGTGCTTCTGCTTGATGGCCAGACGAATGGGCCAACATTGGAGAGTTTTGAAGAGCGGGGAGAATGACCTATTGGAAAAAATGGGGTTCAGCTAAAGAATGAAATATAGACCGGATGGCCAATCTGGGATATGAATATTCTCTTGTATCTTGAGAAGCAGCGTGGCTCAGTGGAAGGATCCCGGGCTTGGGAGTCAGAGGTCGTGGGTCCGACTCCCGGCTCTGCCACTTGTCAGCTGTGTGACTGTGGGCGAGTCACTTCACTTCTCTGTGCCTCAGTGACCTCATCTGTAAAATGAGGATTAACTGTGAACCTCTTGTGGGACAACCCGATTAACCTGAATCTACCTCAGCGCTTAGAACAGTGCTCTGCACATAGTAAGCACTTAACAGATACCAACGTTATTATTATTATTGTATCTACCCCGGTACTTAGAATAGTGCTTGGCACATAGTAAGCGCTGTACAAATACCATGATTATTGTTATTATCACTATTATTATGAAAAGTGCGAAGCAGAATCAGTATGGTAGCTGTTTGGTTGGAGAAGGGGGAGGACCCTGGAGTTGTTTGGAGGAAGAACCAACAGGTTTTGAGGTTAGACAGAATACGGGGGTCGGCGAGGGAGACGTTGAGTATAAATGCCAAGGTCGTGGGCATGAGAGGTGGGGAAGATGGAGGTGATGTCAAATGTCGGGAAGCAGAATGGCCTAGTGGCAAGAACATGGGCTTGGGAGTCCCAGGACCTGGGTTCTGATCCCCACTCCGCCACTTGTCTGCTGTGTGACCTTGGGCAAGTCGCTTCACTTCTCTGCGCCTCACTTACCCCAGATGGAAAATAAGGATTAAGACTGTGGGCCCTATGTGGGACAGGGACTGCGTGCAACTCGACTTGCTTGTATCCACCCCAGCGTTTACTACGGTGCTTGGTACGAAGTAAGCACTTAACAAATACCATAATGTTCAAGTTTTATCATTATTAGCTCTGCTCTGATTTAGGAGGGGGAGAAGGGAGCCAAGGGAGTCGTTTCACGTTGCCCCTCCCGGAGGGAAGTGTAAATAGTTAGCCGAGCCAGTCAGAGAGGAGGATTATGGAGGAAGTAGAGGGCCTGGTAGTTGGAGAAGAAGGCTCTTGGCCATCTTGAGGTGAGAGGTTGTGAGCTGTGAGCCCGGGAGAGCAGGATACAGGGCGTGCTCGGGGTAGCACCATGGCGTAGTGGATAGAGCACAGGTCTTGGAGTCAAGTGCCCACAGGAAGCACTTAGCAAATACCACAATTATTATTATTATTAAGTAGGAGGGAGAACGGGTATTCAATCCCCATTTAATAGATGAGACAGCTGAGACACTGAGAAGTGAAGTGACTTGCCCAAGGTCACATAGCAGGCAATTAGTGGAGCTGGGATTAGAACTGGGCAGGGGTCGTCTCTACCCGTTGCCGTATCGTATATTCCAAGCCGTTAGTACGGTGCTCTGCACATAGTAAGTGCTCAATAAATACTATGGAATGATTGAATGAATTAATTCGGGCCCTCTGCCGCCCAGGCCCGTGTTCTTTCCACTAGGCGACACTGCCACTCTATTGTGCTTTCTCAAATGCTTAGCTCGGTGCTCTGCACACGGTAGGCGATTAGTGAATGCCACTGATGGACTGAGTGGTTGGGACACCCCCCACTTCCTCAGGTCATCTCAAAACAATCATCTCTCGGGTATAAAATCAGAGACCTCAGGATTGATAAGTCTCTTCTTATCCGATACTTGGGCCTTTAAATTAGTTCAGTCGATCGTATTTCTTGAGCGCTTACTGTCTGCAGAGCACTGTATTAAGCGCTTGGAAAGTACAATGCAGCGAGAAATAGAGACACTCCTTACCCAATAATGGGCTTAAATCTAAACTCTTTCTCAACCTGCCCAGAGTCATTATCCACTGACCGTGGCTCGGTGGAAAGAGCCCGGGCTTGGGAGCCAGAGGTCACGGGTTCGAATCCCCACTCTGCCACTTGTCAGCTGTGTGACTGTGGGCAAGTCACTTCACTTCTCTGTGCCTCAGTTACCTCATCTGTAAAATGGGGATGAAGACTGTGAGCCTCACGTGGGAAAACCTGATTACCCCATGTCTACCCCGGCACTTAGAACAGTGCTCTGCACATAGTAAGCGCTTAACAAATACCATTATCCAGCAAGGCCAAACTAGCTGAGGAAAAGCTAGCTGCAGGCCAGGTGTCTGAATGCCTGGGTCACTGGAGTTACACATTCTCTTCCTACCTCTCCTCCCTTCTCTCTTTCCACCGCCCACCCCGCACGCTCCGCTCCTCCGCCGCCCACCTCCTCACCGTCCCTCGGTCTCCCCTATCCCGCCGTCGACCCCCGGGCCACATCCTCCCGCGGTCCTGGAACGCCCTCCCTCCTCACCTCCGCCAAACTGACTCTCTTCCCCTCTTCAAATCCCTACTTAAAGCTCACCTCCTCCAAGAGGCCTGCCCAAACTGAGCTCCCCCCTCTTTTCCTCTACTCCCTCTACCCCCACTTCACCTCTCCACAGCTTAAACCCTCTTCTCCCCACTTTCCCTCTCCTCCTCCCCCTCCCCCCTCTCACCCCCTCGGCACTGTACTCGTCCGCTCAACTGTATATATCTTCATCACCCTATTTATTTTGTTTAATGAGATGTACATCACCGTGATTCTACTTATTTGTCATTGTTTTTATGAGATAGTCTTCCCCTTGACTCTATTGATTGCCATTGTCCTCTTCTGTCCGTCTCCCCCGATCAGACCGTAAGCCCGTCAGAGGGCAGGGACTGTCTCTATCTGTTGTCGATTTGTACATTCCAAGCCCTTAGTACAGTGCTCTGCACAGAGTAAGTGCTCAATAAATACTATTGAATGAATGAAGGAATGAGACTCGGGTTCCAGTTTCACCCTCTCAGGGTCCTTTGCAAGCAGCCTCTCAGTGTCCTTCCTCCCCAGAGTCCTAACTTTGGACCCTGAATCTCTTGGATATCCTCAACTCTAACCCAAGATCATCTTTGATCCCTCCCTGTGTCCTGGGATGATGACGATGGCATTTGCTAAGTGCTTACTATGTGCCAAGCACTGTTCTAAGTGCTGGGATAGATACAAGATCATCAGGTTGTCCCACTTGGGGCTCCCAGTCTTGATCCCCGTTTTCCAGATGGTAACTGAGGCACCTAGAAGTTGAGTGACTTGCCCAAAGTCACACAGCTGACGAGTGGCAGAGGCGGGATTAGAACCCACAACCTCTGACTCCCAAGCCCGGGCTCTTTCCACTGAGCCACGCTGCTTCTCTGCCCAGAGTCATTATCCTGGGACTGTCTAGGGTCACAATAATAATATTAATGATAGTAACTGTGGTATTTGTTAAGCACTCTACTAAGCGCTGGATTGGGGACAAGCAAACTGGGTTGGACGCTGTCCCTGTCACGCATGGGACTCACAGTCTCACTCCCCATTTTACAGATGAGGTCACTGAGGCACAGGAAAGTGAAGCGACTTGCTCAAGGTCACACAGCAGACAAGGACGGAGCCCTGATCTTCTGACTCCCTGGCCCGTGCTTCATCCACTATGCCATGCTGCTTCACAATTGCATCAGTACTGCAATTATGATGTGACACACACAGTACTAAACATTGGGTTAAATACAATCAGATCAGTCACTCCGTTTTGGCTATTTACTGAGTGCCCACTGTGTACAAGCTGGGTGACCGTGGGCAAGTCACTTCACTTCTCTGCGCCTCAGTTCCCTCGTCTGTAAAATGGGGGTGAAGACTGTGAGCCTCACGTGGGACAACCTCATTCCCCTGTATCTCCTCCAGGGCTTAGAACAGTGCTCTGCACATAGTAAGCGCTTATCAAACACCAACATTACATAACATTGGACTTCGCATTTGCAAGAGCATGATAGCATTAAATATCAAGATCCCTGTCCTCAAGGAGCCTACCATCTGATAGTCAGGTGACTTGGCTTTTTCGTTTACACAGTCTAATGATAATAATAACTGTGGTATTTGTTAAGCGTTTATTATGTGTCAAGCCCCGGACTAAGCCCTGGGGTGGATACAAGCAAATCGGGTTAGACACAGTCCCTGCCTCATATGGGGCTCACAGTCTCGATCCCCATTATACAGATGAGGTAACAGAGGTTCAGAGAAGTGAAGTGTCTTACTAAGGTCACACAGCGGACATGTGACCGAGCCGAGATCAGAACCCATGACCTTCTGACTCCCAGGCCCGTGCTCTATCCACTACACCGTGCCGCTTCTCCATCTACACAATCGACTTCCTTATGCGAAAATGAAGCCTCACGGACATAAAATCCCAAGTTTCTTCCGCTCCCTCCCCCTTTCCAGCCCATGGAACATGCTGAAATAAGAATGATAATAATAAGGTTGGTATTTGTTGAGCGCTTACTATGTGCCAAGCACTGTTCTAAGCTCTGGGGTAGATACAAGGTAATCGGGTTGTCCCATATAGAGCTCAGAGTCCTCATCCCCATTTTCCAGATGAGGTAACAGAGGCACAGAGAAGTTAAGTGACTTGCCCAAGGTCACACAGCTGACAAGCGGCGGAGCCGGGATTAAAAACCAAGACCTCTGACTCCCAAGCCCGGGCTCTTTCCACTGAGCCACGCTGCTTCTCGTGACAGAAAGTTACTGAAGTCTGCTCAGGTCTCAAGTTTCCTCCCTAGATTGGAGACTCTTCGTGGGCAGGGATCGCGTCTGCCAAATTTATTGCATTATTCTCATCCCAAGAGTTTAGTGAGCACTCAATAAGAACGATTGATTGACCGATATTAATTCTTTGGGAAAATAAGTGTCAGAGGCAGCGTGGCTCAGTGGAAAGAGCACGGGCTTTGGAGTCAGGGCTCATGAGTTCGAATCCCAGCTCTGCCACTTGTCGGCTGTGTGACTGTGGGCAAGTCACTTAACTTCTCTGGGCCTCAGTTCCCTCATCTGTAAAATGGGGATTAAGACTGTGAGCCCCACGTGGGACAACCTGATTCCCCTATGTCTACCCCAGCGCTTAGAACAGTGCTCGGCACATAGTAAGCGCTTAACAAATACCAACATTATTATTATTATTATTATTAGAGGCCCACCGAGACCAAACTGCAAACTGACATGGCATCGGTTCAGCACTTATTATGTGCCAAGCACTGCAATAAACAAGATGATGAGGATAGACACAGTCCCTGTCCCACATGGGGCTCCCGGTCTTAATCCCCATTTTACAGCGATGTAACTGAGGCCCAGAGAATAATCATTCATTCACTCATTCATTCAATAGTATTTATTGAGCGCTTACTATGTGCAGAGCACTGTACTAAGCTCTTGGAATGGACAAATCGGTACAGATAGAGACAGTCACTGCCCCTTGACGGGCTCACAGTCTAAGTATAAAAATAATAATGATGATGGTATTTAAGCGCTTACTATGTGCAGAGCACTGTTCTAAGCGCTGGGGGGATACAAGATGATCAGGTTGTCCCACATGGGGCTCACAGTCTTAGTTCTCACTTTACAGACGAGGTAACTGAGGCACAGAGAAGTGAAGTGACTTGCCCAAAGTCACACAGCTGACAAGTGGTGGAGCCGGGATGAGAACCCATGACCTCTGACTCCCAAGCCCGGGCTCTTTCCACTGAGCCGCGCTGCTTCGGAGAAGTGAAGTGACTCGCCCCAGGTGACATAGACTGGTGATGGAGCCGGGATTAGAACCCAGGTCCTTCTGACTCCCAGGTCCGTGCTCTAGCCACTAGGCCACGTTGCTTCTTGGACCCTTTCCACCTGGTAACCTGTTTTCCTTTGCGCTCAAGAGAGGCGGAGCTTCAGAGCGGGAAAAAGGCCACACAGATCGGCAAGCACGCGAGCGATGTCCGCTCCGCTGATGGGCGGGCGTCACCGGGGCGGTAATGCTCCGCGTCAGAGAAACCAAAAGACAAGCGGCTGTGGCGGAGATCGGGCGGGGAGAATGAGCTTTTGTTCGGTACAACAGAAGACATCACTGTTCGGCCACCGCTGCGTGTTGTGGGATTACGAAAGTCGGTAGAATGGACCATCGGCGCTCTGTCGAACCCCCGGAGAAATCCCCCTTCGCTCCCTTCCCGAATTAACTCTTGCCTGGGAAAACCAGGTCTGGCCCAGACCTAAGAAGGGTAGAGAGAACTGGATGGTGGGAAATCACAAGTGAGGGATTTGTTGGGCGCTCGCTATGTGGCAAGCGCTGAACTGACCGCTGGGGTCGATCTAAGATCATCAGGTCCCACGTGGGGCTCGCAGTTTAAGTAGGAGGGAGAACAGGTACCGAATCCCCATTCTGCAGATGAAGGAACCGAGGCCCAGAGACGTGAAGCGACTTGCCCGAGGTCACCCGGCCGACAACCGGTTACAACCCAGGTCCTTCTGACTTCCAGGCCCGTGCCGCTTGCATTATTGCACGCGGCTTCTTTTTACAGGTCGTCGGCTCGTTCCACCTCTGACCTTGACGTATCCCCGGTGAAGCTCGCTTGCTGTGAGAGTGTCTGAATCTAGGACACGCCCCCTCTCCTTTATTACCGGCTAGTTTCTACACTCTATTTCTCGTGGCAGGAATCGTCTCTCCCAAGTGCTTAGTACAGTGTCCAAACACACTTGACTGACTCCTGATGCAGAGAAGCAGCCTGGCTTAGCGGAAAGAGCACGGGCTCGGGAGTCGGAGGACGTGGCTTCTAATCCCGGCTCTGCCGCTCATCTGTTGAGTGACCTTGGGCAAGCTACTCAATGTCTGTGTGCCTCAGTTCCCTCATCTGGAAAATGGGGATTAAGACTGTGAGCCCCATGTGGGATGATCTGATTACCCCAGTGTTTAGAACAGTGCTTGGCAAATAGTAAGCGCTTAACAAATATTATTATTATTATTATTATATTATTGACTCTGCCATCCCTCTGTACCAGGGTAGAGTGAGGTGCATGGGGCTTGGAGAAGACAATGAAAATGTCCTCCCGTCACATCACCACTCCTGGAAAAGCTTATTAATCTCATGCCCCGCTGCCCCGTCCTCTCTGTTCTTCCTCCCTCCCAGTCCCACAGCACTTATTCATCCATTTATCATTCACTTATGTACATATCTATAATTTAATTTTAACTGTATTGATGTCCGTCTCTCCCCCTCTAGGTTGTAAGCTCACGGTGGGCAGAGAATGTCACTGTTTATTGTTGTATTGTGCTTTCCACATCACTTAGTAGAGTACTCCGCACATAGTAAGCGCTCAATAAATACATTTGAGTGAACTGAATGAACATATAGATATAATGTACATATGTAAGCAGCATGGCATAGTCGATAGAACAGGGGCTTGGGAGTCAGAGGTCGTGGGTTTGAATCCTGGCCCCGCCACTTGTCAGCTGTATGATTTTGGGCAAGCCACTTCTCTGTGCCTCAGTTCCCTCATCTGTAAAATGGGGATTAAGACTGTCAGCCCCACTTGGGACAACCTGATGACCTTGTATTTACCCCAGTGCTGAGAACAGTGCTTGGCACATAATAAGTGCTTAACAAATACCATTATTATTTATTATATTTATTTATTATTTTTATATCTAATTATACGCATATACGTATACGCATTTTATTATGTTTTTTATGGCATCATTTAAGCGCTTACTATGTGCCAAGCATAGTACTAAGTGCTGGAGTAGATACGAGCAAATGCATCTGGACACGGTCCCTGTCCCTCACGGATGAGAAAACTGAGGCGCAGAGAAGTGAAGTGACTTGTCCAAGGTCATGCAGCAGACAAGTGGCGGAACTGGGATTAGAACCCAGTTCCTTCTGACTCCCCGACCTCTGCTCTATCCACTAGGACACACTGCTTCTTTTCTACTGTGCTCTCCCGATCCCTGAGTAGAGTGTTGTGCACACAGTAAGCTTTCACTAAATACCACTGATCGATATTGATTAGAAAAAGTCTCCTTATTTTCATTCTGGGCTTTATTCTCTTTCCAGCCACAAATGCTGTTAAGTACATATCTTTATACTCTGTTCCTTCCCTTTGTTATGCCTCATTTTATGCTGTCGAGTCATTCCCAACCCATAGTGGCGCCACGGACACATCTCTCCCAGAACCCCCCACCTCCGTATAATAGTAATAATAATGTTGGTATTTGTTAGGCGCTTACTATGTGCGGAGCACCGTTCTGAGCACTGGGGTAGATACAGGGTCATCGGGATGTCCCACGTGAGGCGCGCAGTCTTAATCCCCATTTCATAGATGAGGTAACTGAGGCCCGGAGAAGTTGAGTGACTTGCCTACAGTCACACAGCTGCCAAGTGGCAGAGCGGGGATTCGAACCCATGACCTCGGACTCCCAAACCCATGCCCTTTCCGCTGATCCGCGCTGCTTCCCGCTCTGCGATCGTTCTGGTAGTGGATTCACAGAGTTTTCTTGGTAAAAATCCGGAAGTGGTTTATCCTTGCCGCCCCCCGCATGGTAAACTCAAGTCTCCCCCCTCGACTCTCTCCCATGCCGCTGCTATCCAGCATGGGTGAGTTTTGACTTGTTCTACTTGCTAGCCATTGCCCGCGCTAGGAATGGAACGGACAGGCCTCTACTTGACTCTCCCTCCCGTAGCCGAGACTGGTGGAGGACTGGAAACTCTCCAGGTGCCACCCTGAGAGGGAATTCCTTCCCCTACCCATAGGTTATTTTGATATCTGTCTCTCTAACTAGATGGTTAGCTCCTCGAGGTCAGGGATCTCGTCTACCACCTCTATTGTACCCTCCCAAGCGTTTAGTTCAGTGTCCTGAACATGATAAGTGCTTAATAATTGCCATAATGCACGCTACTTAATCAGCACTAGTGTCTTCTTCAAACACAAAGTCAGTCTGTGCCCACAGAGTCAAGAATCACATGCTATTTCTCCCATCTGATTCTGCTTTTTTTAAAATAAGTATTTGTTAAGCACTTGCTGTGTGACAGGCATTTACTAAATGCTTCCTCCTCCTCCTCACCACCTCCTCCTAATCTCCTCCTTCTCCTCCTCTCTGTCTTTAATGTATTTCTTAAGGGCTTTCCATATGCCTGGATGAGTTAATCGGGTCGGACACAATCCCTGGTGCACAAGGGGCTCACAGTTTAAGTAGGAGGGCATAGAGTTTAAAACCCTCATTTTACAAATGAGGAAACTGAAGGACAGAAAAGTTACCTTGCCCAAAGTCACGTGGCAGACAATAAATATAATAATAATTTATTACGTGCTTACTATGTGCCAGGCACTGTTCTAAGCGCTGGGGTAGATACAAGATGATTGGGTTAGACACAGTCCTTGTCCCACGTAAGCCTCACAGTCTTAATCCCCATTTTACAGATGAGGGAACTGTGGCACAGAAAAGTTAAGTGACTTGCCCCAGATTACACAGCAGACAAGTAGCAGAGCTGGGATTAGAATCCAGGTCCTTCTGAATCTTCAGCTCATTCTCTCTCCCTGGGTCACGCCGCTTGGACACAAACGGTAGAACCGCTCTCCTCCTCCTCCTTCTCCCCCCTCCTCCTCATAATAATAGTAATAATAATGCTAACGGTATTGGTGAAGTGCTTAACTACGTGCCAGGCACTGTACTGGGATACAGTCCCTGTCCCATGTGGGGCTCACGGTCCCAATCCCCATTTTACAGAGGAGGTAATTGGGGCCCAGAGAAGTGAAGTGACTTGCCCAAGGTCACACAGGAGGCAAGGGGAGGAACCGGGGTTAGACAGAACACGTTCACCGGAACGCAAGGACCCCCACCTCCAGCTTCTTCCCCTCCAACTCACTCAGCCCCTTCTTCCATTTCATCATCATCCAGTCATCCTCAGTCCATCTTTCTCTCCTGCCCCCTGTGATTACTCCAGCCAGAGGACAAATATCTGTTCCCTTTGTTATCACCCCTTTCCCTACCTTTCTTCTCACCTGGAATTCCTCTTTACCGTCCGCTATATCACTACCCAGCCGGACCATAAACTCCGTTGCTTTAAAGAGCCCTGTTCTTATGCTGTCGAGTCCTCTCTGACCCATAGTGACGCTATGGCCGCGTCTCTCCCGGAACGCCCCGCCTCCATTTGCAATTGTTCAATTATCCATAGAGTTTTCTTGCTAGAGATATAGAAGTGGTTTACCACTGTCTCCTTCTGCGCAGTAAACGTGAGTCTCCGACCTCGACTCT
Source organism: Ornithorhynchus anatinus (assembly GCF_004115215.2). NCBI lineage: Eukaryota > Metazoa > Chordata > Mammalia > Monotremata > Ornithorhynchidae > Ornithorhynchus > Ornithorhynchus anatinus. The sequence continues at coordinate 131,233,733 of NC_041730.1, read as the reverse complement.
CTCCCGTGCCGCTGCCGCCCAGCGCAGGTAAGTTTTGACTTAAAACTGGTATTTGTTAAGCGCTTACTATGTGCCGAGCACCGTTCTAAGCGCCGGGGTAGACACAGGGGGATCAGGTTGTCCCACGTGGGGCTCACAGTCTTAATCCCCATTTTACAGATGAGGGAACTGAGGCACCGAGAAGTGAAGTGACTTGCCCAAAGTCACACAGCTGGCAAGTGGCCGAGCCGGGGTTCGAACCCATGACCTCTGACTCCAAAGCCCGTGCTCTTTCCAGTGAGCCACACTGACTTGTAGCCGATGGCCTTCCGTTCACTAGCCACTGGTCAAGCTAGGAATGGAACGGACAGGCCTCTGCTGGACTCTCCCTCCCGTAGTCGAGACTGGTAGAGTCAAACTCTCCAGGGTCAAGTCTGCAGAGGGGTGAGAGAGCCCACGAGAGGTAAATTCACCCTCTCAGCTGGGGTCCTGACCTGTCCCCAGGTAGTGAGCAGCGTGGCTCAGTGGAAAGAGCACGGGCTTCGGAGTCAGAGGTCACGGATTCGAATCCCGGCCCGGCCACTTGGCAGCTGTGTGACTTCGGGCAAGTCGCAACTTCTCGGTGCCTCAGTTGCCTCATCTGTAAAATGGGGATGAAGACTGTGAGCCCCACGTGGGACAACCTGATTCCCCTGTGTCTACCCCAGCGCTTAGAACAGTGCTCGGCCCATAGTAGGCGCTTAACAAATACCAACATTATTATTATTATTCCTCAGCTAGCAAGGAGGCCAGATTAGCTTCCCTGGGAAAGAGGGATGAGGTAGGAGCTCCTTATGGGCAGGGAACGTGTTTGCTTTATCACTGTGTTCTCCCAAATACTTAGTACAGGGCTCTGCACACGGTAAACACGATTAATACGATCGACCAAGATAGAGGAGGAAAAATTCTGCAAATCAGTAAATTAAGAAATCAATTTATCAAGAACCCACAAGGGGGCAGCAAGGCAATGCAGCCGTGCTCATTTCCCATTTCGTTTCTATTTATTCATTAATCGTATTTATTGAGCGCTTACTGCGTGCAGGACACTGTACTAAGCGCTTGGAATATACAATTAGGCAACAGATAGAGACAGTCCCTACCCAGTGACGGGCTCACAGTCGGGAACAGGGGGACCATTCTGTTTCTTACATCAACACTACAATCAAAACAGCAGCGTGGCTCGGTGGAAAGAGCACGGGCTTTGGAGTCAGGGGTCATGAGTTCGAATCCCAGCTCTGCCACTTGACAGCTGTGTGACTGTGAGCAAGTCACTTAACTTCTCTGTGCCTCAGTTACCTCATCTGTAAAATGAGGATGAAGACGGTGAGCCCCACGTGGGACAACCTGATTCCCCTGTGTCTACCCCAGCGCTTAGAACAGTGCTCTGCACAGAGTAAGCGCTTAACAAATACCAACATTAAAACAGACAAAAGGAGAAAGCCAGTGAAACCCTCTCGTTTAAGAAATTAAGGTTTCCCCGATTATGGTGGCTGATAGTCATGCCGGTCCCCCAACACTTTTGTAGGTAATCTTAAACTCTGCTGTTTCCCCTAGCTATCGTTTATTTTAATGTCTCTCAGTATAATCTCTAAGTTTGCTGTGGGCAGGGTCATGGCCACCAGTGCTATTTAATGGTACTCTCCCAAGTGCTTAGTATAACGCTCAGCACAAAGTAATCACTCAATACATGCCACTGATTGACTGACTGGAGGAAAAAGGGTTCCAGAGTTCTGAGAAGACCCAGGGTTAGTAATCAATCAATGATATTTGAGTGCTTACTGTGTGCAGACCACTGTACCTAGTACGGTGCTCTGCACACGGTGAGCACTCAATAAATACGATTGATTGAAGACAGTGAAGCAGAGTTGGTAGACACATTCCCTGTTACAGTCGAGAGCATACAGTTACATGATCAGACACCCCAAAATGGGCAGGATCATCACCAAAGTTACGATTCCACTCTCCCACTATAAAACCCCTCGCTTCTGCCTTTAACTGCGGTGGCCAGAAAATGGCCATTAGGCTCGGCTTCCTGTTGCCGCTCTCCCTTTCTCCTTTTCTCTCCCACTCCCTCCTCATTCTCCGTCATGATCAGCCACAGCTGCATGTAGGCCTTCCTTGTGACCTGCCTAAAGTGATAGGGTTCTGAGGCCAGTTCTTTGATTAAACCCAGAAAGGAGTGGCGTTTCTCCACTCTTTCCAACATCCTAAGAAACAATCAGGGAACTCGTTAAGCGCTTACCGTATGTCACGCTTGGGGGTGGATACAAAGTAACGAGGTCGGACACAGTCCCCGTCCCACGTGGGGTTTGCGGTCTAAGTAGGATGGTGTAGGATTGAATCCCCATTTTATAGATGAGGAAACTTTGGCCCAGTGAAGTAACTTGGCCAAGGTCACCCGGCAGACTAATGACAGAGGTCCTCTGACTTTCAGGCCAGGACGCTTTCCACCTTCAGAAGGCCCTTCCGTCCCACCCAAGGATGAAGCAAGACTGAGCCGGGGAGCGACAAAGATCTAAGCCACACCTGAAGACAGCCTCCCCGTCGCTCTGCCCCAGTCCTAACGAGAGTCTGTGGGAAATGGTGAGTAGGGCAGCTCAGCTGGGGCTACCGGGGAAAGAGGGGGTCTTAGAGCAGCAGGGAAAGGATTGTGGTTTGTTTGGAAAGAGCAAGGGCCAGACCCTCAGAGGACTTGGGTTCTAATCCTAACTCCACCACTTATTCAGTAGTATTTATTGAGCGCTTACTATGTGCAGAGCACTGTACTAAGCGCTTGGAATGGACAATTGGGCAACACTTATCTGCTGTGTGGACTTGGGTGAGTCACTTCATTATTTCTGCCTCAGTTTTCTCATCTGGAAAATAGCGGCGACGGGGAACGGGAGGAGAGGAATACCCATTCTCCCTCCCCCTTAGCCAGTCAGTCTCCTGTGAGAGAGGACTATCTCTGACCTGCTTATCTGGCATCTTCACCGGAGATTAGTAATAATAATAATTTTGGTACTTGTGAAGGATTTACTATGTGCTAAGCACTGTTCTAAGCACTGGGTAGATACGAGGTACAGTATCACAATTATTAGTGATTAACTTGTCTTGTTTTTGTCCGTCTGACTCCCCCGATTAGACTGTAAGCCCGTCACTGGGCAGGGATTGTCTCTATCTGTTGCCAAATTGTCCATTCCAAGCGCCTAGGACAGTGCTCTGAACATAGTAAGCGCTCAGTAAATGCTATTGAATGAATGAATTAAAGATCATTTTAAGTATTTAGCACAGGGAGCTACAATTCCTAAGTGTTTAGTATGGTTTGGGGCACTTAATAGACTTTTTCAATGGATACCGCTTTCATTTTGAGTTTCTAAACTGAGCTACAAATTATTTTTCCTTTTGAAAACATGCTGAACGATATGGACTTAATAACAATTATAATAATAATAATGGTGTCTGTTAAAGCGCTTACTATGTGCCAGGCACTGTTCTAAGCTCTGGGGTAGATACAGGATAATTGGGGTGGACAAAGTCCCTGTCCCACACGAGGCATGGCTTAGTGAAAAGAGCCTGGGTTTGGGAGTCAGAGGACGTGAGTTCTAATCCCGGCTCCGCCATTTGTCTGCTGTGTGACCTTGGGTGAGCCACTTAACTTCTCTGTGCCCGTTGCCTCATCTATAAAATAGGGATTAAGACTGTGAGCCCCATGTGGGACACCCTGATTACCTTGTATCTACCCCAACGCTTAGAACAGTGCTCGGCACATAGTAAACGTTTAACAAATACCATTATTATTATTATTATTATTATTAATCCCGATTTTACAGATGAGGGACATGAAGCACAGAGAACTGAAGTGACTTTCCCAAGGTCAGACATCAGACAAGTGGCAGAGTCAGGATTAGAACCCATGATCTTCTGACTCCCAGGCCCAAACTCTAATTATAATAATGATTACAGTGTTTGTTAAGCACTTACTATGTGCCAGGCACTGTCCCAAGCGCTGGGGTGGGTACGAGCAAATCGGGTTGGATACAGTCCCCATCCCATGTGGGGCTCACTTTCTCAATCTCCATTTTACGGATGAGGTAACTGAGGCCCAGAGAAGTAAAGTGACTTGCCCAAGGTCGCACAACTATCCACTAGGCCATGCTGCTTCTCTAAAGAGATGAGATCATCAGATATGAAGGCAAGCTGCCTGCCTTGAAAAAATCCAAACACAGAGGAGTGTAGTGTCACGTGTTAGGCCGGGCATACAATGCCTCCAAATGCCATCGTGTGCACCATTTTGAAGAAGGAGTTTGAGTTGGCCCACGCTAGAGTTTTTGTCTAAGGGCGTCTCTGATTCCCCACTGGCCTTGGAATGCTCCCGTCCATGTGCGTCATAGCTGAATTGTGGAACTCACCTCAAGGAAGGAATGGAGACTAGGGGCTGAAGAGAAGCCAGGAATAGCCTTAATGGACAAGGGATGGACCCCCCCAAATACCGGGCTCTCTGATTTAAAACCGGATGACCCGCCACCCAAGAAAAGTGGCCACCACATTCTCCTCTCCGATTCAGTGGGGTGCGCTACAATTCCGGGACTCCATTCCCACTGAGAGACACACATAGGATCCACCCTAAGGTCTAAAAGCCCCATCCGGACACATGAGGGTCAGAAATTCACGTACCCACAAATCGGGGCTCTCTAACCTTTCCCCACTGGCAAGCAAGGGCCCGTGGGGATATAATTTAAGAGAAGTGGAAATCGGCGATCGGGCAAGAGATATGCTTCTTCAGAAGCATTAGTCTTTAGGGTTTAGCATGGGTAGGAGGTCACATTCCCGGTTAGCAGTACTCTTTAAAATATAATGAGAACATCTGGGTTTAAAATGCTTCTTGAATTTTAAGCATATTCATAAACAACATCCCCTTTTTGAAGTCTTCCGAGTGCCATGTGAAATGAGAAAATTGCGAGGCTGAGGCTTAGCCCGGCCAAGTCTTTTTATAAACACGAAGGCAGGTTAGAGAGCCAAAAAGCCATAAAAAGGAACTGCCCAGTAATCCCCAAATATTTGATTTGTAAAAAAGAACAAGTAAGTATGATAAATGATGTTTATTCAGTGAACATAAACTCATTGTTTAGCTTGATTTTCCCATAATTTGGGACTTATTCATGTGTTGCCGAACTGGGATTTCAAAAATCATCTGACTCAGCCTAAACTCTGTAATTGGCCCATGGCCATCGTAATGGAAATGTGTGCGTATGTGTACGAGCGAGCGAATATCCCACCGACACACTTCTCAGCAGAGAATGTAGAACGCAACACAACCACGTAAATCGCACGCGACATCCACATGTGATGGAGAAAAAAAGGGTCATACGGCTCCGCTTCATGTATGTGCATGCCCCATTTACGCGAGGAGCCGGTTGAATGCCAGGCCCGCGTAGAGCCGAGATAATCGGAACATTGTCTGGTAGGCTGTGCAAACCTCAGTGACATTAATGAAACAGGTGTACCCCAGGAGAGGTTCCTCCAAAATGGGGCTGTATTGCGAACCAACGTATTAGGGGATGTTTCCCAGAGACTCGAAATGTAACCTGATGGTTTCCTGCTTCAGGGACGGTCCCCGGCAGGATGACCGAGCCTCTTTGGGTCATTGCAAATGACATTGCTGATCACTCCCTGCCTCCCATCTGCCCTCGCCCCTTCCCCTCCGCTAGGAGACCCATTTTCTACATCCCTTAGCTTCCCCAAACATCGTCCCCTCCACCTGCTCCCCGCAGCCTCCCTCCCCGGCTTCTTCTCAAAGGCTACAAAGCCACTGCTGCTTCCAGAAGGACGGGGGCGGGAAGACAACGGGAGGGGGGTCCCAACTGGGGTCCCGATGATCAAATACCTGAGCTCTTTGACCCAAAGGCAGAGGCCTGCTCAGTCTGATCCAGACACGCTCCTTCTTGCCACTCCCTGGCAGCTCAGCTCCTCTCCGCCAGCGGCCCCTCTTTCGGGCGTCAGTGACCTTCCGGTTCTCGTCACCTTGGAACCCAGGTGGCCCTCGAGCCCAGGGGTTTTTCCGGAACTGAGAGGGGGCGGCCGTTCCCCTTCAGACAGTGCGGTGTGGAGTGGAATGGGAATAAGATGGAGGAGGGAGAAGACAAAACAGGATCCTCTCCCTCTGGTTGAAAGCAGCACAGGTTTAGCGGGGGAGAGAAGCACTGTGACCTAACGGAAAGCTCACGGACCCGGGAGCCAGAAGACAGGGGTTCTAATTCCACTCTGCTGTGTGACCTTGGGGAAGTCACTACACTTTCCCATGTCTCAGTTTCTTCATGTGTGAAAAGGGGATTCAATACCTTTTCTTTCTCCCCGTTGGACCGTGAACCCCTAGTGGGACAGGGGCTGGGCCTGACTTGATTATCTTGTATCTAGCCCAGTGATTCGTACACGATTTGGTCCACGATAAACTCTGGAAAAAATACCAGAGCTATCAATATTTATAAGAGGTCCCTTTGTCTTCCTTACCTTCCCAACTGTGCTACCTTTCTCCAGAGCCGCCGTTGAAACGGATAATCCAAGCTGTCAGTCATTCAATTGTATTTATTAAGTGCTTACTGTGTGCAGAGCACTCTACTAAAGTGGCACAGTGGAATTGGGGTGAGGGGAACAACTTGTCTTCCCTGCAGCGATCGGGTGGGGATTACTGATCCTGGGCTACGTCAGAAATCTCTGCGTGACCTATCTCTAAAAAAAGGAGCGTGGCCTAGCGGATAGACCACAGGCCTGGGAGTTGAAAGGATCTGGCTTCTTATCCAGGCTTTGCCACTTGTCTGCTGTGTGACCTTGGACAAGCCAATTTACTTCTCTAGGCCTCAGTTACCTCATCTGTAAAATAGGGATTAAAATAAAATTAAATTAAATAAATTATGGTATTTATTAAGCTCTTACTATGTGCAGAGCACTGTTCTAAGCACTGAGGTAGACACAGGGTAATCAGATCGTCCCACGTGGAGCTCACATTTTTATTTTTATCCCCATTTTTACGGATGAGGTAACTGAAGCACAGAGAAGTTAAGTGACTTGCCCCAAGGTCCCACAGCAGTCAATTGGCAGAGCTGGGATTAGAACCCACAACCTCTGACTCCCAAGTCCGGGTTCTTTCCACTAAACCACGCTGCTTCTCGAGAGTGTGAGCCCTATGTGGGACAGGGACTGTGTCTAACCAGATTGTCTTGTATTTACCCTAGCGCTTCGTACAGTGCCTGCCCCATAGTAAGTGCTTAACGACTATCACGATTATTATCAGATCTGGACTGATGCATTTTGGTCACTCAGAACCGGGATTTCACCTGACACTGGTTTAGCACCACGCTTTCATCGAAATATTTTCCAGGAGACTGTTGCCTCGCATTTTCCTCCCTAAAGATTCCAGAGTCTGCCCGGATCGTGGTAGCTTTCCAGCTTTCTGGGGGCTGGGCAGCTCTCGCTGCCTCCCCTGATGTGCCGCTGAGGCTCTGAAGATCATCCTGAGGCCCCCCAGGAGGCAGCGGGGGAGGGAGATGGGACTGGGGAATTGCAAACCCTGGAAATCTGTCAGTGCCAATGCCAGGGTTGCTGGGGCCGAAGGGGCAGATGTTCTAGTGGGGTAAAGTGCTGCCTTGCTGTTGGAAAGAGCAGAGTCGGGGACTCGGCGGGCGACCCGGATTCTAGTCGCAGCTCTACCACGTATTTGCCGTGTCACTTTGGGCAGGTCAGTCAACCACTCTGTGTCTCATTTCTAAAATAGTGATAAAATACCTGCTCTGCCTCTGTCTTGGACCGTGAGCCCTGTGTGGGACAGGAACAGTGTCCAGGCTGATTATCTCGCATCTCCTCCGGGGCTAAGCAGAGTGTTTGGCACATAAGAATGGCTTAATCAATATCGTATTCATGCATAATATTGATTATAAGTATGATAACCATCACGTGGCTCCAAAGACCTTTCTGTAGCTATATATGAAGTTGGTGTTCACCCCGGGAAGCTTTAGGGACCAAAATGGAGTTTCATACCAGAAAAGTCTGTTCCCAAACTCCCCCCGCCTCCCATAGACACAATCAAAGAAAGGCCATGAGGCAGAAGTTCTAAAACTCAGATCAGCCCTAAAGGATGAGCTCAATCACTTCTACATATGGCCTGCTGGAGCTCCAGTTAATCGATCGTATTTATTGAATGCTTACTGTGGGCAGAGCACTGTACTAAGCACTTGGGAGAGAGTGCGACATAAGAGTTGGTAAGCAAATTCCCTGCCCACGAGTAGCTCTCACGTCAACAGGGCAGCCATTTGTCTGATTTTTCCGCTGGACCTTAAGCTCACTGTGGTCAGGGAACGTGTCTAATAATAATGTTGGTATTTGTTAAGCGCTTACTATGTGCCGAGCACCGTTCAAGGGCTGGGGTAGACACAGGGGAATCAGGTTGTCCCACGTGGGGCTCACAATCTTAATCCCCATTTTACAGATGAGGGAACTGAGGCACAGAGAAGTTAAGTGACCAACTCTGCTGTTTTGGACTCTCCCACTGCACGCAGTAAACAAAAAATATCACTGATCGATTTCAGCTGGATTATCAGATGCCTGGTACCACTGAGGGGCCCGCCACTTTTACGCCCACGGTTTAAATTTATAAACACGCAGGCACCCTCCGCCTCGGCTCCGGGCATCGAGCCCACCACTCGGAGGCGGCACCCGCGTTCGCGGCTTCCTCCGAGGGGAGCGCGACAACTCCGGGGAAGCACGGGTCGTGATCCCGTCCGACGACGTGCTGGGGGTCCCTCTAGGTGCCGGGAACGTCTACGAGACCTGTGCGTCCTTTCGACCCCTCTCATCGCGGTACGTTACAGAGTTCTCTGTAAGGACAGTGCAAAAGCACCACGGGGATTGCAATGGGATGAACGGAATTCTTCAGTTTCACCACTACCCACCCTAGGTGTCCAGCTCCTTTGGAGGCCAAGCTTCGGGCTGGAGTTTCCCTTACTCGGGGCACAGTGAACAGGACCCAACCTGATTTCCTGCCACAGGACTGCTGCAGTGAGTCACAGTGGAAAATATGGGATAGAATGCTTCCCGTTTCCCTTTCTCTACAAAGAGAACGTAGACATACCTAGCGATGCACACATGTGGGTGTGTCTGTACAGGTAAGCACAATCAGAAAGCGCACTTGAGAAGCAGTATTGCCTGATTCATTCATTCAAAAGTATTTATTGAGCACTTACTATGTGCAGAGCACTGTACTAAGCGCTTGGAATGTACAATTCGGCAACAGATAGAGACCATCCCTGTCCATTGACGGGCTCAAAGTCTAGTCGGGTGGGGGGGATGGACAAAAACAAGACAACTTAATCGTGATAAATAGAATCGAGGGGATGGACACCTCATTAACAAAATAAATAGGGTAATAAAAATACATACAAATGAGCACAGTGCTGAGGGGAGGGGAAGGGAGAGTGGGAGGAGCGGAGGCAAAGGGGGGAGAGGGGGCTGAGCTGACGGGAGGTGGGGGGGAGCAGAGAGGGAGCAGAGGGAAAAGGGGAAGCTCAGTCTGGGAAGGCCTCTTGGAGGAGGTGAGCCTGATGAATAGAGCTCAGACCTAGGAGTCAGAAAGCCCTGCGTTCTACTCCACTTGTCTGCTGTGTGACCTTGGGTGAGTCACTTCTGGGCCTCAGTTACCTCAGACTGCGAGCCCCACGTGGGACAGGGACTATGTCCAACCTGATCAGCCTGCATCTACCCCAGCGCTCAGTACGGCGCTTGGCATATCGTAGTTGCTTGACAAACACCTTAAAAACTACCCTCCCTGCTCCTAGATTTGGCAAGGTTTATTGTGCATGACAGAACTTGGCCTCTAACTGGGGCTCCGTAAATACATCTCGTCTGACTAAAGACTGACGATGTGATCGCGTAATGTTGGGATTGGCAAGGCTAAGAACTCACAGTGCAGCCATAAAGAGCAGAAGCCTTTCTCTTCTTCCAAGAACGTCCTGTGGTAAGGTGAGGGTCACTACCAAGATAACCCAGAAAATCTTTGCTCTCCCTTTGGTCTAAGTAGGATTTATAAATACTTGATCTAATTGAAAAAAAAAGGTTTTTCCATGGACCATTACCCCTTCACTGGCCACAGGAGGTCAGACCAAATCCCAACCTCAGGAAAAAAATGAAAAAGTAGAGAAACTGAGTTAGCTGCTTGGGAGATTAATCTATCTCTGAGCTACAACAACTAGTTTATGCTTCATATCATGATAGCAATAACAATAATGATGATGATGACAGGGATTTGTTAAATGCTTACTATATGCCAAACCCTATTCCAAGCACTGAGGTAGTTACAAACTAATCAGGTCGGACACAGTCCCCTTCCCATATGGGACAACAGCAAGGTGTAATAATAATAATGATGATGATGGTATTTGTTAAGCGCTTACTATGTGCCAAGCACTGTTCTAAGTGCTGGGGTAGATACAAGATAAACAGGTTGTCCCACGTGGGGCTCACAGTCTTAATCCCCATTTTACAGATGAGGGAAGTGAGGCACAGAGAAGTTAAGTGACTTGCCCCAGATCATCCAGCTGATAGGTGGCAGAGTCAGGATTAGAATCCACAACCTCTGATCCGGAAGCCCGTGCTCTTGCCACTAAGCCACGCTGTGAGTCAGAAGGTCATAAATTCTAATCCCAGCTCTGCCACTTGTCTGCTGTATGACTTTGGGCAAGTCATTTCACTTTTCTGGCCCTCAGGTCCCTTATCTGTAAACTGGGGTTTGAGACTGTGACCCCACGTGGGACATCGACTGTGTCCAACCCGATTTGCTTGTATCCACCCCAGGATTTAGTACAGTGCCTGGAACATAGTAAGCACTTAACAAATGCCGTCGTCATAATAATTATTATTATTATGTGGGGCTCCCAATCTTAATCCCCATTTTACAGATGAGGTAACTGAGGCCCAAAGAAGTTAAGTGACTTGTCCAAAGTCACAGGTGGCAGACAAGTAGCAGAGCTGGGATTAGAACCTCTGTCTTCTGACTCCCAAGCCCGTGCTCTTGCCACTAGGTTATCATCATCAATGGTATTTATCGACTGTAAGCCCGTCAAACGGTAGGGACCGTCTCTATCTGTTGCCGACTTGTTCATTCCAAGCGCTTAGTGCAGTGCTCTGCACATAGTAAGCGCTCAATAAATACTATTGAATGAATGAATATTGAGCACTTACTGTGTGCAGAGCACTGTACTAAGCACTTGGGAGAGTACAGTACAACAGAGTTGGTAGACACAGTCCCTACCCACGACGAGTTAACACTCTAGAGTATATGCTGGGCCCTGATAGCTGAAGAAATCATCGAACGTTATCCTGTACTTTCTCAAGCACTCAGTAATAGTAATAATAATAATTATTATTACTACTATTGTATTAATTAAGCACTTACTATGTGCCAAGCACTCTAATAATAATGTTGGTGTTTGTAAAGCACTTACTATGTGCAGAGCACTGTTTTAAGCGCCGGGGGAGATAGAGGGTCATCAGGTTGTCCTACGTGAGGCTCACAGTCTTCATCCCCATTTTACAGATGAGGTAACTGAGGCACAGAGGAGTTAAGTGACTTGCCCAGTCACACAGCTGACAAATGGCGGAGCAGGGATTCGAACCCATGACCTCTGACTTCCAAGCCCGTGCTCTTTCCACTGAGCCACGTCGCTTCTTCTCTACTAAGCACTAGGGTGGATACAGGCAAATCGGGTTTGACGACAGTCCATGTCCCACGTGGAGCTCACAGTCTCAATCCCCATTTTCTGGATGAGGTAACTGAGACGCCAAGAAGTGAACTGACTCGCCCAAGGTCATTCAATAGTATTTACTGAGCTCTCACTATGTGCAGAGCACTGTACTAAGCGCTTGGAATGTACAAATCAGTAACAGAGAGAGTCAGTCCCTGCCCTTTGACGGGTTTACAGTCTAATCGTAAGTCACACAGCAGATAAGCGGTAGAGCTGGGATTAGAACCCATGACCTTTTGACTTTCAGGGCGGCGCTCTATCTGCTTCTAATAATGGTACTTGTTCAGCGCTAACACGGTGCCAAGCACGGTTCTAAGCGCTGGGGCAGTAGAGTACTCTGCGTACAGTAAACGCTCGATAAATGACTGATTGATTCTCTTACCTTGGATCTCTCCTCACCCGAGAACATTTCCCAAACATTTCAATAGTTACTTGTAGGTAATGAGTCCAGAATTAAATTTCTACTCTGCCTGTATTGTACTCTCTCAAGCGCTTAGTGCAGTTTTGATGTGTAGATATCTATAATTCTATTTATTTATATTGAAGGCTGTTTAGTTGTTTTGATGTCTGTTTCCCCCCTTCGAGAGTGTAAGCCCGGTGTGGGCAAGGATTCATTCATTCATTCATTCACTAGTATTTATTGAGCGCTTACTATGTGCAGAGCACTGTACTCTTGGAAAGTACTCTTGGAAAGCACTCTTGGAAAGTCCAATTCGGCTCTCTTTATTGCTGAACTGTAGATTCCAACCACTTAGTACAGCGCTCCTCACACAGTAAGCGCTCAGTAAAGACGCTTGAATGAATGAATGAGTTCTGCCCACAGTAAGGGCTCAGTTAAATACCTTCGATGATGCTGATGATCTCTGGGAGAGAGAGGGGTTCAGGGGACACAACTGTCCCCACAGTTCCCATCTAAAGTGTCAGAAATTAAACCAGAATCTGAACGGACCCTCTCCGTTTAAGAAGACCTCTCATTTTCCGTCAGCGCCTCTCCGATAAGTTCGTCTTGATTGGAATCTTCCCCGTCTCTCTAGGAAGCCCCTGGCCAGGATCACTCAACGGTGATTCGGGCAGAAAGAATCCTACATGGCAGACTTTCAGACCAAAAAGCACATCAGTGCTCAGCCCCGCGGGCACATTCACGGCATCAGGCTGCGGAGCCGGCATCGGACAGAAACAGAAGTCGGCGGTTAGAAGAAGCGACGGCAGCAGACGGAGGAGGAGGCTCAGTGTCGGTTGTGGAGGAGGAATGACGGTAAATCAGATCCACCGAACTGCTTTCAGATACTGGAATCCATTAGGAAGACCAAGGCTCCCGGGGAGGATATGGGCTTTCCTCCATTTCAGTTACCTCACTCTAAGTCTTCGAAGCCTGTTCTGTACTTCTTTATTTAAAGGGATCCAGTGGGTTCCTTCAAACCATAGCAAAGGAAGCCCCCTCAAAATAACACGCCTCTCACTAACCGGACGCTCTGTCCCCGATGAATGCAGTTGAAGACGGTCTTCTCCAACCTCGGTTTCTCTCGGGGTCTCAGACCCCGAGGGCAGAGAGAGAAGTTGTGCCACCCGACTCCGACGAGAGAGGAAGGGGACCGTCTGTCCGTCTATTAAGAGGGGCCCTGACGCCGGAATACCTGGCCGCCCGGATGAACCGTGAATAGGAAACACACCTGAGGTGGCAAAGAGATGGTTCCCCTTACCTGCAGCCGTGGACACTCCCAGAAACCGGCAGATGAACTCCAGGGCTCTCCAGACCGTTCCGGGCTTCATGATCCAAGAGAAAAGGCTCCAGAGGATGACCCGGCTGAATTATTCCCGACGACCCCGGCCTACATCTCTCTCCATCCGGCCCTCGCCGGGGAGAAAACGCCCGTCTCCTGCCAAAGCCCAAATGACCTTTCTGAAGGAGACAGCTGGCTTCCAGAGTGTTGTGTGATTCCCGAGGCCCTGGAGGACTTAGCTGAAGCGGAACGGGTTCTCGCCACACCAAACCAGTTAATGCTGCTTCGGCTACTTACTTCCCTGAGGTGTTAATGAAAATCAGCTTCTCCCCTCCTGGCCTGTAGCTTTTCCGGCATTGTCGGAGGGATTTTGTTTAATAATTACCCCCGAAGAATGTCTTTCAGAGCAGGGAGTTATGAATGCCAGGAGCCACTCTGTGGGTTGGGTTTTTTTTTTTTTGTTGTTTTTGTTTTGGTTTTTTTTTTTTGCTTTGCCTTTGAGTTGCTGTGGTACTGTAGATCAATCTGATTAGAAGCACATAAACTCCTTAATGCTGTTGGACAATTTACATAGCTTGGAATTAACCATTTGTGGAGGGGAAGGGGATCAGTCCATGAAAGCATAACAGGGTACTGCTGGTCCATTGAGGAAAATTCCTGCATATCCCTGTCATCGGACCAGATCACAGGGTGGCAATTGCTGGCTCCAGAGATTATTGTTTTTACAAGGACGGGCAGAGTATCCTCGCTCCCCCGCCCATATTGATGTTAGCATAAGCAGTCTAGTCATAATAATAATAATCAGTGGTTTTAATTCAACACTCTATTAGTAATGAAAATAATAATAATTATGGTATTTGTTAAGCACTACTTACTCTGTGCCAGACACTGTACCCACTAGGGTGGATGCACGTAAATCGGGTTGAACAGTGTTCCTGTCCCACGTGGGGCTCACAGTTTCAATTTCCATTTTACAGATGAAGTAACTGAGGCACAGAGAAGTGAAGTAACTTACTCAAGGTCACACAGCAAACAAGTGGCAGATCCTAGATTAAAAGCCATGACCTTCTGACTCCTAGGCCTGGGCTCTATCCCCTACACCGTGCTGTTTATAAGGCACTTATATGACAAGCCCTTGCTTAACTGCTGGGATAGAAGCAGGGTATAGTCAGATCAGACCCCCATGGAGCTCACGGTCTAAGGGAAGGAGAACAAGTATTCAATCCCCATTTTACAAGTGAGGAAACTGAGGAACAGAGAAGTTAAATGGCTTGCCAAGGTCACCCAGCAGGCAAGTGGCGAAATAAAAATGAAGTTCATTTGCTAATCCCGTTCTGCTTATCAATGAAAGGATTCAAAGACCTCATTGTCGCAGTCTTGGAAAGTCCTAGGAAACCAAATAGTTTTGAGGAATTGCATAATATACTTCCTGGTGCTCTAAAACTTCCACACAGTCCTCATCCCCAAGCTTGGTTTTTGGCGACTCCAAAGAGGCAGTAAGAAAGGCAGAGGTCTTGTCCTGCCTGATGGGGCTGACAACAATAATAATAATAATACTGCTATTTTTTATGCACTTATTATGTGCCAGGCACTATATTAAGCACTGGGGTAGATGCACACTAATCGGGTTGGACACATTCCCTATCCCACATAGGGCTCACAGTCTCAATCTCTATTCTACAGATGAGGTAACTGAGGTTCAGAGAAGTGACGTCGTAATAATAATATCTGTGGTATTTGTTAAGCACTAAGCACTGGGGTGGATACAGGCAAATCGGGTTGGACACAGTCCCTGTCCCATGTGGGAATCACAGTCTAAATCCCCATTTTACAGATGAGGTAACTGAGGCACAGAGAAGTAAAGCGACTTGCCCAAGGTCCCACAGCAGACAAGTGGCGGAACTGGGATTAGAAACGTGTCCTCAGGCACCCAGGCCCGTGTCCTTTCCATTAGGCCACGCTGCTTCTCAGTGGCACCCCGTCTTCTCTGCCCGTGTCTCAGATTCTACAGTGCAGGAAGTCTTGTAGACCGGGCATCTGAGATGTGGTTTCCAGTCACCCTTCGCAGCTTAGAAGTTGTGCCTGAGAAACCCACGTCTGGATGCACAAGCCCCGGGACATCCCTCTTGGTTTCTCGGAAGCATGTTTTCATTCGTTCATTCAGTGGTAAATATTGAGCGCTTACTGCGTGCAGAGCGCTGTACTAAATTCCTGGGAGAGTATGATAAAATAATGAACAGACACATTCCCTGCCCACAACGGGCTGACAGTTCAGATGGGGGAGGTGGGCTTCAATACAAATAAATAAATTACAGATAGGTACATAAATGTCATGGGGCTGGGAGGGGGGAAGAACTAAAGGGAGTAAGTGACGGTGACACAGAAGGGATTGGGAGCAGAGGAAAGGGGTGGCTTAATCTGGAAAGACCTGTTGGAGATGTGCCTTCGATAAGAAGCAGCATGGCTTAGTGGCAAGAGCGCAGGTTTGGGAGTCAGAGGGCGTGGGTGCTAATCCCGGCTCCGCCACTTGTCTGCTGTGTGACCTTGGGCAAGCCTCTTAACTTCTCTGTGCCTCAGTGACCTCATCTGGAAAATGGGGATTAAGACTGTGACCCCCCCACGTGGGGCAACCTGATGACCTTGTATCTACCCCGGGACTTAGAATAGTGTTTGGCACATAGTAAGCGCTTAACAGATGCCTTAATTAATTAATAAGGCTTTGGAGGGGGAAGAATAATTGTGCGTCAGATTTAATGAGGGAGGGCATTCCAGGACAGAGGCGGGCCGTTGGCTAGGGGTCGGCTGTGAGAGAGGCAAGATGGAGGCACAGTAAGATGATTAGGGTGAAAGAAGGAGAGCAGTGAGGTGCGATAGGAGGGGGCAAGGTAGGTGACTGCTTTAAAGCCAATGGTGAGGAGTTCTTCTTTGATACGGAAATGGATGGGCAACCACTGGAGTTTTTTTGAGGAGTGAGGTGACATCCGGAATGTTTTTGTAGAAAATGTGGCCTGTTTGGAGATCTCCCTCCATTTCAGGGCCTTGAAGGCCCTCGAACAAATAGTCATTCCTTAGCTTTTCGAAATGGACTCCAATGTCCATGACTAAGTTTTGATTAAGCAACTCATTGGCTAAGAAAAGGAGTGCTATTGTCATGAAGAATGACTCCAAAGAGGACAGAGCTTCCACGGGACCTGTGGGAAAGCTACGCAGTCAGTGAAGCATCCATATAAGGATACCGGCCAGACATGAGCGCACAGTAAGTGGTCGTTAAATATTGCCATTGATTGATTGATTGACTAATTGATCCCACATTGCTCTCTTGGGGTAAATTTGTTAGGGGTTGGGGGAGGTGGGGGGAGGGGGAAGTCTATCAAGTTTGCAGCCAGAGTCATTTTTAAGCTTTCTCTTAGCCCTGTCATCTTAACGGTGATGGAAATGAGGGATGAATTGTGCTCATTCACTAGATACTGTAGCCAAGGCCTAGCTTTCCAGATTGAGGGCAGGAGCGAAACAGAGCCAGGGATTCTTGGGATGGGGTGGAGGTAAGGAAGGAAATCCTCCCCAAAGCTGGTTGAAAAGCCACCATTTTGAGTCTTTTTAGCCGAGTGGAAACTCTCAAATTTTTTTGTGTTTCGGATTTTTTTTTGGCATTTGTTAAAGTGCTTACTAAATTCCAAGGCCTCTTCTAATTCCTGGGGAAGGTACGAGTCAATCAGGCTGGCTACGGTTCCTGTCCCACATGGGGCTCACAGTCTTAAGTAGGAGGGAGGACAGGCTTTGAGTCCCCATTTTACAAATGAGAAAACTGAGGCCCAGAATAAGCTAAGTTACCGGCCCAAGTCGCTGCTCTCTTACTACGATCCAGCCCACGCACTTCACTGTTCTAACGCGAACCGTCTCACTGTACCTCGATCTTGTCTATCTCCCCGCCAAGCTCTTGCCCACGTCCTGCCTCTGGCCTGGAACTCCCTCCCTCCTCATATCCGACGAACAATGACTCTCCCCACCGTCAGAGCCTTGTCGAAAGCACATCTCCTCCAGGAGGCCTTCCCTGAATATGTCCTCCTTTCCTCTTCTCCCGCTCCCTTCCGTCACCCTGACTTGCTCCCTTTGTTTAACTCCCTCCCAGCTCCTCAGCATTTATGTCCATATCTGGAATTTATTTATTTATACTAGTGTATTTCTCCCCTTTAGACTGTAAGCTTGTTGTAGGCAGGGACTGAGTCTGTTTATTGTTCTAGTGTGCTCTCCCAAACTCTTAGTACAGCACTCTGCATACAGTAAGTACTAAATAGATACTATTGACTGACTGACTGACTAATTCTCTCTGGCATAAGCTTCTCCTTGAATCCATGACCTCTGAGTCATAGGAGAATCCCCCACAGTTTCAGCTGCAGTGAGGGTGGTTATCCAGTTTTCCAATAAAACTTCATTCAATAATCAAGCATAATTACGGAAAGCTACTGAATGCAAAGCACTATATTATATAATAATTATGGTATTTGTTAAGCACTTACTATGTGCCAAGCACTGTTCTAAGCGCTGGAATTTAAATGCTTACTAAGTGCTAAACATTGGGGTTGACACAGGATAATCTGACTGAACGGGGCCTCTGCCCACCAGGAGGCTAACAGTCTCAGGGGGAGGAAGGTCTTTAATCTCCATTTTACAAACGAGGAAACTGAGGCCCAGAGAAGTTAAACAAGGCCACACAGCAGGCAAGTGGCAGAGCCAGGATAAGAATCCAAGATCTCCCGACACCCAGGCCTGTTCTCTTTCCTTTAAACCATACCCTAAAGCCCTTAAGAGACTGTATGCATTTGTAGGTCCGTGTGGGAGATAAGCGACCGTAAGGTGTGCAGAGTTGGGTAATGTGTGCGGGTGACAGTGTAGAACGTTTGTATGCTTTCTGGACAACATCTAGGCCGAGGTATTGATGCTTAATAAATGGGAACTGACGGTGACAAGAAGAACGAGGCCCTTGGATGCCTCATGAAATTCAGCCAGCACTACCAGCTATCCAGGACAGTTGAGCAAAGTGGCTCTGAGAAGGGGCCGGTTACTGAAAGCTTCTAAGAAAGGAGGATTATTCATTCATTCAGTCATATTTATTGAGCGTTTACTGTGTGCAGAGCACTTGTACTAAGCACCTGGGAGAGGATGATAATAATGATAATGATAATTATGGTTATTTGTTAAGCTCTTACTATGTGTCAAGCACAGTTCTCAGCGCTGGGGTAGATTCAAGGTAAGCAGGCTGTCCCACGTGGGGCTCACAGGCTTAATCCCCATTTTACAGATGAGGTAATTGAGGCACAGAGAAGTGAAGTGACTTGCCCAAGGTCACAGAGCAGACGAGTGGCAGAGCCAGAAATAGAATCCACGTACTCTGACTCCCAAGCCCGTGCTCTTTCCACTAAAGCCACACAATACAACACTAAACAGGCACATTCCCTGCTCACAACGAGCTTACAGTCTAGATCGGGGAAGACAGACATCAGTAGAAAAATATAAAATGACAGCTCTGTACACAAGTGCTGCGGGACTGGGAGGGGGGAAGAGAAAAGGGAGCAAGTCAGGGTGAACCAGAAGGGAGTGGGAGATGAGGAAAGGAGGGGCTAAATCTGGGAAGGCCTTTTGGAGGAGCTGTGCTTTCAGGAAA
The DNA here is from genome assembly GCF_004115215.2 of Ornithorhynchus anatinus. Lineage (NCBI taxonomy): Eukaryota > Metazoa > Chordata > Mammalia > Monotremata > Ornithorhynchidae > Ornithorhynchus > Ornithorhynchus anatinus. Next base: position 131,214,561 of record NC_041730.1, on the reverse strand, counting down.
GCTTTGAAGGGGAAGAGAGGAATTTGGGTCCATTCATTCAGTAGTATTTATTGAGCACTTACTATGTGCAGAGCACTGTACTAACCGCTTGGAGTGTACAAATCGGTAACAGATAGAGACGGTCCCTGCCCTTTGACGGGCTTACGGTCTAATCGGGGGAGGCGGACAGACAAGAACAATGGCGATAAATAGAATCGAGGAGAAGAACATCTCATTAAAACGATAGCAAATAAATAGAATCAGGGTGATGTACATCTCATTAACAAAATAAATAGGGTAATGAAGATATATACAGTTGAGGGGATGAGTACAGTGCTGAGGGGAGGGGACGGGAGACGGGGAGGAGCAGAGGGAAAGGGGGGAGAAGAGGGTTTAGCTGCGGAGAGGTGAAGGGGGAGTAGAGGGAGCAGAGGGAAAAGGGGAGCTCAGTCTGGGAAGGCTTCTCGGAGGAGGTGAGCTTTAAGTAGAGTTTTGAAGAGGGGGAGAGAATCAGTTTGGTGGAGGTGAGGAGGGAGGGCGTTCCGGGACCGCGGGAGGACGTGGCCCGGGGGTCGGCGGCGGGACAGGCGAGAACGGGGGACGGCGAGGAGGTGGGCGGTAGAGGAACGGAGCGTGCGGGGTGGGTGGTGGAAAGAGAGAAGGGAGGAGAGGTGGGGGGGGCAAGGTGATGGAGAGCCTCGAAGCCTAGAGTGAGAAGTTTTTGTTTTGTGTGGAGGTCGACAGGCAACCACTGGAGGTTTTTAAGAAGGGGAGTGACGTGCCCAGAGTGCTTTTGCAGGAAGATGAGCTAGGCCTTGTCATCACGCTAACGCCAACTCTGAGGGCCTGTCTCCGACCCAACCCCGTATTCAGTCGGGTCACTGAAGTATGAAAATAAATTAGGGACTTAAATGAGTCAACTCGACATTTAAGGTGTTGCCCTTAGTTCCATTGTTAGGTATCCTCACAAACAACAGCCTGACTTGGAGTTCATCAGAAAGGCCGAAGGAGTGCAGTTCTGTAGGCTGCATCGTCTTCGGTTCCCCAGAATCCGGGGGAGAGAGACCTATGTTACACCCTCCCGAGCTTGGCTTAGGTCCAGTTTGAATGGAAAATGGTCTGTTTCTACTAGTATCTTCCGTGGCAGGCATTGATTTGTCATTCCAGGGTCTAGCATACCTGAATCTAAATGGAAGTGCCATCATTTTCAACCTCTTATTATTTCCCAGAGCCTGGAGAGGTAGGAGGAAGAGAAATTATCCCCAGATTGCAACTGGGGAATCTGCCGGGCAGAGTAATTAAGTACCTCGCCTAAGGTTACAGTAGAAAGCTGGTGGATGAGTAAGGAGTTGAATTTATGACCTGCTAATGCTCACTGCTGAGTTTTATCCAATGAGCTGACAGGTGCTAGGTTGCTAAATTGAGGGTTTGCTCGACAGGAGGCTGGCTAAGAAATACACTGAATGGGTTTCTGGGTAGAACCTCCAAAGAAACCCCATCTTTTCCCCCTCACACTTCTGTGGATGAGACCAGGCCACTGTCCAGAACGCTTAGGAGTTCATCGATTGAGAGACATCCTCATTTCCTGTCCATCGATCCTTTCTCAATCCAAATAATCAATCAACCAGCGACATTTATTAGCTCATCCTCTAGGCTAAAGCTCATTGTGGAACAAGTCAACCTTCTCTGTTGTATTGTACTCTTCCAATTATTATTGTTATCATTATTCTTATCATATTTATTCAACACTTATTATGTGCCAGACGCTATACTAAGCACTGGGTGTACACCATCCCTGTTCCACGTAGGGCTCACAACCTCAATTCCCCTATTACGGAAGAGGTAACTGAGCCATGGAGAAGTGAATTGACTTACCCAAGGTCACACAGCAGACACATGACAGAGCCGGGATTAGAACTCAAGAGTTATTTACTTCCAGGCCTTTGCTCTATCCAGCATGTCGCGCTGTTTCTGTAGCTTCCAAGCACTTAGTACAGTGTTGTGCACACAGTAAGCACTCAGTATATTCCACTGATTGTTTGATTGAGTGTTTATGGGTGCAAAGTATTGTACTAAGCATCTGGGAGAGTGGGAAACAGACATTAAAATACATTACAGGTAGGGGAAACTGTAAAGTATACGGATATGTATGCAAGGGTGGGGTGAGTTTCTAAGGGTTTAGGGAATATTTACTCCAGCTCATAGGGCTGCACTTGGGGTGGGGTGTAGGGTGGCATGAAGAGAAACTATTCAGGGAAGCCTTCCTGGAGAAGACGTACTTTTAGTAAGGCTTTCAAGAGGGAGAGAGTTAAGCCCTGTCACATACGAGATGGGTGGGAGTTCCTGGCAAAAGGAAAGTTGCGAGCAGAGTCGATGAAAATGAGGGACAGAGAGAAGGAGGTTATTAAAAGCGTGAAGTGTCTGAGAAAGTTTGTAGTGGGCGAGGAGCAAAGGAAGATAAGGGAGGGGGAGATCACTGATTCATTGCCTTGTCAGCTGATGGTCAGGGGTTTCTCTCTGATGCACCATTGTTGGTTTTTGAGGAGTCAAAAAACGTACAGAATTATTATTTTGAAAAATCATCCCATCAGCGGAGTGAACTACGGACTGGAGAGGGGAGAGGCTGGAGGCAGGGAGGTCAGTATGGAGGCTGATGCAGTAGAGATGGTGTATGAGAAGTGCTGGGATCAGCGAGGTTAGCGGCAGCTTAATGTGGGACTTGCTTCTATAATTGAGTTATATAGCAACCCACCTCACCCTACTCGAGGAGCACACGCTCCTTTCCCCCAGAAGGTGCTCATTATATCTCCATGCACACAGAAGGTGCCCAATACGTGCTACAGATTGACTGTTTGAAGTTGAATCATTCACTTGGGAGATACACTTACTCTCAACCCTCGAGACCTGTGATCTAGTAGGAATTTACAATCGGTCACCTTGAGAGACAGAGAAATCCATGGAAAGACACTGAGGGGCACTTAGGAGATGCAGTGTGACTGAGAAGAAAATCCAGAACATGTAGAGGAAGCTAGCTGATCTTGGCAGCCTGACAGAAACATGGAGAGCCTGGAGGGAGGTGATAACGGTAGGTTTTGAGTTATTGAGTTTGATTTTTCCCCTTTGCATTGTTGGCAGTAAAGATGTCGTCTTATGCCCATTTCAGAGAAGTGCTGCACTCCTGCAACAACACAGGGGACACAAAATTTCCAGTTGTTTTTCTCTGCTCTTGCTTAGTTGGAGCGAGAGAAATTTCCCTCCATCTCTGTCCTCCTAGTCCGGTTTAGTGTCAGAATTCCCAGGGGCCGCTCTCTTGTCTTTCCCAAGGGATAGAGGTTTGGGCAGGAGAATAGAAATTAATAGAGTGTGGATATATATGTGGTCTAATAATAACACGATTAATAATGAAACCATTAATGATGTTGACAGCCCAAGATCGCCATGACCTAACCTTTCGAATTTCCCAGGAAACGATTTAGAAAGTTCCACGGAAGTCGCCGAACACCAGTGCACTTGCACTTGTTTTAGTATCTGCAGGTCTGGCGTCTGGCTTTGGAGGGTCTAGCGATAAAATCAGTATGTAAATCTGACTTGGGAGGCTGCTTCTGCTCTATATATTATCCCAAACCCTAAACAAAAAGCCCCTTGGGTCATTGGAAAGTTAGAAACCAGCCTTCCTCTTCTTTAGTCAGCATTTTAGCCCCAAGAATTGTACTTCGGCCCCACGATGCAGAAATTGTACGCACAATCCCGTCAGGGATTTTAGAAGGGTATGAACGGAGATGTATCACCGCTTTCTGGATATCCCCAGGGAACTGTAAGCTTAAGTTCCTCCAAAGGCAAAGCAGCTCATACCCCTTTCTGTGGGTCATGTGGTCGGGAAAAATCTATTAGGAGAGACACAAAGCCTTCTCTCTGGTTTTCCGTGAGTCACTTGAGCACGCTGTGAAGACAGGGAGGCGGCGAAGGAAGCCCTAGGGATTTCTGGGGGTTGTCCAGGCTGAGACTAGGAGAGTCAGAGGTGGAGGATGGACACGCTCCTAGAGAAGCAGCGTGGCTCAGTGGAAAGAACCCAGGCTTGGGAGTCAGAGGTCATGGGTTCGAATGCCGACTCTGCCACTTGGCAGCTGTGTGACTGTGGGCAAGTCTCTTTACTTCTCTGTGCCTCAGTGACCTCATCTGTAAAATGGGGATGAAGACTGTGAGCCTCACGTGGGACAACCTGATTAACCTGTCTACCCCAGCGCTTAGAACAGTGCTCTGCACATAGTAAGCGCTTAACAAATACCAACTTTATTATTATTATTATTATTACATGCCTGGTCGGGTGGTGTCAACCCAGTGCCTCCGCTCTGAGTGAAGTCACCGCTGTATCACAGGAGATAGCCGATTTTCCAGGGGAAAGGGAACTGAAAATCCCGTGAACTGTCAGCAGTTTGCACCGTATGAATTGATCAAAGATACTTAATAATAATGAGGTTATTTGTTAAGCGCTTACTATATGCCAAGCACTGTTCTAAGTGCTGGGGTAGATAAAAGGTAATCAGATGTCCCACCTGGAGCTCACAGTCTTAATCCCCATTTTACTGAGAAGGTAACTGAGGCACAGAGAAGTTAAGCGACTTGCCCAAAGTCACACAGTTGATAAGTGGCCGAGCCGGAATTAGAACCCACAACCTCTGATTGCCAAGCCTGGGCTCTTGCCCCTATACTCCCCTCCACCTCCGAGGAAACAATAAAAACAAAGACAAGGGCAGAGGAGTAGGTGGCCTAATGGAAAGAGCAAGGTCCTGAGAAAGGGAAGACCTGGGTTTGAATCCTACTTATACTTGCCCGTTGTATGGGCTTGGGCAAGCCACAGCATCTCTGTGCCTCAGTTCCCTCAACTGTAAAATGGAGATTCAATATTGGTTTTCCTTTCCCTTAGTCTGAGAGCTGCATATGAAATGAGGATGAATTCCACCGGATTGTCAGATATCTTCCCCAGGGGTTGGCAACTGGTAATCCTTTAACAAATACTATTATCATATTATTATTAAGTTATAAAGCTGACACTTAAGCAAGCACGGTTTCAAGCCTCAGGTTAGATACCAGGCAATCAGATCAGACACTAGATTTATACTCTAAAAAATATTCAGTTTGAAGACTCTTTTAGCATATTGACCGAGTCTATGAGGATCTGGTAATTATGACAATAATATTAATATTTGTTGAGGGCTTTCTATGGGGCAACCACTGTGCTAAGCGCTAGGGTAGATACCATCTCAGTAAATCGGACATAGTCCTTGTTTCAAGTGGTGCTAAATAATAATAATCATAATAATGATGGTATTTGAGAAGCGCTTACTATGTGCCAAGCACTGTTCTAAGAGCTGGGTTAGATACTAGGTAAGCAGGTTGTCCCACGTGGGGCTCACAGTCTTAATCCCCATTTTAGAGATGAGGTAACTGAGGCACGGAGAAGTTAAGTGGCTTGCCTAAGGTCACGCCGCGAGCACTAAGTAGAGCAGGATTAGAACCTGGGTCCTCTGACTTCCCAGCCTGTATTCTTTCCACTAGGTCATGGAGCTCCTCTTGGAGCTGGGATTCTTGATCGTGGCGGGGGGCTCGCGTGACCCGGGCGCCTGAGACATGTGGTCTCCGCACCCTCCCCTCTCACCCAGCAATCTGGCATTGCCCTCTTCTGTGGAGCTCCTGGGGTCAGGGAGGGACCCAAACACGAATCGGTCAGCAGCTCTGACCCACATTCCACACCACCCGCTCCGTCAATCAAAGATGTATTTACTGAACACTTGCTGGGTGCAGAGCACTGTACTAGGCGCTTGGGAGAGTACAATACAACAGAACTGCTGGACAGATTTCCTGCCTCCAATGAATTTACAATTCAGAGGGGGAGAGAGACATTAACACAATCAATTAATCCGTCATATCTATTGAGAAATTACTGTCTGTGAAGCAGTGTGCCAAGTGCTTGGGAAAGTTGGTGGACATGTTCCTTGCCCACAACGAGCTTGCGGTCTAGAGGGGGGAGGCAGACTTTAAAATAAAGGACTAATTTGCTCAATCCCAGAGCCCTTTGGAGTCAGACGGACCACTTTCATCTCCCTTTTATAAATCACCTGCCTGACCAGAGGGAGAAGCTGGAGCGGGTGGACGTGTACTTGGGGAATTTCAGAGAGGAGTGGAAATGACTTGCTGGATCAAACCACTGTCGTCTCCCTCCTATAATGTCACTCTGCCCATCGGGGACGCTCATTGCCGTTCCTCAAGCCTGACCCGGAGTCCCCCTCCCCTTGAGAAGGAATTCCCATCCTGACCCTGTATAACCCATCAGTCAGGAAAAAAACACCTTTCTTTTCGCTCGTTTCTTTTTCGGTGCCTAGGATGACAGCCCATGAGATGTCCGGGATTTATAGCCACAGATTTGGCAGCCTTCTGGGCTTGATTTAGACCGTGAGATGTAAATCACATGGGTGTCTGTATCTTTTTCTCCAAGACCAAGTCATTTACCTTTTGAATCCGAGCAGGTTAGAGGATCAGGCGAGGGTTAAGGCCTGACTCTGGAGAGGTAGGTTAGGAGCAATTTCCAGCATCCTGTATTGTTTTACCCCGTTCTTATCTCTGTTAAAATTCTCAGTTAGAGTTTTGGAAAATAACAATCACCCGGTAATATAAAAACCAAACAATGGACAAACGCTTTCCCTGGGTGCCTGCTCTCCGCTATTACCTGGATAAAATTTCATCTGTTTTCCATTTCAGCCGCCCTGCTTTCTTCTGTCTGTAGTTGCTGCCTGAGCAACACGGCTTGGAAATGAGGTTTTTGTGGTTGACTTGTTCACTCTGCCGCATGGAAACTGCGCAGAGCGCTGGGAATCGAAAACACTTTCTCTAAATACCTTGGCAAGCTCCGCTGTCCCTCGGGAAATAGCGTTCCAGGACACTGAAAGCAAGGCACCCCAATTCCGAGTCTCTAACGAATCCCAAATTCCTTAAACCTGGAGAAGAGACACCTAATAATAATCCAAGCCTCCAAAGGACCGCTGCAGGAGATGACCTCTCCCAGAGAGGCCCACCCTCTCGGCATTTCGTCCCATCGCTGGGGTCTCAGGGGGTCTTTTCTTGCTTTAGGAAGGCGAATGTTTATGTGAACCTGTGTGTGTGACTCTGTTTGGACGTGTGTGGGAATGGGTGTGTGCCACTGGGTTTGGATTTGCGTGTGTGATGGTGAGGGTGTGGGAATGTGTGCGAGCAGGGGTATGTGAGCTTGAGTATGTGCAAGTGTGCGCATATTTATGTATTTATTGGAGGAAGCAGCATGGCCTAGCGGCGAGAGCAACGGTTTGGGAATCAGAGGATGTGGGTTCTGATTCTGGCTCTGCCTCCTGTCTGCCGTGTGACCTTGGACAAGTCACTTCTCTATGCCTCAGTTCCCTCATCTGTAAAATGGGGGTTAAGACTAGGAGCCCCTTGTGGGACAGGGATGGTTTCCGACCTGATTACCTTGTATCTAGCCCAGAGATTGAAGCAGTGCTTAGCACATAGAAAGCAATTAACAAACACAATTATTATTATTATTATGTGAACGTCTGTGTGTATGTGAGGGTGAGTTGTGTGGGGTTATGTGTGTTGTGAGCATGTAGGTATGAAGGTGTGTGAGAATGTGTGGGAGCTTGAGTGTGTAGGTGCTTAGGTATGAATGTGTGCACATGTGTATTCGTTCAATCAATCGTATTTACTGAGTACTTACTGTGTGCAGAACACTGTAATAAGCGCTTGGAAAGTACAACTCAACAACAGATAGAGACAATCCCTACCCAACGACAGGCTCACAGCCTAGAAGGGGGAGACAACAAAACAAAACAAGGAGACAGGCATCAATGCCATCAAAGTAGATAAATAAAATCACAGATTTATGCACATCATTATGCAAACGTGTGTATCTGAGGGGGAGTTTTTGCGAGTAGGAGTCTTGTAAGCATGTAGGTGTGAAAGAGAGCATGTGTGTGTATGTGTAAGTGTGTGAATGAGTTTGTGCACGTGTGTTTGAAAACGGGCACGTATAAGGGTGAGTTATTGGGCGTATGTGTGTTGTTAGCATTTATGTGTTTGTGTGTCGTGTGTGTCTGTGAGTATTCACCTCTTTTGCTTACTAAATTATAGAAGTAATTATGGAATTTAGTATGTGCTTACTAAGTGCCAAGCACCATGCTGAGCTTTGGGGTAGATAGCAGATGATCGATATTGATGTCTGTCTCCCTTCTCTAGACTGTAAGCTCGTTATGGGCAGGGAATGTGTCTGTTTATTGTTGTATTGTACTCTCCCAAGCACTTAGTAGAGTGTTCCGCACACCGTAAGCGCTCCATAAATATGAAAGAAGGAACGAATGAGCAGACACAGTCTCACTCTCCTATAGGGTTCCCAGTTTTAGAGGGATGGAGAGCGGGGAAATGATCTCCGTTTTAAAGATGAGGAAACAGATTCAGAGGGGATAAGGTACTCGCCCAAGGTAACACAGCAGGCTGGGAACAGAGCTGGAACAAAACGGGGGACAGGTGGGACCCGACTGCCAGTCTCGACTCTTACCTCCCGGCGGTGGGGCTTCAGACAAAGCCCTGGTCTCTCTCCTGACTGCAACAGGCAACTAACTAGCAACCTGGGCCCATCCTAAATGAAAATGGCAAGTAGGGCATCCTGCCTTTTTCCCTCAGGTTTTCAGTGTGTAGGACCTGGGTTCTAATCCCGCCCCTGCCACTTGCCCGCTGCGTGACCTAGGACGAGTCACTTGACCGGAGACAGACCCATCGGGAGTGTGGGAGAGAGTCGCTACGGTACGAGGACGGGTCGGACCACACGGCCGCTCTTCGCTCCCGGAAGCTCTTCCCGTCTCGCCGGGTCTCGGCTAGATTTCAGGTCTTTTACAGAGTGGAGGCCGGAATAAGAAGATGGGTTAAGAAGAGCCCCAGCCCTATGGGGACCCGGTAGCTCCTTGAGCCCGGCGGGGGCTGGATTTTGGACCGGAACAGAGTCGGGGGTGGTCATAGCCCATGAGGCGGGCCCTGTGGCTGACTCAGCTCCTGGGGACCAGATGGCAAGAAGGCAAAAAGGATCTCCGTGTGTGTTCCACACCCGTCACTCTCGTTCTGTCCCCGGTGCTCCTCATTCATTCATTCAATCAATCATATTTATTGAGCTCTTACTGTGTGCGGAGCACTGTACTAAGTACTTGGGAGAGTTTGATAGAACAATAAACGGGTCTATTCCCTGCCCACAGTGAGCTTACAGTCTAGAGGGAACTCAACCGAGTGGATTTGGAGGTATCCCCTCCCACCACGTTCTTTTTCTAGCCCTGGGTTAATCATAGCCTTTCTCCCCATGGCCCCGCCATGAAGCACCATGGCACAGTAGCTAGAGCCCTGGCCTGGGAGTCAGAAAGTCATGGGTTCTAACCCTGGCTCTGCCACTTAGTAGTAATAATAACTTTGGTATTTGTTAAGCACTTACTATGTGCTGAGCACTGTTCTAAGCTCTGGGGTAGATACAGGGTAATCAGGCTGTCCCACGTGGGGCTCACAGTCGTAATCCTCATTTTACAGATGAGGTAACTGAGGCACCGAGAAGTGAAGTGACTTGCCCAAGGTCACACAGCTGACAGGCGGCACAGTCGGGATTAGAACCCACGACCTCTGACTCCTAAGCCGGGGCTCTTTCCACTGAACCACGCTGCACTTGTCTGCTGTGTGACTTTGGGCCAGTCACTTTACTTCTCTGGCCCTCAGTTACCTCATCTGTAAAATGAGGACTGAGACCGTGAACCCCATGTGGGGCAGGGACTTTGTCCAACCTGATTACCTTGTATCTATCCCAGCGCTTAGGACAGTGCTTGGCACATAGTAAGCGCTTAACGTATACCATAATTATCGTTATCATTATTCCGCCGCTGCGCCTGCCGTGGGTTTCCAGGTGAGACCCTCCCCTGTAGAACACAAGATTTTTTTTCATCAGATTCCCACGAAACAATCTTTCTGGGAGGTGGATGGAGCTGGGAAGGTTAAAGATGAGGAGAGGGACGAGGAGGAATGTGGAATCTGGCCATATTTTCATCTTATTTAAGTCCATGGAGATTGACATCAAAATTCCTACCAGACAGGGGTTTCTATAGCAACTGGACAAATGAGCTCCAAAACGACCCCTGTGAATAGTCAAGCCCTCTGCGGACTAAAAGCCCATCTGTGATTCACTAGGAAGGGATTTTTCTCTCTGAAGAAGCAGTGTGGCGAATGAAAAGAGCCCTAGCCCGAGAGTCGGTGGGCCTGGCTTCCAATCCTAATAATAATAATAATAATGTTGGTATTTGTTAAGCGCTTACTATGTGCCAAGCACTGTTCTAAGAGCTGGGGTAGACACAGGGGAATCAGGTTGTCCCAAGTGGGGTTCACAGTCTGCATCCCCATTTTACAGATGAGGTAACTGAGGCACCGAGAAGTTAAGTGACTTGCCCAAAGTCACACAACTGACAAGTGACCGAGCCGGGATTCGAACCCATGACCTCTGACTCCAAAGCCCGGGCTCTTTCCACTGAGCCACGCTGACTTTTCTGCTGTGTGACCTTGGGCAGGTCACTTCACTTTACTCCGCCTCAGGTTTTTCATCTGCAAAACGGAGATAAAATGCCTGTTCTCCCTCCCTTTTAGACTGTGAGCTCCATGTGGAAGAGGGATTGGGTTCAACCTGCTTATTTTTAGTAGCGTTTAGTGTTTGGGACAGTGCTTGACACAGACTAAGCATTTAACAAATACCCCAGTCATTTTTATTGTTATTATTATTAGTGGAGCAAAGCCTTGCACTGGTTTGGACTCGGCCAGACTGACTCTAAACACGACTCGAGAATCTCTGAGAGCCATAATATCGTACAAACCCATAATATCCAGGAAGAGGGGAAAGCTTTATTCGATTGCAACATGGAACAACTCGTACACATCTCTGGTTGCCGTGTCTTTTTCACTTACGGCAGGACACAGCCCAGATGGCTCAGAAAAGCCCCAGGAATCACACGACGTGTAGTTTTAAATGTGTAGTTTTAGCCCCCCCGCGGCTATCCATAATGAGGAGTCCGATTGATTTATAAGATTTATAGTCAGCATTTTGCAGATCACCCCAGAATAATTCCTCTCTTTCCAATCTCGTATTGCTTATTCATTTCAAAGATATGGGGCTGAGAACTGAGCCCACCATCCCAGCCTGTGCGTGGCTGGGAAGAAGAAACCCTCCCAGGGAGGCTCGGAAGCTTTCTCTTGGCTCTGTCCGGCACCTCTGGTTGGGATTCTGGACTGTATCTGGGTGTTAGAGAAGCAGCGTGACCTACCGGTTAGAACACGGGCCCGGGGGTCAGAAGAACCTGGGTTCTAATTCTGGCTCGGCCACTTGTCTGCTATGGGACTCCGAGCAAGTCACTTCACTGTGCCTCAGTTCACTCCTCTGTAAAAGGGAGATGGAGGCTGTGAGCCCCATGTGGGATTGTTTCCAACCTGATTATCTTGCATCTACCACAGTGCTTCGTGTAATGCCTGGTACACAGTAAGTGATTAACAAATACCACAATTATCATTATTATTTGTTACCCCAGAAGAGATCGCTGGGGACCCCCACACTTCCCAGTAGCGAGAACACCACAGAGACTGAACAGTTGTGTCCAGGGTCCTCTTAGTCAACAGACCAGTTGCTTCTCTTCCTTCTTCCCTTTCCTTCCTTCCTCAGGTGGATTTCACTCCCCTTTAACAGCACACTTAGAGAGTAGGGCTAGGGCTAAAAGGCCTGGGGAACTTTCACTAGCTGACATTCATTCAACCATATTTATTGAGCATTTACTTTGTGCTGAGGACTGCATTAAGCGTTTGAAAACTACAGTTCAGCAACAAATAGAGAGAATCCCTGCCCACGGCAGGGTCACAGTTTAGAAGGGAGCAATCGAACGAGGAAACAGACATCAATAGCATCAAAATAAATAGAATTATAGATATATATGCACATCATTAATATAAGTAAATAGAATTATAAATACGTACATATATACACAAGTGCTGTCGGGGGGAAAGGGGTGGAGCAAAGGGAGAGAGTGGGGGCGTTGGGATTGGCCAGCCCAATGTGAAGCCTTCTTTTCCTTTTCTTCAATTCCCTTCTGCGTCACTCTGACTTGCTCCCTTGATTCATCCCGTCTCCCAGCCCCATAGCATGTATGTCCATATCTGTAATTTATTTATTTACTTATTTATATTAACGTCTCATCTCTCAGGGTCCAATACTCTACCAGTCATGACTATGGGAAGGACAGTCAAGCAGAGGCAAATAATTCCATTCCTAGCTTGACCAGTGGCTAGCCCGTGGCAGGCCATCTGCTACAAGTCAAAACTCACGGGTGCTGGGCAGCAGCGGCATGGGAGAGAGTCAAGGGTGGAAACTCAGGTTTACTGCGTGGAAGGAGGCAACGGTAAACCGCTTCCATATTTTTACCAAGAAAACTCTATGGATCCACACCCAACACGATCGCAGATGGAGGTGGGGCGTTCTGGGAGAGATGTGTCCATGGTGTCACTGGGGGTCGGAAGCGACTCGACAGCATAAGACCTATTAATGTCTGCCTTCCCTCTAGAATGCAAGCTCACTGTGGGCAGGGAATAAGCCTATTATATTGGCTTATAATTTTATTGTATTATATTATATTAATATAATTATATTATATTGGCTTTACTCACCCAAGCGCTTGCTTAGTACAGTGCTCTGCCCACAGTAAGCGCTCAGTAAACACGATTGACTGCCTGACTTCACTCGCACTGGTGCCCAAGCAAGATGTTTCATTATTTTTTTTGCACTGCCTTTACTTATTCCTCTCTTTTCATCCCTTGCCCCATACTCCTTTGACCTCAGTCCCTACAGTTGGCTGCATCTTTTTCTTTATTTTTCTCTTTTTAAATGGTATTTGTTAAGAGCTTACTATGTGCAAACACTGTACTGAGCACTGGGATAGATACAGGCTTGTCAAGTTGGACACAGTCCATGTCCCACGTGTAGTTCACAGTTTTAATTCCTATTTTACAGATGGGGTGCCTGAAATACAGAGAAGCAAAGTGACTTGCCCAACGTCACACAGCAGACAGGTGGTGGAGCCAGAATTAGAACACAGATCCTTCTGACACCCAGGTCTGTTCTCTGTTCACCAGGCCTCGCTGTTTCTCACATCCTCCCCTCCCCTCAACCGCTACTGGGCCCCCAAGCCCTAAAACCACCCCATGCTTCTTTTTAACAAACTTGTCCTTCTCACCTCCAACGTTGTCTCTTCCTTGAAGTCCCGGTTTCTGGGAGTCTCAGAGCCAGTGGGATCTGAGTGGGAGGAGCAGGGGTCAGAGAGATAGGATTCAATTTTGGGTGATCAGTGAAGCTTGCAGTTGGGGTGGTTGAACTGGAATTGCAGAGGTAGAAGGGTAAAAGATTGGGGTGAATGGGGGTAAAAATAAATTGTGGTATTTGTTAAGCGCTTACTATGTGCAAAGCCCTGTTCTAAGCACTGGGGGATATAAGGTGATCAGCAGAGAAGCAGCGTGGCTTAGTGGAAAGAGTCCAGGCTTGGGAGTCAGAGGTCATGGGTTCTAATCCCGGCTCTGCCACTTATCAGCTGTGTGACTTTGGGCAAGTCACTTCAGGGTGGCCATTGGAAAGAGCACAGGCTGGGAAGTCAGAGGTCGTGGGTTCTCATCCCAGCTCTGCCACTTGTCAGCTGTGTGACTTTGGGCAAGTCACTTAACTTCTCGATGCCTCAGTTCCCTCATCTGTAAAATGGGGACTAAAAGTGTGAGCCCCACATGGGACGACCTGATTACCCTGTATCTACCCCAGCGCTTAGAACAGTGCTCAGCACATAGTAAGCGCTTAACAAATACCAACATTATTATTTGTCCCACGTGGGGCTCACAGTTTTAATCCCCATTTTCCAGATGAGGTAACTGAGGCCCAGAGAAGTTAAGTGACTTGCCCAAAGTCACACGGCCGGCAAGAGGCGGAGCCGGATTTAGAACCCGTGACCTCTGACTCCCAAGCCTGGGCTCTTTTCACTGAGCCATGCTGCTTCACAATGAGAAGGGTGGAGTGAGTTTCATTCATTCATTCATTCAATTCAATCGTATATATTGAGCGCTTACAGCGTGCAGAGGACTGTACTAAGTGCTTGGAAAGTACAATACAGCAATAAAGAGAGGCAATCCCTGCCCACACTGGGCTTACAATCTAGAAGTGGGGGAAGACATCAAAAGAAGTGAACAGGCTAGTATCCACTATGCCATTCTGCTCTAGCCACTAGGGAATCCGCCCGCCCACCCACTGACTGGCGGTGTGGGCCCGGAGCAGGGCCTGGAGTGGGGCCAAGAGCGGGAGCGGGAGGGTGGCCCGCGGGGCTGAAGGGCCCGTAGCAGCAGCAGCGCGCACGGGGCGGCCGCGGTGCCAACCCCGCCGCCTCGTCTCTTGAGGCTCAATAACGGGGCAGGAGGAAGACAGGAAGTATAAAGGAAAAGCCTTGAAGCGTCTTATCTCAGAGACTTGTGACTGCAAAACAGAGCAGTTTTTCACCGTGTTCCACAGAGATCACAACGAAAGGGGGCAGGAAAAGGAGGTGGGACTATGTTCTTTTATGTTCGGAACTGAAATACAAAGAGACGGCAGCGGAAGGTGGGAACCAATAACTAAAACGAAGTGTGTGAGATTATCTGTCGATTTCTTTTGTCCAGACTATCCTGTTCCCCATAGTTATAGATGACCGGTACTAGATGCATTTCTAGTTTGTTTCTCCCCTCTTTTCTGCCCTGAAATGACAAAGGAAGTGTCCTGTAAGAAAGGCTTGCCAAATAGGTAGAATATTCCGAGTAAGGTTGTTGTTCCCTTACGTTGTCGAGTCGTGTCCGACCCACAGCGACGTCACCGACACGTGTCTCCCGGAATGCCCCACTTCCACCTGCAATCGTTCCGGTAGTGGATCCACAGAGTTTTCTTGGTAAAAATACGGAAGTGGTTTACCACTGCCTTCTTCCACTTTGTAAATGAATCTCTGTCCTCAGACTCTCTCCCATGCCGCTGCTGCCCAACAAAGGTGAGTGTTGACTTGTAGCAGATGGCCTGCCACTCGCTAGCCACTGCCCAAGCTAGAAATGGAATGGGTAGGCCTCTGCTTGACTCTCCCTCCAGTAGTCGTGACTGATAGAAAACTGGAAACTCTCCAGGTGCAACTCGGAGGGGGTCCGAGTAAGGAAATTATCTGCGGAGTTTTCTAATCCAACTAAATCAACACCCGGGACAGCTGTCAACTAGTGTTGAAATCTTCTGGGCTATCCTGGGACCCCACTGTTATAGATCACCCAAATTACAAATCTGGGGGAATCAGAATGAATCAACTATTCAATAGATCATGCGAATGTACCCGAGTGCTGAGGGAGGGTATAAATAAATAGGTAAGTCTAGAACTGAATGACAGCTTGATGTTTCTGGATTCGGGGAGTTAGGGGAGGCTTGTTGGAAGGAATGGGATTTTAGAAGTGCTTTAAAGGTGGGGAGAAAGTTTCCATCGCATTATCCACTTAACTACCGAAGGAACCGAAACAAATTAGAAGGAGTATGCAGAAAATTAGATGGTAATTTCCTCTATTAGACTTGTAAGCTCCTTGGAGGCAGAGATCTTATTAACCGACTCTATTGTATTGCAGTTTCCCAAGTGCTTGGTACATTTTTCTGCACACAATAAGCACTTAAAAATTGTCACCGATGAATTGGTTAAAATTGGGAGTAACTCAGCCGTTCTTAGGGAGCAGTCGTCATCCTTGTCACCATCAAATACATTTATAGCCCTCGCTCACTTAGTTGCACAAGCCAGGTGGGATTGAGGTGAAACCTGTGTGCTGTGGTTTTGGCCCCAGACGTCTCCAGACCAGAGCCTGATGAAGCTTCTCTGAGGCAGCCTGTCTTGAACATCTCTTCTTTTCTCGGACTCTGTCCCCTGGGACACCTATATTTCTGTCCACGGATGTATTAGAGTTAGAATGAGGTGAGGGAGTCTTTCCTTAATTTTACGCAAAACCCACTGGAGTTTGCCTTGAAAGGATAATCTCGTTTTGTTATGGCAAGTTTCAAAGGGTTATCTTAGACACTATTTAGCAAACAATGCACATGCGAATTGCAAAATATGATACAGAGCTAAATGACACACAATGATATTCAATCTAAATTTTTTTTTTAAAATTTATTTGTTAAATACTACCGTGCCAGGCACTGGATTAGGTGCTGGGGTAGATACAAGATAATCAAGTTGGACACAGGCCATGGATATATTTTTATTATCTTATTTATTTTGTTAATGAGATGTACATCCCCTTGATTCTATTTATTGCTATTTTAATGAGATGTACATCCCCTTGATTCTATTTATTGCTATTGTTTTTGTCTGTCTCTCCCGATTAGACTGTAAACCCGTCAGTGGGCAGGGATTGTCTCTGTCTGTTGCCAATTTGTACATTCCAAGTGCTTAGTACAGTGCTCTGCACATAGTAAGCGCTCAATAAATACTATTGAATGAATGAATGAGCAAGGGGATCACCGTTTTCATCCCTGTTTTCCAGATGAGACCTGAAACACAGAGAAGTGAAGTGACTGGCCCAAGGTCACACAACAGACAAGTGGAGGAGCCAGGATTAGAACCCGGGCTCAGGCTCTATCCACTAGGTCACACTACGTCTCCATCATAAAATAGTCACAGAAAAACAATATGTGGACACTATGTTAAAGAGAGCTTGTCACAGAGCCAATTATAGAGGGAATGAAACAAGAAAGTTCTTACAGATCTAAAGCACCTTTCCTCAAGGGATATCTCAGTAACCTCCTTACCTTATTTCATCACAACAAATAGCATCTATTTAAGATTGGAAGGAGCTAATACATTTTATCTGTTGCTGAATTTTACTTTCCAAACACTTAGTACAGTTCTCTGCACACAGTAAGCTCTCAGTAAATAAGATTGAATGAATAATATTAAGAAGTTCCATTGTACAGATTAAGAAACAGAGGTGCAGAGAGTTGGGAAAGCAGAGTGGCCCTAATGGATAAAGCAAGGGCCTGGCAGTCAGAGGCCCTGGGTTCATTCATTTATTCATTCATTCATTCATTCAGTCAGTCAGTCAGTCATTCAATCATTCATTCAATTGTATTTATTGAGCGCTTACTATGTGCAGAGCTCTGTACTAAGCGCTTGGAATGTACAAATCGGCAACAGATGGAGACAGTCCCTGCCGTTTGAAGGGCTTACAGTCTAATCGGGGGAGACGGGCAGACAAGAACAATGGCAATAAATAGAGTCAAGGGGAAGAACATCTCATAAAAACAATGGCAAATAAATAGAATCAGGGTGATGTACATCTCATTAAACAAAATAAACAAAATAAATAGGATGATGAAGATATATACAGTTGAGCGGACGAGTACAGTGCTGAGGGGAGGGGACGGGAGGGGGGAGGAGCAGAAGAAAAGGGGGGAAAGGACAGTTTAGCTGAGGAAAGGTGAAGGGGGGGTGGTAGAGGGAGCAGAGGGAAAAAGGGGGGAGCTCAGTGTGGGAAGGCCTCTCGGAGGAGGTGAGCTTTAAGTAGGGATTTGAAGAGGGGAAGAGAATTAGATTGTCGGAGGTGAGGAGGGAGGGCGTTCCGGGAGGGAGGACGTGGCCCAGGGGTCGACAGTGGGATAGGCGAGAACAGGGGACGGTGAGGAGGTGGGCGGCAGGGGAGCGGAGCGTGCGGGGTGGCCGGTGGAAAGAGAGAAGGGAGGAGAGGTAGGAGGGGACGAGGTGACGGACAGCCTTGAAGCCTAGAGTGAGAAATTTTTGTTTCGAGCAAAGGTCGATAGGCAACCACTGGAGGTTTTTAAGAAGGGGAGTGACAGGCCAGAGCGTTTCTGCAGGAAGATGAGCCGGGCAGCGGAGTGAAGAATAGACCGGAGCGGGGCGAGAGAGGAGGAAGGGAGGTCAGAGAGAAGGCTGACACAGAAGTCTAGCCGGGATATCACGAGAGCCCGTAGCAGTAAGGTAGCCGTTTGGGTGGAGAGGAAAGGGCGGATCTTGGCGATATTATAAAGGTGAGACCGGCAGGTCTTGGTAACGGATCGGATTCTAATCCTGACTCTGTCCCTTGCCTGCCGTATAACCTTAGGCAAGTCGCTCATCTTCCCTGGGCCTCAGTTTCCTCAGGTGAAAATGGGGATTCAATATATTGAGAAGCAGCGTGGCTCCGTGGAAAGAGCCTGGGCTTCGGAGTCAGATGTCATGGGTTCGACTCCCGGCTCTGCCACTCGTCGGCTGTGTGACTGTGGGCAAGTCACTTTACTTCTCTGTGCCTCAGTTCCCTCATCTGTAAAATGGGGATTAAAAGTGTGTGAGTCCCACGTGGGACAACCTGATTACCCTGTATCCCCCCCAGCGCTTAGAACAGTGCTCGGCACCTAGTGAGCGCTTAACAAATACCAACATTATTATTATTATTATATTGTGCTGTCCCGAGTGCTGGATATGGTGCTCTCCACAAAGTAAAGATTCATTAAGTACAGTTGACTGATTGAGTATTGTCAGTGTCCCGAGCCCCCGGTTCGTACCAACCAGGACCTCCCTGGACCGGGGGAGCCTCGGGGATACGTGGTAGAAGTCAAACCCCACCTCTCATCACCAGGCTTATTGTGTAAAGTTTTTTACTTAGTTTTACCAATGTTCAAGGGAGTGACACATACACTCATTCGCTCACTCCACCCAGGGTCGAAGACCAGTCTGTGGCCAAAGGATCCCGGCCTGTCAATGCTTCTTCTCTTCGCTTCCAACTGTCGTTGCCTTCTGCTACTTCTATGGTCCTTTCCTCGCCTCAGTGTGCTTTTTGCTCTCTGTGTGCCTTTGTGCTGCCTCCTCCGTGCCTCCCTCTGCATCCCCCCTCGCGATTGAAAACGAGCATCTTTTATCTGCCTTAGGCGTCGCGGCCGTGGTTCTACGCGGCAGTCATTCATTCATTCATTCAATAGTATCTATTGAGTGCTTACTACGTGCGGAGCACTGTACTAAGTGCTTGGAATGGACAATTTGGTCACTGACGGGTCCAGGGCCGTTACCGGATAGAACAGGGAGAGAAAGCCACCACCTCCCTCCACGCTCTGCCCTTCTCAGGCCCGCAATCACCCGCCTCAGGTAGAGTCCATCAGCGTCTTCTCCAGTCTCTTTCTTCTTGTTGTTCGTGGTATCACCAACAGTCACTAACAAGGCCGCTCGCTGTGGGCTTCACCGCAGTCAGTCTCTCAACATGCGGAAGAGTCAATTCTCTCCCCACTTCAATCCCTACTTCATTTGGCTGCCTGGCTCATTTTTCTCTAACATCAGTCAGATCGTGTTTCCCCACTCTTCAGGAAAATCCAGCGGCTGCCTGAACGCCTCTACATCAGACAGAAACCCCTTACCGTTAGCTTTAAAGTGCTCAATCACTTTTTGATTTTTTTAAATGGTATTCGGTAAGTACTTACCCTGTGCCCAGATAATGAGGTTGGACACGGTCCGTGTTGCATATGGGGCTCACGGTCTTAATCCCCATTTTGCAGCCGAGGTAACAGAGGCACAGAGGAGTTAAGTGACTTGCCCAAGGTCACACAGCAGACACGCGGCGGTGCTGGGATCAGAACCAAGGTCCTTCTGACTCCCAGGCCTGCCTTACCTCCCTGATTTCCTATTATCACCCGGTACACATACTTTACTCCTAGAGCCTGGGCTTCGGAGTCAGAGGTCATGGGTTCGACTCCCGGCTCTGCCACTCGTCAGCTGTGTGACCGTGGGCGAGTCGCTTCACTTCTCGGTGCCTCAGTGACCTCATCTGTAAAATGGGGATTAACTGTGAGCCTCACGTGGGACAACCTGATCAGCCTGTATCTACCCCAGCGTTTAGAACAGTGCTCTGCACATAGTAAGCGCTTAACAAATACCAACATTAACATTATTAATAAAGCAGCGTGTCCTAGTGGATAGAACACGGTCTTGGAAGCCAGAAGGATTTGCATTCCAATGCCAGCTCTGCCACTTGTCCTCAGGGTGTCCTTGGGCAAGTCACTTCACTTATGGGTGCCGCGGTTACCTCATCTGGGTCCAATTGCCACATGAGAAGCAGCGTGGTTCGGTGGAAAGAGCCCAGGCTGTAGAGTCAGAAGTCATGGGTTCTAATCCCGGCTCTGCCACTTGGCAGCTGTGTGACTGTGGGCAAGTCACTCAACCTCTCTCTGCCTCAGTTACCCCATCTGTAAAATGGGAATTGAGACTGTGAGCCCCACGTGGAACAACCTGATCACTTTGTATCCCCCCCAGCGCTTAGAACAGTGCTTTGCACATAGTAAGCGCTTAACAAATGCCATTCATTAATTAAATTCCGTTGATTTGCTTGTATCCCTCCAGTGCCTATTACAGAGCCTGGCACACAGCAAGTGCTTAACAAATAAAGCAGCCTGGCTTGGTGGCAAGAACACGGGCTTGGGAGTCAGAGGACGTGGGTTCTAATCCCGGCTCCGCCATTTGTCTGCTGTGTGACCTCGGGCGAGCCACTTAACTTCTCAGTGCCTCAGTTATCTCATCTGGAAAATGGGGATTAAGGCTGTGAGCCCCACGTGGGACAACCTGATGACCTTATATCTACCCCAGGGCTTAGAACTGTGCTTGGCACATAGTGAGTGCTTAACAAATATCATAATTCATGATTATTATGATGAATGTTAACCTACTGACTGGACCTCAATCTCATCTATCCCACCCCCAACCACTCTCCCGCGTCTTGGAGCTCCCTCTCTCTTCATATTCATTCAATAGTATTTATTGAGCGCTTACTATGTGCAGAGCACCGTACTGAGCGCTTGGAATGGACAAATCGGCAACAGATACGGTCCCTGCCCATTGATGGGCTTACAGTCTAATCGTATCTGATCATATCCGACAGACATTCAGTCTTCCCCCTTTCAAAGCCTTACTGAAGGCACATCTCCTCCAAGAGGCCTTCTCAGACTCATCTCTCATTTCCTTTGCTCTCATTCCCTTCTGCATTGTCCTTGCACGTGGATTTGTACCCTTTACTCACCCCTCCTTCAGCCCCAGAGTAAGCGCGGCTTAGCGGACAGAACACGGGTCTGGGAGTTAGAAGGTCAATGGTTCTAATCTAGCTCCCCCACGTCTGCCGTGTGACCTTGGGCGAAATCCCTTAACTTCTCTCCGTGTGCCTCAGTTACCTCATCTGTAAAATGGGGATTAAGACTATGAGCCCTGTATGGGACAGGGACTGTGTCCAACCTGATTAACTCATATCTACCCTAGCACTTAGAACAGTCCTTGGAACATAGTAAATGCTTAACAAGTACCATAATACCAATAATTTATTTATACTCTTGGCTGCCTCCTCCTCCAGATTCTAAGTTTGTTGTGGACAGGGAACGTGTATATCGACTCTGTTATACTGTACTCTCCCGAGCGTTTAAGTATAGTGCCCTCCAGACAATAAATACTCAATACATACGGTTGATGGATCGATTGAATGAACTGTGAACTTCACATGGGAGTCATTTGTTAATTTCAAGAGCAAGCTGAGAAGCAGCATGGCCTATTGGGAAGAGCTTGGGCCTGGGGTCAGAGGATCTGGGTTCTAATCCCATCTTTGCCATGTGCCTGCTGTGCAATCTTGGGCAAATCACTTCACTTCTCTGGGCCTCGGTTCCCTCGTCCGTAAAACGGGGATTAAATTTCTGTTCTCCCCCCTACTGTGACTGTGAGCCCCAAGTGGGATGACCACTTGGATGACCACCGATGACCAGTTGATCTTGTAAGTTCCTCATTGTTTAGAACAGTGCTTGGCACAGAGAAAGCACTTTTCAAATATGAAAATTGCCTCTAAAGTCGGCTCTGAGATGTCATAGTCAGCGGTGTCATGAGGATATGAGACATTATTAGAGCAAAGCCGTCCGTATTTAAAACCCAACTGGATACTCCAGGGTGTGAAAAGAGCCCACTTTCCCCGAGACCGATTGGAATTTCCATCGGTTTCAGTAGTAACGATGGTCGAATTACGTACTGAGTGAACACTCTGTGCCCTGCGCTGTACTAAAAGTGTTTGGAAAAAAGTAATGGATGCTGAAGACATATAAATTCTGAAATGAAATCACATAGCCTTAGATTCATAACTCAGCTTCTCTAACTGAAGAATGGAGGTAACTTTGATGTGGAGAGGTATCTGTAAGATTTGTGAGAAGGCCTCATGAAAGGACAAGGGAGGACAATAAATTCTGGGTGGACAAACTCAAAGATTTGCCTGTTTCACTTGGATGAAAACTGAACGCAGCTCAGCAGAAGTTCTGTCATCGGCTTGTTTTATAAGCTGACGGAACTGTCAGTGCTGTGCTGCTCTGCCGAAAGGTAGATTCCATTTAAGTTATTAAAAATGTGGCGCAAAGAGGTGGGAGAGAATAAATGCCATTAAGAAACTCTCAGACTGGAAATAAAATCCTGTTCACCCAACCCGGTCTAAATCGGAAATGATTCTCCTATTTAATCACGCAAGCCGGGGTCAGTCCTCAAGTGAAGAGAGGTTTCTGTTCTTCAGAGGAAAGTGCCTTAAGGTGCCGGAGGGAGACCATTTTTCTGCCGAGTGCTCGGCAGGAACACTGACTGGACTACATGTGTTCCCTCTGATGTCACCGAGGCTTTGATCTCCCCCAGCATGTGAAAAGGCCTGAACTCTCAAGGATACTTTCCCAGCTCAGGTTCCAAAATCCTTGACTCTGTCACCTTCTCATCTTGATCTTCAGGCTTGGCTGGATTGGAAAATAACACCACACGCCATAGTGAGGGAACTTCCTAGAACTGGGACCGTCTATTCGCTGTGCTATCCAGCCGGCGCCCATTTCGGCATCCGGCTGGTTAATTGACCATTATTTATTGGCAAAGGCGGGAAAAGAGAACATGAGCAGTGCGGCTCAGTGGAAAGAGCCCGGGCTTGGGAGTCAGAGGTCATGGGTTCTAATCCTGTCTCTGCCGCTTGTCAGCCGTGTGACTTTGGGCAAGTCACTTGACTTCTCTGTGCTTCAGTTCCCTCATCTGTAAAATGGGGATTAAGATTGTGAGCCCCACGTGGGACAACCTGATCACCTTGTATCTCCCCAGCACTTAGAACAGTGCTTTGCACCTAGTAAGTGCTTAACAAAAGCCATTATTATTATTATTATTATTATTATTATTATTCAGTCAGTCATATTCACTGAGCACTTACTGTGAACAGAGCACTGTACTAAGCATTTGGGAGAATACAATAGAAGATAACAAATGCGTTCCCTACCCGCAACGAGCTTACAGTCTGGAGGTTATTTGTTAAGCGCATACTATGTGCCAGACACCATACTAAGTGCTGGGGTAATCAGGTTGAATACAGTTCATGTCCCACATGGGGCTCACAGCGTTAACCCCCATTTTACAGATGAGGTAAGTGAGGCACAGGGAAGTGAAGTGACTTTCCCAAGGTCACACAGTGACCTTCTGAACCCAGGTCCTTCTGACCCCCAGGCCCGAGCGCTATCCACTAGATCGTGCTGCTTCTCCTGTCCGGGGAGATCTGCATTCTTGTCCGGACTCCTGGTCCCTGAGCCAAATCCGGGAGCGACAGTTGGGAGGAAGGCAGGAAACTTCCCTTATTCAGCCATGAAGGGAGTGTCTTGTTTCTGGAGTTGTCTGTACTTGTATCCTAACAAATAATATTAAAGGAAAGGTTGAATGATGTTTGCAGCCTCTGTTTATTACATTTATTGCATTTCTTTTTGACTTTTACAGAACTGGTGTCTCCATCTTGTCTTTCTCGCCTCTGGCCCTTCTGATCTGGGACTCCCTCCACCTTGGTATCTGACAAGTCACCAGTCATTCTCCTCACCTTCAGAGTCTTATTAAAAACACATCTCCTCCCAGAGGCCTTCCCTCACTAAGCCTTCATTTCCCCACTCTCTTCCTTAATAATAATAATAATAATAATAACGTTGGTATTTGTTAAGTGCTTACTATGTGCAGAACACTGTTCTAAGCGCTGGGGTAGATACAGGGTAATCAGGTTGTCCCACATGAGGCTCACGATCTTCATCCCCATTATCCAGATGAGGTAACTGAGGCACAGTGAAGTGATTTGCCCACAGTCACACAGCTGATAAGTGGTAGAGCCGGGATTCGAACCCATGATGTCTGACTCCCAAGCCCGTACTCTTTCCATTGAGCCACGCTGCTTCTCGCCCTTGCAGAGTGATTAGTGGTGGATGGGAGAGAGAAGGAAAATGAATCTGGGAAAGCCTCCTGGTGGAGTTGGGATTTGAGAAGGGCTTTGAAGATGGGGATGGAGGTGAGTCTTGGAAGAAGGAAGGGGTAAGAGGTGAGAGAGGTGAGATTGAGGCACACTAAGAAGCCTGGGCTAGGGGAGCAGCTGGCCTAGTGGATAGAGCATGGGCCTGGTCAGAAGGTCAGAAGGTCAGAAGGACCTGGGTTCTAATCCAGCTCCAGTATTTGTCTGCTGCGTGTTCTTGGGCAAGTCATTTAAGTTCTCTGTGCCTCATTTACTTCATCTATAAAATGGGGGTCAAGACTGTGAGCCCTATGGGGGACATGGATTATGTCCAACCTATTCGGTATCTACCCCAGTGCTCAGTATAGTGTTTGGCACATAGTAAACACTTGCTAAATACCAAAAAACAAAACAAACTAAGCAACTCACATCTCTCTTTATGTGCCACTGGTGAGACATGGCAAGGGTCTTTCCTTTATAAACTCCTTTGACATTCAAAGTGTTTGGCGTTAGGAGATTCTTCTCAACATTAGACTGTAAACTCCTTGAGGACAGAGATTATGCCTTCTCACATTTTTTTTTTTTACTCTTCCAGACATTTAATAGAGTCCTCTGCACATGGCTGGTGGTCAGTTGATGATATTTATGATGAATTTCATTTTTAAAAAATGAAAATGAAACTATTGCAAAGCTTTATCGAGAAACTGGTTTAATGGAAAAGACATGGGCCTGAAGTCAAAGGACCTAAATTCTAAATCTGCTTTGTGAAACTTCGGACAAATCACTTAGCTTTTCCGAATCTATTTCCTTATCTTTAAAATGGGGATTAAATACGTGTTCGTCCTCCCTCTAGACTATGAGCCACATGTGAGTCAGGGACCGGATCCAACAGGATTATCTTGTAGCTACACCAGTGTTTAGTAGAGTGCTTGGCAAATCCAAGTTTTTAATAAATACCACTATTATTATTATAATAATAAAAACATGGTAATTATTATCATTATTAACAACAGTAAATTGTATTAATGGAGTTGTTTGCAGGCGAAGGTTTGATAAATGACATTTTCCAAGAAACAAAATGGATGTTCTAAGAGAGTTAATGGATGAAGATAGAATCTTTTCCTCTTCTGGCTCACCATAAGAGGATTTGAATGACTCTCTTTATTTCTAAAGGCTTACCGATTCTCTCCTCTAAAGAGCAGCACTTACAGCATAAATATTATAAGATGCGCAAATCTAAGGGAGCCTCTTTTTTCAAGATATGGAACAGATAACGGACAACATATTCTCTTTTGTTTATTCGTGGGGTAGCAGGTGACATTCAGAAAACTTTGGCGAAGCAGCAGAAGTGCATTTTATGAACAGAAGAAATGATGACTATCACTGCCATGAAATCCAACCGGGCAGTGTCTGATTTCCCATTTAGCCACTAGCAGGTCTTCACGCGAAAGCCGGGGGAACGTGAATTGTGAAATTTAGTGTTAGAGAGAATTTTTGCATATATATCCTCAGGAAGCAGCCTGGCTTAGTGGAAAGATTATAGGCCTGGGAGTCAGAGGAACAGGGTCTAATTCCACTTGAGTGCTGGGTGACCTTGGGCAAGTCACTTTACTTCTCTGTGTCTTAGTTCCGTCATCTGCAAAACAGGGATTCAATACCTGTGCTCAATCCTACTTAGAATGAGAGGTCCTGTGTGGGACCTGATTATTTTATATGTACCCCAGAGCTTAGTATGGTGTTTGGCACAAAGTGAGCACTTACGACATACCACAGTTATTATTTTCAGCGATTTAGTGAGCTATTACATTCCGATGTCCTTGCACTTCCTTCTGTACTTATTGAGCGCTTACTATGTGCAGAGCACTGTATTAAGCGCTTGGAATGGACAATTCGGCAACAGATAGAGACAATCCCTGCCCGATGACAGGCTCACATTCCTTCTTCTGATTCCACTCTTGGTGAATAATTGACATCTGTCTTCCTCATTAGATTGGGTGCTCCTTGAGGGGAAGGAGTATGTGTCGTTTTTCTCAATCGATCCTATTTATTGAGTGCTTACTGTCTGCAGGACACTATACTGTTCAGGAGAATACAACAATATAATAGACCCTTACCCTGCCCACAACGTTTCTGTTAAACTTTCCCCAATTCTCAGTACTGTGCTCAGGAGGGTCTCAGTAAATACCACTGAATAACTGATTTATGGACTAAGTGGATAAAACGGATTAAATTCCCAACTCAAATGAGTAGAGTGGCATCTCGGACCAGTCCTACACAACATCTGGATTATTTCAGACCAAATTACAAAGACAAGTCTATTTTAGGGAAAGCATTTGATTTTGTTTAAAATCTAAGATACGGGTGACATAGTTGAGATCAAAGTATATATAGAGAAGCAGCGTGGCTCAGTGGTAAGAGCCCGGGCTTGGGAGTCAGAGGTCATGGGTTCGTATCCCAGCTCTGCCCCTTGTTAGCTGTGTGACCTTGGGCGAGCCACTTAACTTCTCTGCGCCTCAGTTACCTCATCTGTAAAAGGGGGATGAAGATTGTGAGCCTCACGTGGGATGACCTGATGACCCCGTTTCTCCCCCAGCACTTAGAACAGTGCTCTGCATATAGTAAGCGCTTAACCAATGTCTCCATTATTAATACTATTATATTTTAGCCTGAATTGTCTAGGTAACTGCTAAAGTTTCTAGGAGGTTGGAGTCCACCTAAGAACTGTATCCCAGCTATGCCACTTGTCAGCTGTGTGACTTTGGGCAAGTCACTTAACTGCTCTGTGCCTCAGTTACTTTATCTGTAAAATGGGGATTAAGACCGTAAGCCCCACGTGGGACAACCTGATCACTTTGTATCCTCCCCAGCGCTTGGAACGGTGCTCGGCACATAGTAGGCGCTTAACAAATACCCTAATAATAATAATAGTTAATAATAATGATAAAGATGGTATTTATTTACTTACTATGTGCCAAGCACTGTTCTAAGCACTGACTTATTGCATGTATATATGTGTGTAAGTATGTATGAATGACTGCCGTGTTATCTCAAGCACTGCGCTGCTCCTCTTCCAGTTTTTGCCACTGCTGAAAACTTCCACAGGATCGTCTCTCTTGAATTAGAGAAGCAGCATGGTTTTGTGGCTAGACCACAGGCCTGGGAGTAGAAAGATCTGGGTTCTAATCCCACTCCTGCCACTTGTCTGCTGTATGACTTGGAGAAAGTCATTTCTCTGTGCCTCAGTTACCTCATCTGGAAAATGGGGATTAAGACTGTGAGCCCTATATGGGACGAGGACTGTGTCCAACCTGACTGGTTTGTATCTACCCCAGTTCCTGGCACATAGTAAGTGCTTAATGCCATTTTTTTAAAAAAAAATTGTGGCACATTTAGAGTTTAAACAGTTTTAACCACCTTCGGTTCTCCCCCAGAACAATGAGATCAGAGCCTGCTGTGATCTTAGGAAAGGGCAAGATTGCATTGCCAGGTAATTTTATCATAAACTGTCTTTTTTCCCATTTTCCCATTCATTGCTCTGGAATCTTAGAGGCCTATTAGCCACAGTTTATATATTAGAAAGTCCAAAGGAACTGTATATGCCTTGCTTCTAAAGGAAATTAAGCAAGACGTAATAATAACTCATCCTTCAGAGAATCCAGTGCTGCTCTTCATCAGGGTAAATGGAATGTTGAAAGAATTACAGAGCCAGGGCGGGGGGTGGGAATCAAGAGGAAGGAGCAACAGATATTCCTGGTCTTCCCAGGGTTCTGGGAAGTTTAGGAAAGAAAAATGAATGGGATTTGATCGCGTGAGTCTGGAAGTCAGAGGACCTTGGTTCTAATCCAGGCTCTACCACCTGGCTGCTGTGTGACCTTGGGTAAGTCCCTTAATTTCTCTGTGCCTCAATTGCTTCATATGTAAAATGGGGATTAAGACTGTGAGCCCTGTGTGAGACAGGGACTGTGTCCAAACTGAGAAGCAGCGTGGCTCAGTGGAAAGAGCCCGGGCTTGGGAGTCAGAGGTCATGGGTTCCAATCCCGGTTCTGCCACTTGTCAGCTGTGTGACTCTGGGCTAGTCGTTTAACTTCTCTGTGCCTCAGTGACCTCATCTGTAAAATGGGGATTAAGACTGTGAGCCCCATGTGAGACAACATGATTACCTCGTCTCTACCCCAGTGCTTAGAACAGTGCTTAGCACTTAGTAAGCGCTTAAAAAATACCATCACTGTTATTATTATCTTGTATCCTCCCCAGCTTTTAGTGCAGTGTCTGGCACATAGTAAGCACTCAATAAATCCCTTTAAAAAACAAAAAATAAGAAAGTTGAAAGAATGGGAAGTTGAAAGAATGGAAGAGGTCAAGGATGATGCCTAGGTTGCGGGCTTCGGAGATGGGAAGGTTGGTGATGCTATTAATGCCATGGGAAAGACTGTGAGCCGTTGTTGGGCGGGGATTGTCTCTATCTGTTGCCGAATTGTACATTCCAAGGGCTTAGTACAGTGCTCTGCACCTAATAAGTGTCCAGTAAATACGATGGAATGAATGAAACAGAGGCAGAAGAGGCGGTTGGGAGGGGAAAGAAGCAGGAGGAAATGCAAGTTTCTAGACAAGGAGAGAAGTCAGCCCTGTGGAGATAGATTTAGGAGTGGGCCACATAGAGGAAGCAGTTGAAGCAGTGGGAGTAAATGAGTTCTCCAAAGAGAACAGATGGAAGGGCCTGCCAGACTTAGCCTTTAGGGATGCCTACAGGTAAAGGGTGGGGGAGGCAGAGGAAGAGTAGGCAAAAGAAACTGAGATAGAGCAGCGGGAGAGAAAGAATAATCCATGTAGAAGCAGCATAGCCTAGTGGAAAGAGCATGGGCCTTGGAGTCGGAGGACTGATTAGACTGTAAGCCCTTCACCGGGCAGCTTTTGTCTCTATCTGTTGCCGAATTGTACATTCCAAGCACTTAGTACGGTGCTCTGCACATAGTGAGCGTTCAGTAAATACTATTGAATGAATGAACCGCTATGTACTAATCCCAGCTCTGCCCCAGACCTGTTGTGAGACCTTGGACAAATCTCTTCACATCTCTGTGCCTCAGTTCCCCCACCTGCAAAATGGGGATTCAATCCCTGTTTTCCCACCTAGTTAGACTGGGAGCCCCATCTGGGATCTGATGATCTTGTATCTGCAGTGCTTAGTATAGTGCTCGGCACATAGTTAGTGCTTAACAAATATTATCATCATTATTATTACCATGGATTAACTGTGTCGGTGAAACCAAGGTTAGATAGTGTCAAAGGTAATCGATAGTTCAAACAGAATTAGGAAAGAATAAAATCTATTAAGCAAGAAGGTCATTGGCCAATTAATAATAATAAAAATAATGATAATGATGATGGTATTTGTTAAGCGCTTACTATGTGTTAAGCACTGTTGTAAGCACTGGGGTAGATACAAAGCTAATCAGGTTGTCCTATGTGGGATTTACATCTTAATCGCCATTTTACAGATGAGGGGAATTGAGTCAGAGAGAAGTTAAGTGACGTGCTCAAAGTCATAAAGCTGATAATGGCTCCTACTCCATTCTGATCCTCCTCGACCTCTCTGCTGCCTTTGACACTGTCGACCATCCCCTCCTCCTCCGTACCTTATCTCACCTTGGCTTCACGGACTCCGTCCTCTCCCGGTTCTCCTCTCACCTCTCTGGCCGATCATTCTCGGTCTCCTACGCCGGAGCCTCCTCCCCCTCCCATCCTTTAACTGTTGGAGTTCCTCAAGGGTCAGTTCTTGGCCCTCTTCTGTTCTCCATTTATACTCACTCCCTCGGTGAACTCATCCGCTCTCACGGCTTCGACTACCATCTCTACGCAGATGACACGCAGATCTACATCTCCGCCCCTGTCCTCTCCCCCTCCCTTCGGGCTCGCATCTCCTCCTGCCTCCGGGACGTCTCCACCTGGATGTCGGCCCGCCGCCTAAAACTCAACATGAGCGAGACTGAGCTCCTCATCTTCCCTCCCAAACCCGGTCCTCTCCCAGACTTCTCTATCACCGTGGATGGCACGACCATCCTTCCCGTCCCGCAGGCCCGCGATCTCGGTGTCATCCTTGACTCGTCCCTCTCGTTCACCCCACACATCCTATCCGTTACCGAGACCTTCCGGTTTCACCTCTACGATATCGCCGAGATCCGCCCTTTCCTCTCCACCCAAACGGCTACCTTACTATTACGGGCTCTCGTTATATCCCGGCTAGATTACCGTGTCAGCCTTCTCTCCGACCTCCCTTCCTCCTCTCTCGCCCCGCTCCGGTCTATTCTTCACTCCGCTGCCCGGCTCATCTTCCCGCAGAGACGATCTGGGCATGTCACTCCCCTTCTTAAACAACTCCAGTGGTTGCCTATCGACCTCCGCTCCAAACAAAAACTCCTCACTCTAGGCTTCGAGGCTCTCCGTCACCTTGCCCCTTCCTACCTCTCCTCCCTTCTCTCTTTCCACCGCCCACCCCGCACGCTCCGCTCCTCTGCCACCCACCTCCTCGCCGTCCCTCGGTCTCGCCTATCCCGCCGTCGACCCCCGGGTCTCGTCCTCCCGCGGTCCCGGAACGCCCTCCCTCCTCACCTCCGCCAAACCGATTCTCTTTCCCTCTTCAAAACCCTACTTAAAAATCACCTCCTCCAAGAGGCGTTCCCAGACTGAGCTCCTCTTCCCCTTCTACTCCCTCTGCCATCCCCCCTTTACCTCTCCGCAGCTAAAGCCTCATTTTCCCCTTTTCCCTCTGCTCCTCCACCTCTCCCTTCCCATCCCCACGGCACCGTACTCGTCGGCTCAACTGTATATATTTTTGTTACCCTATTTATTTTGTTAATGAATTGTACATCGCCTCGATTCTATTTAGTTGCCATCGGTTTTTACGAGATGTTCTTCCTCTTGACGCTGTTTAGTGCCATCGTTCTCGTCTGTCCGTCTCCCCCGATTAGACCGTAAGCCCGTCAAACGGCAGGGACCGTCTCTATCTGTTGCCGACTTGTTCATCCCAAGCGCTTAGTACAGTGCTCTGCACATAGTAAGCGCTCACTAAATACTATTGAATGAATGAATGAATGCCTCCTCCTCCCAGACAGTCCTGCTACCTGCCTTCTGCTCCCAGATGGTCCTGCTTTCTGTCCTACCCCTCCCAGACAGCCCTGCCACCTGTGCTACCCTCTCAGACAGCCCTGCTACCTGCCTTCTGCTTCCAGACTGTCCTGCTACCTGCTTCCTCTTCCCAGAAATGCCTGCTACCTGCCTCCTCCTCCTAGACAGGCCTGTTCCCTGCCTCCTCTTCCCAGAAGTCTCTCTCTCTGTCTCCTCCTCCCAGACGGCCCTGCTTCCTGTCATCCCCCTCCCAGCCAGCCCTGCTCCCTGCCTCCTCCTTCCAGACAGCCCCGTCACTTGCTGTCCTCTCTCAGACAGCCCTGCTACCTGCCTCTCTTCCCAGACCTCCCCACTATCTGCTTCCTCCTCCCAGTCAGTCCTGCTACCCGCCTTCTGCTCCCAGATAGGCCTCCTACCTGCCTCCTCCTCCTCCCAAACAGCTCTGCTCCCTGCCTCCTCCTCCCAGACAGCCCTGCTACCTGCTTCCCCCTCCCAGAAAGTCCTGTTACTTGCCTCCTCTTCTAAGACAGCTCTGCCACCTGCTCTCGGAGAGGCCTGATTCTTTTCTCCTACTCCGAGAGAGGCCCGCTACACGCTTATTCCACCCTGTTACCCGCCTTCTGGTCCCAGACAACCCTGCTCCCTACCACCTCCTTCCAGACAGCCCCGTTAGCCATCGTCCACCCAGACAGCTCCGTTCTGTCTTGCCACCAACTCCAGCTAGGTTCCAAGCTTTGTTTTGTCTGGCTTCGGGGCCACTCCTTTCATCGCTTACCAGCGACTCTTTCCCGTCTGCTTTCACAGACAAGAGTCTCTGCCCCGCCAATGTCCTTCTCTTCCATAAACGGTAACCTATTAAGGCAGCACAGAATGAGAACCACAAAATGAGACCTCCGGCCTCTGGTGATCCGTCTTAGACGTTACTGAGACATTACGGCCAAGTCCCTGGTAATGTCCCATAGGCGTGGGAAACGGGGAAGCCGCTCTCTATTCGGGTCAAAAATTGTTATAGTGATTGTGTGTAGGGAGTGCTTACTGGGTGGCAAACACCGGGCTCAGCACTGAGGTAGATCCGACCAATCAGATTGGCCCGTCGCCGTCCCACACGGGACTTCTGGTAGAAGAGGTAAGGAGACCAGGGATCTTATTCCCATTTTACAGATATGAAAACTGAGGTTAAAGAAGGTGATTTGCCCCCTAATACCCAATATAGAACCCAGGTCTGCAGACCTTCCATCTCATTCAATCACTTAGAATAGAGCCCTGTACAGAGTAAGCAGTCAATAGCATCGATTGATTGATGGATGCTTGACTGATTGATATCCTCCTAGCCACACTTATAGAGGAAGCCAGGTTGTATTCTGCTAACCAACCGGGGCTAGCCATCCATAATTCAAGTTCTCTCAGGAAACTGCCTACATCCTTCGCTAGTTATGATAGATATCAGAATGGAACCCCGTATTCAAAAATCTAATAATCTAGCAAGGGAAGCCAGGATGAAAACACAGAGAGCACATGTGAATATATGTTTTCTATTATGCTCCAAAAAAATGATCTTATGTATTTTTCACTCTGATCTAAATCCCAAATTGGCATTTCAGATTTTTAATTTGGACCTGATTTGAGGAATTTTATCTAACTTTAATTTTATTAGGCTAGGTCACACATTTTCTGCCTGGAAAAGAAATCAGGTGACCCCACTGTCCAGATATCAATCCATCCCTCAAAAAATAGTAGATATCTATCACCAACTGTGTGTTTAAGCAAATCTGGAGACAGAAAAGGAAAGGTGGTTTAAATTCGGAAATGTGTTTCTAGGCTATTTCTTACTGTACCGGAAGCATGTAAGCTCATTGTGGGCAGGGGATGTCCCTGTTTATTGTTGTGTTGTATTTTCCCAAGCACTCAGTACAGTGCTCTGCACTCAGTAAGCACTCAATAAATATGATTGAATGAATGAATGAAATGAATGAATTATCCTTCTTTGCCAGTACTGACTGGCTGGTCTGCTATAGCTCGCAATCAGAGCTTGGGTCAACTGTCCCGATGCTCTTGGGGGCAAGAAGTGTGGTTTCTGTGCCTCTTGTACATTCCCAGGTGCTTAAAAACGTGCTCTGCATATAATGGACAACTATATATATATATCTCCTTGCTCCTCCTAGTCCTCCATCTCCTCCTTCTCTTTCTCCTGCTCCTGCTCCTTCTCATTTCTCCATCTTCTTCTCCTTTTCTTTTCTCTTTTTTTCTCCTTTGTCTTCTTCTCTTACTTTTCCTTTCTCTTCTTGGTCCTCCTCTTCCTTTTTCCTCCTCTTCCTTCTCCTCATCCTATTCCTCCTCCTTTCTGCATCCCCCCTTCTCCTCTTTTTTCTTTCTCCTCCTCCTCCTTCTTTTTTCTTCCTGTTCCTTCTCTTCCCCATCTTCCTCCTCCCCCTTTCTCCTCCTTCTCCTCTCCTCTCCTCTTCTCTTTTCTCCATCCCCCTCCACCTTCTCCTCTTTATTCTTTTTTCTTCCTCCTTTTTCCTCCTCTTCCTTCTCCTTCTCTTCCTCCTCCTCTTCATCCTACTTCTCCATCTTCTCTCCTTTATCTTCTTTCTCCTCCTCCTTTCTTGCTTCTCCTCCTTTTCTTACTACTTTATACTTTACATGTGTTTCCCTCCCCGGACTCAGAACTCTTGTCATTACGATGGGACTAATAGAATTTTCCTTATAAAGCCAGGCGAGACTCTATTAAAGGATGAAGACGGTGCTTTTAGAATTCCTTGGTAAGACATGCAATGTAAATAAAGGTGCCATTATTCCTTCTCAGCCCAACCTGGCCTTTCCCCATTATAACAATAAAGGGTTATGGAGGTTGTGTTATTGGAAACCTCTGTGCTATGGGAAAATCACATTATAGTAACTATTGATTCTATGGGAATTAATGGGCTATTAGGTACGTCATTTAACATACCAACATTATTAAGTCAGGGTTCACTGCTACTATCCTTTCCTGGTTCTCATAATAATAATAATAATAAAGATTTTGCTATTTGTTAAGTGCTTACTATGTACCAGGCACTGTACTAAGTGCTGGGGTGGACACCAGCAAATTGGGTCAGACACAGTCCCTGTTCCATGTGGAGCTCATAGTTTCAATCCCCATTTTACAGATGAGGTAACTGAGGCACAGAGAAGTGAAGTGTTTTGCCCGAGGTCGCACAGCAGACAAGTGGCAGAGCCAGGATTAGAGCCCAGGTCCTCCTGATTTCCAGGCCCGTACTCTTTCCACTAGTCTACACTGCTTCTATCTTTGTGACTGCTCATTCTCTGTTTCTTTTGCTGGCTCTTTCTCTGCCCCCCACCTCCTTAAATGTCTCATTTCTGGGTCTCCTTCATTTCTCCATTTACACCCAATCCCTTGGAAAACCCATTCACTCCCATGGCTTCAACTACCATCTCTCTGCTGATGATTCCCAAATCTAATAACAGCAATAGTAATTGTGTTATGTGTTAAGGGTGTACTATGCTCCAACTCCTGTTCTAAGCGCTGGGGGAGATACAAGGTAATCAGGTTGAACACAGTCCCTGTCCCACCCGGGGCTCACAGTCTTGATCCCCATTTTACAGATGAGGTAACTGAGGTCTAGAGAAATTAAGTGACTTGCCCAAAGTCACACAGCACCATAAGGCAAAACCAAACCCTCTGACTCTCAGGCCTGTGCTCTTTCCACCAGGCCATGCTGCTTCAAATCTACCTCTCCATCCCTGAGCTTTTTCCATCTCTGCAATCTTGTATTTCCCCCTGGACATCTGTATTAGGTCATCTGTATTAGGATGTCCGTTGACAGCTCGAACTTAACACGTCCAAAGCAGAACTAATCTTCCCACCCAAACTCTGTCCTCACCCTGACTTCTTCATCACTGTAGACGGCATCCTCCTCCCTGTCTCACATGCCCTTAATCTTGGCATTATTTTCAACTCATCTCTCACACTCAACCCACGTAATCAAACTGTCACCAAATCCTGCCAGTTCTACTTTCACAATATCGCTAAAATATGCTCTTTCCTCTCTATCCAAATGTTACCACGTTGATCCAGACACTTATCCTATCCCTTCATGTTGATCCACTTATCGCCACCTTGACTCCTACCTACATCACCCTCCTTCCATGACCTCTCTGCTTCCTGTCTCCTCCCACTTCACTTTGCTACCTGGATCATTTTTCTAAAAAAAAATCAGTCCATGTCTCTCCACTTCTCAAGAACCTCCGGTGGTTCCCCATCCACCTCCTCATTAAACTGAAACTACTTATTATTGGCTTTAAAACACTCCATCAGTTCACTCCCTCCTATTTTACCTCACTGATTTCCATCTACAACCCAACACACTCACTTTGCTCCTTCAACAGCAACCTCCTCACTGCACCCCAATCTTGTCTACGTCGCTGCCGACTCCTCACCCACATCCTGCCTCTGGCCTGGAACGTCTCCACCAAGAGGCCTTCCCCATTTAAGCCCTCTTTTCCCTGGCTCAGTCTCCCTTCTACAGTTTAGACTGCGAGCCCGTCATTGGGCAGGGATTGTCTCTCTCTGTTGCCCAATTGTACATTCTGAGTGCTTAGTACAGTGCTCTGCACATAGTAAGCGCTTATTTTGTTAATGAATTGTACATCGCCTTGATTCTATTTAGTTGCCATTGTTTTTACGAGATGTTCTTCCCCTTGACTCTATTTATTGCCATTGTTCTTGTCTGTCCGCCTCCCCCGATTAGACCGTAAGCCCGTCAAACGGCAGGGACCGTCTCTATCTGTTGCCTACTTGTTCATCCCAAGCGCTTAGTATAGTGCTCTGCACATAGTAAGTGCTCAATAAATACTATTGAATGAATGAATGAATGAATAAATACTATTGAATGAATCATCTATGCACTTGAATTTGTGACCTTTGAACATTTGATATTTCTCCCACCCCCAGCCCCACAACACTTTTGTATATATCCTTAAATTACATATTACACATGGCTTATTTATTCATAGCGATGCCTGTCTCCCCTCTAGACTTTTGGCTACTGACTACTTGTTTTGTTCTGTTGTCTGTCTCCCCCGTTTAAACTGTGAGCCCATTGTTGGGCAGGGATTGCCACTATCTGTTGCCGAATTGTACATTCCAAGCTCTTAGTACAGTGCTTTGCAGATAGTAAGAGCTCAATAAATATGATTGAATGAATGAATAGGCTTATTGTGGGCAGGGAACATTTCTGCTAATTCTGTTGTATTGTAATAATAACAATAATGATGTTTGTTAAGCATTTACTATGTACCAAACACTGTTCTAAGCACTGGGGTAGAAACAAGGTAATCAGGTTAGACACAGTCCTTATCCCATATTAGGCTCACAGTCTTGATCCCCATTTTAGAGATAACGCCTACCGATGTGTCACAGAAAAATTAAGTGACAGGCCCAAGGTCACAAAAGACATATGTCAGGGCTGGGATTAGAACCCATATCCTCTGTCTCTCAGTTCCCAGCTCTTTCCCAAGAACTTAGTACAGTTCTCTGCATATAGTAAGAGTTGAATAAATACCACTGATTGATTGACTGATTGATTAGAACTCCCTCTCCCTTTATATTTGACAGATAATCACTCTCTCCAACTTCAAAGCCTTAGTAAAATCACATCTTCTCCAAGAGGCCTTCCTGGACTAAGCCCTCAATTCCCCTAACCCTCACCCTTCTGTGTCACCCTTGAACTTGGATTTGTACCCCTTTTATTCACTCCACCCTCAGCCCCTTAGCACTTACATACATATCCATAATTCTTTTTAACACCTGTCCCCACCTCTAGTCTCTAGAGAGTCCTCGGTAAATACAACTGAGGATTAACCTTGACTCACAGCATGGCTCAGTGGAAAGAGCCCGGGCTTTGGAGTCAGAGGTCGTGGTTTCGAATCCCGGCTCTGCCACTTGTCAGTTGCGTGACTGTGGGCAAGTTACTTAACATCTCTGTGCCTCACTTACCTCATCTGTAAAATGGGGATGAAGACTGTGAGCCCCACGTGGGACAACCTGATTCCCCTGTGTCTACCCCAGCGCTTAGAAAAGTGCTCTGCACATAGTAACGCTTAACAAATACCAACTCACATTTCTCGATACAAATTCCTCAGTAGAGTTGCATCTGCTATTAGAAATCTTACTATTGAAATTAGTTTCTTTTCTAAATTAAATACTGTAAAGTTGCAGAACACTAAGAAATACAAAGTTGTGTGCAGTAGAACAAGATGGAGCCAGAGGATGGAAATATTCTGTGTTTGGACTAGGGTGAAAGATTCCTCTCCCTAAAGTCCCTTGGGGGTTGAGCTAGAGAACTTTTTTTAGTTTGTTGTTGGCTTTTTTTTAATGGTATTTGTTAAGCGCTTACTATGTGCCAAGCAATGTACTGAGCATGGGGATAGATAGAAACTAATCAGGTTGGACACAGTCCATGTCCCACGTAGGGCTCAAGAGAAGCAGCGTGGTTCAATGGAAAGGGCACGGGCTTGGGAATCAGAGGTCATGGGTTCTAATCCCAGCTCTGCCTCTTTTCAGCTGTGTGACTTTGGGCAAGTCACTTCACTTCTCTGGGCCTCAGTGACCTCATCTGTAAAATGGGGATGAAGACTGTGAGCCCCACGTGGGATAACCTGATGACCTTGTATCCCTCCCAGCGCTTAGAACAGTGCTTAGCACATAGTAAGCACCTAACAAATGCCATCATCATCATCATTAATCTCCATTTTGTCATCTTATGCTTTCGCATAGTGACGCATGGACACACCTCTCCCAAAATGCCCCACCTCTGTCTGCAATCGTTCTGGTAGTGGATCCATAGAGTTTTCTTGGTAAAAATACAGAAGTGGTTTACCACTGCCTCCTTCCACGCAATAAACTTGAGTTCTCCGCCCTGGACTCTCTCCCATGCCGCTGCTGCTCAGCACAGGGGAATTTTGACTTGTAACAGATTGTCCTCCACTCATTAGCCACTGCCCAAGCAAAGATTGGAGTGGATATGCCTCTGCTTCACTCTCCTTCCCTCCAGGTGTGAACTTGAAAGGGGAAATCCCCGTTTTCCAGATGAGATAACTAAGGCACAGAGAAGTGAAGTGACTTGCTCAAGGTCCTTCTGACTAACAGGCCCGTACTCTCTCCTCTAGGCCACACTACTTGGAACTATGCTGATGCCTTTCTCGAGTCTCTGGGATCCAGCTGGAAGGAACCACTCGTGGTAATGAGTTGCTCCGGTACCAAAATTCATGTGGGACACAGAAGAGGTAGTGTGTGGGTTGATTACATCATGAGTGTAATCTGTGGGTGGTTTTAGCCCAATTCTGATTTCTCACTTTTCACCAAGCAGGATGATAAGACCTCTAGGTTGGCTGATAATCTCAACCCTTCCTGAGCTGTAAATCCTCTCTCACAATCATTGCCCTTATTCAATCAATCGATCATACTTATTGAGAGTTTATTGTGTACAGAGCTTAGTTACTAAACACGTGGGAGAGTGCAATATAGCAGAGTTAGTAGACATATTCCCTGCCCTTAGTAGACTTATTCCTTGCCCACAAGGAACTTAGAGTCTAGAGGGGGAGACAGATATTTTAAAAAAATACAGATATGTTGATAATAATGATAATGGTATTGTTAAGATATGTATCAAGCACTGTTCTGAGTGCTGGGGCAGATACAAGATGATCAGGTTGGACGCAGTCCCTGTCCCACATGGGACTCACCCTTTTAATCCTCATTTTACAGATGAGGTAAATAAGGCCCAGAGACGTGAAGGGACTCCCCCATGGTCACATAGCAGATGAATGGCGGAGCCGGGATTAGAACCCAGGTCCTTTTGACTCCCAGGTCCGTGCTCTATCCACTAGGTCATGCCACTTCACATGCTGTGGGCCTCAGGGTGAGTTGAATAAAGGGTACGAATCCAAGTACGGGGTGACTCGGAAGGGAGTGGGAGAAGAGGAAGTGAGGGCTTAATCGGGGATGTGTTTTTAAAAAGAATTTGAAGGAGGGGAGAGTCATTGTCTATAGAATATGAAGGGGGATGGAGTTCTAGGCCAGAGGCAGGACCTAAGTGAGGGGTCAGTGGTGAGATAGACAATATCAAGGTGCAGTGAGTAGGTTGGGGTTAGAGGAGCGAAGTGGGTGAGGTTTGGTTACAGTAAGAAATCAGAGAGGGAGCATAAGAAAGGGCACGGCGATTGAATTCTTTGAAGCCAACAGTAAGGAGTTTCTGTTTGATGTGGAGGTGGTTGGGAAACCACTGAAGATTCTTGAGTAGTGGAGAAACGTGGATTGAACAGTTTTATAGGAAGAGGTTCCGGGCAGCGGAACAGAATAAGAACTGAAGTGGGAGGAGGTGGGGAGGTCAGAAAAGAGGCTGGTGAAGTAATTAAGGAGGAATAGGATAAGCGCTTGGATTACTTTGGTAGTCGTTGGGATGGAGAGGAAAGGGTGGATTTTAACGGTGCTGTGAAAGTTGAACCCACAAGATTTGGTGACAGATTGAGGATGTGGGGTGAACGTGAGACCTGAGTCGAGGATCATGCCAAAGTTATGGGAGATGGAAGATGGGTGTGCTGTCTACGGTGGTGG
Organism: Ornithorhynchus anatinus; assembly: GCF_004115215.2. NCBI lineage: Eukaryota > Metazoa > Chordata > Mammalia > Monotremata > Ornithorhynchidae > Ornithorhynchus > Ornithorhynchus anatinus. The sequence continues at coordinate 131,174,462 of NC_041730.1, read as the reverse complement.
GAAAGTCGGGGTGACGGAAGGGTTTGTCTGGGAAGATGAGGAGTTCTCTTTTGGACATATTAGTTTTGAAGTGTCTTTAGTCATCCCTGTTGCAATCCCTCCATTTGTGGTATTAATTATATTCTAATTTTGAACTTGGGGGTTTGGTTCAGTCATAGCTGCGAGGACTTCTAGAGAATTTTGACTTGGATCCTGGTTTGGAGTTCCCAACTCCATTTACTTCTTGGGTGGCTGTAAGTACTGGATGTCTGTCACTGGCCTGGAGTTTAGTTATAGAGCAACATGGTCCCAAATTGGATCCAATAGGGGAAAAAACCCAACTCTTTGAATTCTATCAGAAGTTTACCTTCATCACGACTTGACTGACACCATGCCCAGTTACATAATCCTTTTTTCTTTCGTTGTGTTTCGTCCAAATCATGTAACAGAAGTGTGTGTTAGCAGAAATGGCTTTACAGACGGATTAGCCGACTACACCCAGATTTTCTTCTGTTAAAATAAAGTCAGTTGCTTAATGATTCTGTGCCTCAGTTTCCTCACCTATAAGAAGGGGATTCAGTATCTCCCCCTGAGACTATGATCCCCACGTGAGACAGGGACGGTGTCTGATATGATTGTACCGCATCTACCCCAGCCCACGACACAGTGTCTGTCATATAGGAAGCACTTAACCAACGGCGCAATTATTCATTATTATTCCCAACACAGACTCTAGACTGTAAACTCTCTGTGCTAGGGAAGTGTTACTTCTCCATTCTGAACCTCCCTAACACTTCGCGCAATCCATTGGCACACGAGATGGCAATAAATACTGGTGCCAGCGGGGACATTGTGCTATACCCAGAACTCATGCTGTGGGAATAACTCTCCCTGATCCCTCCATCATTTCTTATCCAAATTGTGTAATGGAAACATGTGTTTTAGCGGAAATGGTTGTACAGAGGACTCTCCAAGTACACCAGAATTATTTTCTTTTGAGATAAAATCTCTTGGGTGGGACTTCTGCCCTGAGGCCTAGCGTCTCCTCAGCCTCCAGCCCCCTGCCCCTTAAAATGTGTTAACGGAGAAAGCATCCGACCTTGTTATTGATTACCATGGATGCAGATCCCAACCTCTCAACTGCCATTTTGCGGTTGAAATCGTCTCCTTTCATCTCAGCTTTGGCAGAGCAAAATCTCTGTGTGTGAGCCCCGTTCTTTGCCTTTCCTCACTCTTTCTCCTTGGAAAATAGCTATTCTTCCCCATGAGGTTTGCGCTCGCTGTTGTGTTGAGTGGTGGTTTGCCGGAAACGCCCTCCAGATAGGCTGAATCTGAACTCTCTGTGCTCTCCAGCTGTCGGCAGGGAGGCGGGGGCCAGAAGACTCTGAGGCAGATTCATCCCCGCACCCTCCATCCCACCCACCCCGCAAAAAAAACTTTGGGCAGCTGGAAATGGCGAACAAAGGTACATTGAGTGGTTGAAGGATAGTGGTTGTACAATTCTAAATCCCTTTCATCCAAGACTCTCAAAGCCTTTTGCAATCTCTGCTCCTCAACTCTCCATCTAACGGATCAAGGTTAATTGCATTTTACATCTCTCCTGGCCCACAGGGTTGTTCTAAGGTAAAGCAAGGAGATTTAAACTTGATCCCTGGCCGTTTTTGTGTTATGGGGGGATGCAGTCTCATGTTAGGCAAAATAATAACTGGAGCATTTGTTAAGTACTTTCTAGGTACTAAGCACTGTCCTTGGGGGGTAGACAAAATCTATTCAGTTGGACTCAGCCCCTGTCCCACAGGGCTCACAGTGGAAGCAGGAGGGAGAACAGTATTGAATGCCATTTTACAGATGGGGAAGTGGAGGCACAGAAAATTTGAGGGTCAAAACTTGGTAAAACTGCCAAGTTTTAGTTAATTTTATGGAACTGTTAAGCTCTTATTATGTGACCAGAACTGTACTAAAAATACAAGATAATCAGGTGGGGCACACAGTCTATCCCACATGGAACTCACGGTCTAAGTCAGCGGGAGAACAGGTACTGCATCCCCATTTTACAGATGAAGGAAATGAGCCACAGAGAAGTTAAGTGACTTGTCCAAGGTCACACGACAGCGAAGTGGCAGAGTTTGGATTAGAACCCAGATGCTCTGACTCCCAGGCCCGGGCTCTTTCCAGTAGACTACATTGCTTTCCTAAATCACACAACAGGCAAGTGGCAGAACCTGGATTAGAAGGAAGGTCCTCTGGATGGGCCTTGGTTCTGGAACTTCAATCAATCAATCAATCAATCCTATTTATTGAGCGCTTTCTGTGTGCAGAGCACTGTTCTAAACACTTGGGAAAGTACACACGACAGTAAAACAGACGTGTTCAATGCCTGGAGGGAGCTATAGTCTAGAGGGGGACTTCAGGATGGAGAATCTGTGCAGAGGAGTTGGTTTTAGTGTCAGTGGCTTGTACAGTGTCCCTCGACCTCTCTTGCCAGTTGTGGACTCACTGGGACAAGGAGTGCAAGGAGTGAGTAGGTGGGCAGGAGCGGAGAAAGTCCTGATGGGCAGAAGTGATGTTTGCCCATCTTATCCGACTACAGACCAAACTGGGACTTGAACCCAGTCCTTCTGATTCCCAGAACAGGGCTCCGTCCACTGCACTGACAGCAAAGCTCCAATGGGAAATAGAGACCGATGATATATGAAAAACATGAGAGGTCAGTTGTCCCCTGGGGAGAAATTATTGGGTTGGGATTTCCTTTTTTCAACTCCTTTGCTAACCAGCCCCCTCCATCCTCATTGTACTGTGAAATGACAAGACCTAATTAATTAATTTAGAACAGACTTTGCAATAGTAATGAGAATAATAATGATAATCATATTTATATATTAAGCACTTACTATGTGTCAAGGATCGTTTTAAGCATTGAGGTAGATACAAGATAATCAGACCACATTTCTTATCCCTATTGGGGCTCACGGTCTAAAGGGGAGGGAGACAGATTAAATCCCTATTTTACAAATAAAGAAATTAAAGCTCAGAGATGTTAAGTAATTTGGCCAAAATCCCAAAGCGGACAACTGATGGTGCTGGGATTAAAGTCCAGGTCCTCTGATTCTCAGGTCTATGCTCCTACAACTAGGCAATGCTGCTCCTCAAATTAGCAAGATTTCAGAAGGGAGTGTCTATTTCCGCTGTCTCCAATTCCTCTCCTTCTTGACACTCCTCCAATTCTCTCCTTGACCCCCTCCAATCTGCTTCCGACCCCTTCTCTCAACATAAACCGTCCTCTCAAAGTTCAACAGTGATGTCCTTCTTGACAATCCAAAATCCTCTACTGCATCCAGAAGCAGCGTAGCTCAGTGAAAAGACCACGGGCTTGGGAGTCAGAGGTTATGGGTTCAAATCCCGGCTCTGCCACTTGTCAGCTGTGAGACTGTGGGCAAGTCACTCAACGTCTCTGTGCCTCAGTTACCTCATCTGTAAAATGGGGATTAAGACTGTGAGCCTCACGTGGGACAACTTGATTACCCTGTATCTCCCCCAGTGCTTAGAACAGGGCTCTGCACATAATAAGCGCTTAACAAATGCCAACATTATTATTATTATCCTAATTCTCCTCTGCCTCTCAGCTGTCTTCAGCACTGTCGACCTTGTGTCTCCTGACTGTTACCAAGTTTCTGCTCATTTCTTGTTTGTAGCATAAATCATGTGCATCCAGCTCCCGCTACTGACTTCCAGTTCTCAGCTGGGAGGCAAACATTTAGGATAGTAAGAGTCACTCAATTGCAATTCTAGACTGTAAGCTCCTTGTGGTCAGGAAATGTGTCTGTTTATTGTTATAGAGTACTCTCCCAAGCGCTCTATACAGTGCTTTGCACTAAGGGCTCAATAAATACTATCGAATGAATGAATGAATGAACTGGTGCCCATAACGCATAGATTGGAGTGGAGATTAAAGCAGTGAGAGCAGCTTTCCTTTATCTGCAATAATAACTTATAATAATAATAAGAAGAAGAATAACTGTAGTATTTCTTTAGCACTTACTATGTTCATTCATTCATTCATTCATTCATTCGTATTTATTGAGCACTTGCTATGTACTATATGCCAGGAACTGTACTAAGCGCTAGGTTGGATACAAGCAAATTGGGTTGGACACAGTCCCTGTCCCACCTGGGGCTCAAAGTCTCAATCCCCATTTCACAGATGAGGTGACAGAGGCCCTGAGCAGCGAAGTGACTTGCCCACCGTCACAAAGCAGACAAGTGGTGGAACTAGGATTAGAACCCATGATCTTCTGACTCCCAAGGCCCATGGTCTATCCACTTCTGGTTTTCCTCGATGAGAAAACACGAAAAAGGCAAGACCTTTCTACATTATATGGACTTTTAAAGGAAAGAGATTAAATCAATCGGTGGTATTTACTGAGCATTTACTGTATGCAGAGTACAGCATTCAGCTATTGTGATCATACGATATATTAGAGTTAGTGAACATGACTGTGAGCCCCACGTGGGACAACCTGATTCCCCTGTGTCTACCCCAGCGCTTAGAACAGTGCTCTGCACATAGTAAGCGTTTAACAAATACCAACATTATTATTATTATTATTACAAGGAGCTTATGGTTAAAGGGGATGACAGGCATTAAAATAGCTTGGTGTGGGAAGGAAATGTGTCTCTTGTATTGTTATATCGTACCCTCCCCAGGGCTTAGTACAGAGCTCTGCATACAGTAAGCGCTCAATAAATACGACTGACTGACTGAAGATAAAAGTCGGGCCTGGGAGTTAGAAGGTCATGGGTTCTGATCCTGGCTTTACCACTTGTCCGCTGTGTAAAGTTGGGTAAGTCACTTTACTTCTTTGTGCCTCATCTTTAAAAGGGGGATTAAGACTGTAAGCCCCAGGTGGGGCAGGGATTGTGTCCAATTAATTAATTGGATATGTATATATATAATATTATTATATGTAAATTGGATTATATATATAAATGGTATTTATGAAGCACTTACTAGGTATCAGTTATTGAACTAAGCACTTAGGTAGATACAAACTAGTAAGACTGGATACCATTCATCTCCCACAGGGTGCCCATTGTCTTAATCCCCATTTTGTAGATGAGATAACCGAGTCCCAGAGATGGGAAGTGACTTGCTCAAGGTCACAGAACGGAGAAGTGGTCGAGCTGGTATTAGAACCCAGGACCTTCTGACACCCAGGCCTACGCTCTCCCCGCTGCTTTTCTGATTTAAAGATCAAATGAGATTTTCTCCGTGTATGCTGAGTCCCATTGTACCCTATAAAGACATTTAAAATAATAATAATGACAGTCCAGTCTATGACAGATACGCTGAAATATCTGGGTCCGAGTCAAGAAAAATAAATATAGGTTGATTGGTGTAGGGCCCAAAAGCATAACAAGGACAAAACTGAAGGAGAGCGGACGAAGGAGCGGAAAATTCCTAAGGGGCGTATTTTGGCGAAAAGAATGTTGCGAGACACAGTTGGAACGAGGACCCGGAGGAAGGTGAGAAAGCAAAGAAAAGCATGGGAAATACGGAGGACGTCCCTTTGCTACAGAATTTGCCTCATCGGGCAGCTTTTAATTCCCATCTGTTTAAGCGCAAGTTATGTCTGGCTGACACCAATTGAAGGCAGGGGTATCTGCTGAGATGGCTTTTTATTGCCTCCAGGAAGAGAGAGGCCAAGTTGATTAAAAGGCAGCTTGGGTTGTGTGCTTCCCACTGAAAGGAGGCTGGGAACCGTGAACCCAGAGCTCTTGGTTGAGTGATGTTTTTATGCAGCAAATTTGAACTAAGACGAGAAACAGGGAGAGTGGGGGGGAATGGTTTCCGCTTCTCCGTGAATCCGTTGAAATGGAAAAGAATACGAGCCAGGATAAGTACAGGTCTGAAAATCATATAGCTTAATGATTGGCAGGTGGAGCATAAAAAAGAGGGGAGGTAGCTGGAGAGAGACTGGGCGGCAGGGAGTTGTGGATAAAGGCCGGGCCTGGGAGTTAGAAAGTCGTGAGTTCTAATCCTGGCTCTACCATTTGTCTGCTGTGTGACCTCGAGCAAGTCACTTCACTTCTTTGTGCCCCAGTTACCTCATCTGAAAGACGGGGATTAAGAGTCTGAGCCCCGTGGGGGACAGGGATTGGGTCCAAAGTGATGACCTTGTATCTGCCCCAGCACTTAGAACAGTGTTTGGCACTTAGTAAGTGCTTAACAAATACCACAGTAATAAGAATAATTATTATTATTAGCATTGAAACCCCAAAGACGGAGCAGGAACACTGCATGTAGTTTGAAGTGTAGGAGGAAGTGGAAAAGACAGAGATAATAATAATAATGTTGGTATTTGTTAAGCGTTTATTATGTGCAGAGCACTGTTCTAAGCACTGGGGTAATAATAATAATAATAATATTGGTGTTTGTTAAGTGCTTACTATGTGCAAGGCATTGTTCTAAGAGCTGGGGGATACAAGGTGACCAGGTTGTCCCACGTGAGGCTCACAGTTTTAATCCCATTTTACAGATGAGGTAACTGAGGCACAGAGAAGTGAAGTGATTTGCCCAGGGCCACACAGCCGACAAGTGGAGGAGCCGGAATTAGAACCCATGACCTTCTGACTCCCAGGCCGGTGTTCTATCCACTACCCCTTGCTGCTTAGTATTTGTGTTATTAGTAGTATTACTTGGGATTATGGATCAGAAAGTGAGAGTTTTAATCCTAGCTCTTCCACCGGTCCTCTGGGTGACCTTGGGAAAAGTCACTTAACCTTTCTGGGCCTCAGTTTCCTCATCTGTAAAGTGGGGATAAGATACACTGAGAGCCCCATATGGGGCAGGGACTGCGTGCAGTCTGATCTCCTTCTACGTACTCCAGTTCTTAACGTATAGTAAGCACTTAGTAAATATTATTACTGTTGTATTATTGATGTTGCAATTATTACTATTAGCGTTAGAACTACTTTCTCTTTTGATTTGCTCAGTATTCTGACCCCAAGATATGAACAATCAGGATGAGTTAGAAGCCATTTTCTCTCTATTCAAGCTCCCGTGTGCCTTCTCAGCACAACTTTTATTTCTTTAAACAAATCTCCTCAAAGCTGCTGGCAGGGAGACTGACCCGTTTCCGAGGCTTAAAGAATTCGAAAACAGTGAAGTGGGTGGGATTTACTCTTTCAAGCAGGACTTTTCAATTTGCCCTTCCATTTTTCCAGATAATTATTCCAGGGGAGATTTCATCATTTGGAATTTCATCACTTAGACTGTGATCTCCGTAGGGGTTAGGGACAGTGTTCAATCTGACGGTCTTGGGTCTACCCCAGAACTTCGAGCAGCACTTGGGTCGTAGTAACTGAATCAGGAATACCGCAATTATTTAGTTTATTCTTCTCTCTCTTTCTCTCTCTCTCCCCCGCAAACACACACCCTCACATACCCGGATACATTCTGTGTATAATACATTCAACTTTGTGTGCGCAATTTATACGGCATGTGGTTCCTCCTTATATTTTGTACTTTATTAATGCATTTTATCTCAAAAGATGCCAGTCTGCTCAGTAGTTGAATTTCAAAACATCCCAGAGATCGGGACTGTGTCTAACCTGATTCTCTTGTATCTACTTTGGCGCTTACTTGGCACGTAGTAAGTGCTTAAAAAATTCCACAATAATATGTTATTATTTTTATTACTATTGTGGTCTTAGAGCCTTTTCTTGGAAGAAAAAACTGAGGTACAGATCTCTCCCTTACACGTCCCTTCTTTTAAACCCTTAAACTTTTCTTCTTTTAAACTAGCACCTATGTTGAGGATAATCCCCCATTCCGTGCCTTGAGCGGTCACGCAGTCCGCTCCGCCACCACCATCACCTCCCCGTTCCGGAGTAGGTTGCCGCCTAAACCATCCCGGACAATCATCACCTACGTTGCTCGTGAGTCTTCTGAAGAAAGATATTCCCACAGTCAATCAATCAAAGATATAAGGTATTTATTGAGCGTTTACTATGAGCAGAGCCCTGTAGTTGGAGACTATTTGGGAGAGTTCAGTACAATAGAGTTGGTATTTGTGTTATTAGTAGTATTACTTGGGACTGTGGATCAGAAAATGGGAGTTTTAATCCTAGCTCTTCCACCGGTCCTCTGGGTGACCTTGGGAAAAGTCACTTAACCTTTCTGGGCCTCAGTTTCCTCATCTGTAAAGTGGGGATAAGATACACTGAGAGCCCCATATGGGACAGGGACTGCGTGCAGTCTGATCTCCTTCTACCTACCCCAGTCCCTGCCCACAAGGAACTTAAATCCTTCTCCCCCGATTAGACTGTGAGCCCGTCAATGGGCGGGGATTGTCTCTATCTGTTGCCGAATTGTACATTCCGAGTGCTTAGTACAGTGCTCTGCACATACTAAGCGCTCAATAAATACTATTGAGTGAATGAATGAATGAAATCCTAGAGGGGAAGACGGTCATTAAAAGAAATTCCGGATATGTACGGAAGTGCTGTGGGGCTGAGGGTACAGTGAATATCGAGCGCTTAATGGTCACAGTCTCCCTTGATCTTCGGTTCCTGATAATTTACCGAAATCATTTTGCTCCAAAGTCTGTTCCAGAATAATTACTCTAATTGTCAGTAATGGGTCCTGGGTTATAGATAAGATAAAGCTGAACTGATCCCTACACTAAGGCAGAAATAACCACTATAGTCAGCATCAGCACCAATTCTATCTATTGAGCACTGACTACAAGCAGAGCACTGTACTAAGCAGTTGAAGGAGTGCAATACAACAGGGATAGTAGAAATATTCCCTGCCTACAACGAACTTCAAGTCTAGAGGGGCAGATTCATTCATTCATTCATTCATTCATTCATTCATTCATTCATTCTATTATATTTACTGAGCGCTTACTGGGTGCAGAGCACTGTACTAGGCATTTGAGAAGTACAATTCAGCAACAAATAGAGACACTCTCTGCCCATAACGGGCTCACAGTCTAGTAGCGGGGAGACAGACATCAGAACAAGAAAACAGGCCTCAGTAGCATCATTATAAATAAATAGAATTATAGATATGTACACATCATTAATAAAATTGAATAGAATTATAATTATAAATATTCATTCATTCAATAGTATTTATTGAGCGCTTACTATGTGCAGAGCACTGTACTAAGTGCTTGGAATGTACAAATCGGTAACACATAGAGCAGTCCCTGCCCTTTGCCGGGCTTACGGTCTAATCGGGGGAGATGGACAGACGAGAACAATAGCAATAAATAGAATCAAAAAGGAACATATATAGACAAGTGCTGTGGGCGGGGAGGTGGGTAGAGCAAAGGGAGAGAGTCGGGGAGATGGGGAGGGGGCTCAATCTGGGAAGGCTCCCTGGAGGAGGTGAGCTTTCCGTAGGGCTTTGAAGAGGGGATGTATGCTAGTGCGGAGGAGAAGAACATTAATATACATAAATAATTTTAAATCGATCAATCACATTTATGGAGCACTTACGATGCACAGAACACTGTATTAAATCCTTGGGAGAGTACAGCACAACAGATTTAACCGACACGTTCTCTGCCCATAATGAGCTTACAGTCCACAGGAAGATCATCAGATAGTTATTTGTTCCAGGATTTTCTGCCCGCTGTCACTAGCCAACTGTCTCAGAACACCGAAGAAGGTGAATTGAACAGTGGGTCTACATATTCTACACCCAACCCCCTAGATCGGCCTACAGAGCAACTTAAACCTTTACCTCTTCTCCCTATCTCTTGGACTCTGATTCCCGTACAGGAAAGGAGCCAAGACTGATCTGATTCTCTAAGCAGCATGGCCTAGTAGATAGAACACGGGCCTGGAAGTCAGAAGGACCTGAGTTCTAATCCTGCCCCTGCCACTTTTCTGCTGTGTGACCTTGACCTTGGGCAAATAACTTCACTTTTCTGAGCCTCAGTTCCCTCATCTGTAAAATGGGGATTAAGACCGTGAGCCCAGTGTGGGGCAGGGACCGTGACCAACCCCATTACCTCGTATCTAACCCAGTGCTTAGTAGAGTGACTGGCAAATAGTAAGTCCTTGACAAATACCATTATCATTATAACTATTATTCTTATTATTACTATTATTATTATATGGAGGCAGCATGGCCTAACGGCAAGAGCACGGGCTTGAGAATCAGAGGACGTGGGTTCTAATCCCAGCTCCAGCTGTGTGACTTGGGGTGAGTCACTTCACTTCTCCGTGCCTTACTTACCTCATCTGTATGATGGGGATTAAGACTGTGAGCCTCACGTGGGACAGCCTGATTACTTTGTATCTACGCCAGCACTTAGAACAGTGTTCGGCGCAAAGTAAGCACTTAACAAATACCATTATTAGTATCATCATCAATATTATTGACCATTATTATTATCATAACTATTATTAATGATCATGATCAACATTATTATTATCACCACTATAATTATTATTAACAATAATAATGATAATAATGCTGGTATTTGTTAAGTGCTTACTATGTGCCAAGCACCTTGCTAAGGGCTGGGGTAGATACAAGGTAATCGGGTTGTCCCACGTGGGACTGACAGTGTACATCCCTATTTTACAGATGAGGTAACTGAGGCACAGAGAAGTTAAGTGACGTGCCCGAAGTCACACAGCTGACAGGTGGCCGGGGCGGGATTAGCACCCATGAACTCCGACTGATTAGAACCCATGAACTCTGACTCCCAAGCCTGAGCTCATTCCACTAAGCCATTCTGCTTCTCACTCTGCTTATTATTATTATAATTCCTAATAATAATAATGATGATGGTATTTGTTAAACGCTTACTATGTGTGATGCACTGTTCTAATAATAATAATGTTGGTATTTGTTAAGCGCTTACTATGTGCCGAGCACTGTTCTAAGCGCTGGGGTAGACATAGGGGAATCAGGTTGTCTCACGTGGGGCTCACAGTCTTAATCCCCATTTTACAGATGAGGGAACTGAGGCCCAGAGAAGTTAAGTGACTTGCCCACAGTCACGCAGCCGACAAGTGGCAGAGCTGGGATTCGAACTCATGAGCCCTGACTCCAAAGCCCGGGCTCTTTCCACTGAGCCAAGCACGGGAGGGGGGTTACAAGGCGATCAGGTTGTCTCACGTGGGGCTGAGTCTTAAACCCCATTTTCCAGATGAGGTCATGAGGCACAGAGAAGTGAAGTGACTTGCCCAGGGGCACAGAGCTGATTACCCTGTTTATTTTGTTAATGAGATGTCCGTCACCTTGATTCTATTTATTTGCTATTGTTTTAACGAGATGTTCTTCCCCTCGATTCTATTCATTGCCATCGTTCTCGTCCGTCGGTCTCCCCCGATGAGACCGTGAGCCCGTCAAAGGGCGGCGACCGTCTCTATCTGTTACCGATTTGTACACTCCAAGCGCTTAGTCCAGTGCTCTGCACATAGTAAGCGCTCGATAAATACCATAGAATGAATGAAAAGTGGCAGAATTGGGATTAGAACTCATGACCTCTGACTCCCAAGCCCGGGCTCTTTCCACTGAGGCAGGCGCCTAGCTCTCCCAAAATGTCTAAATGCCGAAACGTTTCCGGCCGTTCCTTAAGTGGGAGTCCTGCCTGTAGATGGCAGGAGCCACGCATCGATCCAAGATGCCTCCCTCGCCTCTCCCATTGCGCTCTACCAGTTGCATAAGATGCAGAATGCAAAGAGAATCAGCAGAGTTTGAAGTCCCTCTCTCCTTCTGGGGGACCAAGAGGACTGTGGCTCACAGGCCAACTTCCCGATACATCAGAATGCTGGGGCAACCCTTGCGCAAAACTATTTAGGATTCACATAATCCGGTACTGTATCCCAGAACACTCGGCCTGTCTTCCTCAGCATTCCCGGGAATGTTTTTTATCTCCTAGAGGGCCGGGGGGCTTAGTCAAGGCTGGAGATCAAGGGGGCTTCGGCACAATGGTCCGACTGTGCCTGCTCAGAGGAGGAAGTACAATTTCTGGGGTGATAATGTCACCAGTCCCCGGTGGAAACAGACTCGGGCTCTCCTCGATGGTCCCGTTTCACTCTTACGGTTCACTGCCGGCGCGTCCGGCCCACAGCGTGGCTGATCTCTGAAGCCCTCGAGGTAAGAGAGAGGGAAAAGGCCAGGACGAGGAGCCGGATCCCCGTTGCGGCATTCAACGTCTCTCCGGTCCGGTCCTCGGTTCCGGTTCCTCTCGGACTTGAGTTTCCCCTTCCAATCAATCGAACGTTATTTACTGAGTGTTTACCGTGTGCAGAGAACTGCACTAAGCACTGATAGATGGTCTGGAAGAAGCCCTTCTGTGCCACCTTGGTTTAAAGACCTACAAGAGGGTCTTTCGGGTCATCTCCTCCTCATTTATTGAGCCCTTCTGTGTGCAGAGCACTGTGCTAAGTGTTTGTAGATGGCCGGGAAGAAGCCCATCTATATCAACTTTGTTTTAAGACCTGAAAGAGCATCTTTTCCTCCTCAACTGGAAATCGATCAATTAATGGTATTCACTGCGGTCTAAGCACTTAGGAGAGCGTGATACAACAGAGTCGACAGACACTTTCCCCGACCGCCATGAGTTGGAAACCCTCAGATGCTTTGAAGATCCTGAGACCGGCAAACGTGAGAGTCCAGCTCCCACAGCAAGGAGACCATCACTTGGAATGGACACCTATGGCTAGTAATTGTTAAATGTTTACAATGAACCAGACGCCGTATTAAGCGCTGGGGTGGAAACAAGTTAATCAGGTTGGACATAGTCCCTGTCCAAAATAGGACTCGGTCTTAATCCCCATTTTACGGTTGAGGTAACGGGCCCGGAGAAGCAAAGTGACGTCCCCAAGGTCACACAGCCGGTAAGTGGCAGAACCAGGGATTAATAATAATGATAATAATAATAATGATGTTGGTATTTGTTAAGCGCTTACTATGTGCAGAGCACTGTTCTAAGCTCCGGGGTAGTTACAGGGTAATCAGGTTGTCCCACTTGGGGCTCACAGTCTTAATCTGTCTTAATAGTCTTAGTCGATTAGACTGTAAGCCCGTCGATTAGACTGTAAGCCCGTCAAAGGGCAGGGACTGTATCTGTTACCGATTTGTACATTCCAAGCGCTTAGTACAGTGCTCTGCACATAGTAAGCGCTCAATAAATACTATTGAATGAATAATCCTCATTTTACAGATGAGGTAACTGAGGCCCAGAGAAGTGAAGTGACTTGCCCACAGTCACATAGCTGCCAAGTGGCGGAGCCAGGATTCGAACCCATGACCTCTGACTCCCAAGCCCGGGTTCTTTCCACCGAGCCACACTGATTTGAATCCAGGTCCTTCTGCCTTCCCTGCCTCCTTCTGCCTGGGCTCTATCCACTAGGCCACGCTGCTTCTCTGCACTATCACTGCATTTCCAAGGCTCCCGGTCATCGTCGAATTGTGAGGAGGGGATCAAAAGGTGATTTTTTTGCTTCTTCTTCATCTATCACGTTTGGGATCAAGGCCCAGGACAAAGACAGATTCACCATCAGTGCCTGGCACTGTTAGAGAGCATTCGATCATTCGACAGTATTTACTGAACCCTACTGCGTGCGGAGGCCCGCACTAAGCGCGTTTACTAAGAGCAGGGAGGAAGCGGGGCCGCGGGCTCTGCCAACTTGGTGGATCGAAGAGGGACTGGCATATGTGGGGATCCTCAATCCCTGCGGGGGTCGGTGGACCTAGGGTCGGCTTCATCTTCTTTGCCGCCTGTATGACAGTTAGCTAGTGAGAGAGGGCAGGAAATCCTAGAACAAATAACTATCTGATGCTTTTCCTGGGGAAGGCAGTTAATTAGATGCAGCGGCTCGGCGGGTGCTATTTCCGGACCAAGTCTGAGCGGGTTGGGGGCTGCAGTCTCGGGTGACAGAAGGTTCGGAGCACACCGGCTCTGAGACGCTCTCTTCCTTTCTCCTTCCACCTCTGTCCCACTGATGCCCGGCTCTCTCTTCTTTCTAAATCAAAGTCCTTCCCTTCCCCAACTCCTAATTTTATATTTCATATCCCCTCATCACTCTCCCGAAGACTGTAAGCCCGTCAAAGGGCAGGGACTGTCTCTATCTGTTGCCGACTTGTTCATTCCAAGCACTTAGTACAGTGCTCTGCACATAGTGAGCGCTCAGTAAATACTATTGAATGAATAATAATAACTGTAGGGTTTTTTCAGAACCTAATAGGCACTCATTCATTCATTCAATCGTATTTATTGAGCGCTCACTGTGTGCAGAGCACTGTACAAAGCTCTTGGAAAGTACAATTCGGCAACAGATAGAGACAATCCCTACCCAACGACGGGCTCGCCGTACCCAGTGTTGGGGTAGAAACCAGGGAGAATCCATCTCCCACAAGGGATTAACGGTCTAAGGGGGAGGGAGACAGGTATTTAAGGAAACTGAGGCACAGAGAAGTGAAGCGATGTGTTCCGGGTCCCTCAGCAGGCAGGTGGCAGAGCTGAGATTGGCAGCCAGGCTTCTTGTCTGCCAGGCCCGTGCTCTTGCCATTGAGCCACACTGCTTTCTAGGTAGACTGATTTCCAAAGAGCCACCGTGGTGAATGAAGGAAGAGGAATGGTGTTCTTTGCGGGGACGAGGGGGATGACATACGATCATCTTGCTCCTTTTCCCCCACTTGGAGACCATCATCCCTTCCTCTGTAGATTGTGAGCCCCATGTGGGAAAGGGATTGTCACCCACCCGATTGCTGTCTGTCCCAGTGCCTCATAGGGTGCTTGGCTTAACAAATACCACGGTTATTATGAATTTTTTTTTCCAATTGCAGAAAGTCTTTGGTTCCCACTGGGCTGGGCAGCCAGCACAGGAAATCAGACCTCCCCTCCTCCTGCACTGTCCTCCCCATTGGGAGCTCTGAAGGAAACGGCAGATCTGATGAGAAAAGATGAAGGAGCCAAATGAACACTTAACTCTCTGGTCAGGTTTCTGGTCACAATGCCCGTTCAAATTGCCCTCTTGCAGGAAGAAATTCTTGTCAGTTTCTTCCTGATCTGGGCATCTGTTGCAGGCAAATGATATGCTCATTTGGGAGGAAATTGACTTTTAAGAATGAGACGAAGGGATTCTCTGGGTCGCTGGAGTTTGGGATGACAGAGAAATCATTTGGAAACAGCATAAATCTGGAAGTCAAGAGTCCTGGGTTCCAATTTCAGCTCTGTCACTTGCCTACTGCTGTTTGATGATGGACAAGTCACTTGACATATCTGGGCCTCTGTTTCCTTATCTATAAAAGAGGACTAAAATACCTGTTGTCTCTCCGTCTTCATTCAATCATTCATTCATTCATTCAGTAGTATTTAATAATAATAATGTTGGTATTTGTTAAGCGCTTACTATGTGCAGAGCACTGTTCTAAGCGCTGGGGCAGATACAGGGTAATCAGTTTGTCCCACGTGAGGCTCACAGATAATCCCCATTTTACAGATGAGGTAACTGAGGCACAGAGAAGTTAAGCGACTCGCCCACAGTCACACAGCTGACAAGTGGCAGAGCCGGGAGTCGAACCCATGACCTCTGCTTCCGAAGCCCCCGCTCTTTTCACTGAGCCACACTGAGTGTTTACTGTGCAGAGCATTGTCCTAAGCGTTTGGGAGAGTACAATACAGCAGTAAAGAGAGAGAATCCCTGCCCACAATGGGCTCACAATCTTGTAAACCACGAGCCCCTTGTAGAGCAGACCTGGGTTCAATCTATTTTGTACCTTCTCAGGCCTTGATGCCTAGTAAGTGCTTATTTAATACCATAACTATTACAATTTTTATTCCCTTGAGAATCCCCCAAAGGTCATAGATATCAACAGCCTTAGAGTTCAATCAGTGATATTTACTGAATGATTGCTGTGTGCAGAGCAGTGTACTAAGCCTTTGGGAGAGTCCAGTACAGCAGAGTTGGTAGGCACATTTCCAACTTGCAAGGAGCTTATAGTCTAGAGGGGTAGACAGGCATTAATATATGTAAAAACATAAAGTGTGTCAAAATAAAGTGCTGTGGGCTGAGATGGATTGGGAATGTTTTTATTGCCAGTGTTTCCAAGAAGGGGGAAATAAGGCACGGA
The DNA here is from genome assembly GCF_004115215.2 of Ornithorhynchus anatinus. NCBI lineage: Eukaryota > Metazoa > Chordata > Mammalia > Monotremata > Ornithorhynchidae > Ornithorhynchus > Ornithorhynchus anatinus. The sequence goes on along the minus strand of NC_041730.1, from coordinate 131,158,375 downwards.
GAAAATGAACCTCTACCCTACTGAGAGCTCACCTCCTCCGAGAGGGCTTCCCAGACTGAGCTTCCCCTTTTCCCTCTGCTCCCTCTGCTGCCTCTCCGCTCCCCCTTCACCTCCCCTCTGCTAAGCCCCCTTTCCCCCCCTTCCCTCTGCTCCTCCTCCTCTCCCCTTCCCCTCCCCTCAGCACTGTGCTCATTAGCTCATTTGTATATATCTTTATTACCCTATTTGTTTTGTGAATGACGTGTACATCCCCTTGATTCTATTTATTGCTACTGCTTTTGTCCGTCTGTCTCCCCCGACTAGACTGTAAGCCCGTCAATGGGCAGGGATTTGCTCTATCTGTTGCTGAATTGTACATTTCAAGCGATTAGTACAGTGCTCTGCACTTAGTGAGCGCTCAATGAATACCATTGAATGAATGAATGAATCACATTGCTGTGTTTTTTATTTTGAAATCCCCAGAAGATTCCATTAATTAAGGGACCGTATGACTTGGTTCAGCTGGGACTTGGGAGCTGACTTGACTAGTCGACTAGTTTCGTTTTGTTAGTCAATAGATTTTGTTAGTCAATAGATTGACTAACCTATTGATTGAGATACCTGTTAAATGTTTACTAGGTGCCAAGCACTGCATTAAATAGTGAGGTTTAATGATGAATTAATGATGAATAAGTTCATCGGTTTGGCTACTGTCTCTATCCTACATGTGTCTTATGGTCTAAGGTGGAGGGAGAACGGGGATTGAACCCTCATTTTCCAGATGAGGATGCCGAGGCCAAGAGAAATTAAGTAACTTGCCCGAGGTCACACAGCAGGCAAAGGGCAGAGATGAGATTAAAGCCCCGGAGAAGCACTGTGGCCTAATAGATAGAGCACGGGCCTGAGGGTCTGCTGTGTGACCTTGGGCAAGTCACTTCACGCCTCTGTGCCTCAGTTACCTCGTCTGTAAAACGAGGATGAGGAATGTAAGCCCCACGTGGGAGGTGGTCAGTGTCCAAGCTTGTCTCTAACCTAACACTTAATACAGTGCCCGGTACATAGAAAGCGCTTAACCAGATCCATAAAAAAAAAGGTTCCCCGCCTGCCAGGCCCTTACCCTTTCCACTAGGCCATCAGACTATAAATATTTACTTTGCTTCTTTTCCTGTTGCACCTCCACCCCTTCATTCATACATACAGTCGAATTTATTGAGGACTTATTGTGTGCTTCATGGGTTTTGTTGTGGAGACCCCGTATGCTAATTCTCAGCAGATGCCAGCTTCGATTTCATCCGAAACCCACCATTTGCACCAGATTTTTCTCAATGCGTGGTGGAGCCATGACGATCCTATCTGGATGGTCTTCCAGCCGGGTAATACCGTACTCTCCCGAGGGCTTAATACAATGCTCTGTCCACAGGAAGCACTCAATAAATGCTATTTACCGGCTGGTTGATGATGTGGTTCGCCGGCGAAGACGCGCGCATTCCCTATGGTTTTTCTTTGGTTCTGTTTGTTTTTTCTTTTGTTCATGAGGAGCCCGAAGCACTTCCAGGACCTAGTACCAGTACAACCGCTCTGCTGTGCACACAGTAAGCGCTCAGTAAATCCGACCGAACGAGAAAAGAAGAGGCAGATCTGTGTCTGCTCGTCTCCTGCGTTAGATTGGAAGCTCCCAAAAGGCAGCACCCCTGTCCTCCCCCCCAGCACCGTGGTGAGCCCACAACAAGCTGCACTTTTAATGACTATCTGTGGTCCCGCCAACAACAACAAGAAGGAGACTTTGCGAAGGCGCTGATGGGCTCCAGCGCAGGCAGGTGGTTGCTGGCCTGTGGCGGGCGGAGTATGGAGGGAGGCGGGCCTTTCTCTCCCTGTTCAGACCAGTGCTTGGCCCATAGTTGGCGCTTAGCAAATACCATCCTTATTATTATTAGCCAGTAACGGGCCCGGACCAATCAATGACTGCTGCGTAGAGCCACAGCTGTCACGCCTAAGGCAGATAAAAGCCGCTGAGATGCAGAGAGAAGCAGGAGTGAAGCAGCAGGAGAGCAGTACTTGAAAGCAACAGAAGGCAGCACTACTCGGAAGCAGAAAGAAGAAACGTTGGCAGAACGGGCTCCTTTGAACCCAGACTGGCACGGGACCCTTGGTGGAGTGAGTGAGCTGCTGTGTATGTGTCACTCCCTTGCACGTTGGTAAAACGAAGTAAAAAACTTTCCACGGGAACGTTGGTGACGAGAGTTGGGGTTTGACTTCTACTACGCGTCACCAGGAAGGTTCTAAGCAGATTCCAGCTTCGATTTCACCCGAAACCCAACATTTGCACCAGATTTTTTCAATGCGTGGTGGAACCATGACGATCCTATCCGGTGTGAGACCCGTTTCACACCAACGGGGGCTGGCGACAAGAACTTATTATGGCGCTCGGGAAGCGGCAGTCGTTCAAAAAATACCTTTACTTGGTGGATTATGGGGAAGGCATTAGGCTTTAAAATACTCAGTCACCCCCTCCTATTTTCCCTCACTAAGTTCCTGCTGCAACCCAACCCGCACACTTCGTTCCTCTAATTCCACTGTACTTTGATCTCGGCTCTCTTGCTGCTGACCCTTTTCCAACATCCCGCCTCTGGCATGGAACTTTCTCCCTTCACATTCATTCACTCATTCATTCATTCAATTGTATTTATTGAACGCTTACTATGTGCAGAGCACTTGGGGAAAGTACAATACAGCAATAAAGCGTGGCTGAGTGGAAAGAGCACGAGCTTCGGAGTCGGGGTCATGGGATCAAATCCCAGCTCCGTCACCTGTCGGCCGTGTGACTTTGGGCAAGTCACTCAACTTTTATGGGAAGCGGCGTGGCTCAGTGGAAAGTGCACGGGCTTGGGAGTCAGAGGTCATGGGTTCAAATCCCGGCTCTGCCACTTGTCGGCTGTGCGACTGTGGGCGAGGCGCTTCACTTCTCTGGGCCTGAGTTGCCCCATCTGTCAAATGGGGATTAAGACTGTGAGTCTCACGTGGGACAACCTGATGACCCTGTGTCTCCCCCAGCGCTTAGAACAGTGCTCTGCACATAGCAAGCACTTAACAAATGCCAACATTATTATTCTCGGTGCCTCAGTTACCTCATCTGTAAAATGAGGATGAAAACTGTGAACCTCATGTGGGGCAACCTGATTACCCTGTATCTACCCCAGCGCTTAGAACAGTGCTCGGCACATAGTAAGCGCTTAAGAAATACCGACATTATTATTGTTATTATTAAAGAGAGACAATCCCTTCCCACAACGAGCTCCCAATCTAGAGGGAATCTACAGACTACCACTCTCTCCACCTTCAAAGCCTTATTAAGCCAAGTGAAGAGGCCTTCCCTGGCTAAGCTCTCATTTCCCCTCCACCCTCTCCCTTTGGCCTGGCCCTTTCACTTGGATTTATTCCCTTTATCCACCCCACCTTCAAAACTCACAACACTTATGTGTATATCTATGCTTTATTATATTGTGCACCTCCCCTTCTGGGCTGTAAACTCCTTGTGGCCAGGGGACATGTCTACTAAATCTGTTATATTGTTCTCTCCCAAGCACTGAATACTGTGTGCGGCACGCAGTAAGCACTCGATAAATTCAGTCGTTCATTCGATAGTATTTATCGAGCGCTTACTATGTGCACAGCACCGTACTAAGTGCTCGGAATGTACAATTTGGCAAGAGAGAGAGAGACAATCCCTACCCAATAACGGGCTCACAGTCTAAAGAGAAGCAGCACGGCTTAGTGGATAGAATATGGGTCTAAGAGTCAGAGGGACTTGGGCTCTAATCTTGGCTCTGCCACTGGCCTGCTATGTGACCCTGAGGAAGTCACTTAACCTCTCTGTGCCTCAGCTACCTCATCTGTAAAAGGGGGATTAAGGCTGAGAAGCCCCAGGTGGGACACAGACAGTGTCCAACCTGATTATCTTGAATCCACACCAATGCTTAGAACAGTGCTTGATATATAGTAAGCACTTAAACACAATAATAATTTAAAAAAAAACAGAATACCTGTGTCCTGTCCAATAATTTGCATGTGGGCAGTGGCCATGGTAGAAGGGAGCTCTTTTTTTTTTTTAATGGTATTCGTTAAGCACGTGCTATGAATCAAACACTGTATTAATCTCAGGAGTCGATGCAAGCTAATCAGGTTGGACACGGCCTCTGTCCCACAGGGAATTAGACGTGATAGAGGTACAGTGAGCAGGTTAGCATTAGAAGAAAGAAGTGTGCAGGCTGGGTTAATAATAATAACTGTGGCATTTGCTAAGCGCTTTCTATGTGCCACTGGGGTAGATGCAGCATGTTAGGTTGGACACAGTCCCTGTGCCACGTGAAACTCTCAGACTCAATCCCCGTTTTACAGATGAGGTAACTGAGGCCCAGAGAAGTGAATGCACTTGCCCGAGGTCACACAACGGACAAGTGGCTGAGGTGGGATTAGAACCCATGACCTCTGACTCCCAAGCCCAGGCTCTTTCCACTAAGCCATTCTCGTTGTAGAAGGAGAGTAGCGAGGTGAGGTAGGAAGGGTGGTTAAGCGCTTTAAAGCCCAAAGTGCTTTATTGAGTGTTGACCTTGCGCTTGGGAGGGTACCATATAGCAGAGTTGGTAGACACGTTTCCTGTCCCAAGCAGTTTCCAATCTACAGTCCAAAAACCAAGGCCTCGGGCCTAGTGCTTATCTGGGGATTGGTGGGAAACATAAATCCGGGAAAGGGTTGCCGCCTCCGCCTTCGTAAACCCTCTCACCACCACGCGAAGGCCTTTGGAGAGAGAGAAATGAAGTCAGGTCTTAAATGCAGACTCCTCGTGTAAACTGAAGCCAGTCTGTGCTGCTGGTCTTCTGTTCTTTATGAGAAGGCTCTCTCCGATTAACCCGCACTGGGATCGGAAGAGCCTTTATGAGCTTTAATGGGAATAAGATGGTAATTGAGCCTCGTGTGCTGAAAACTAGCACCCTCATTTCTTAATTTGAAGCAAATGAATAGCACATTAGCGCTATTATTGTCTCGTTGGGCTATATGAGATTACTTCTGTTTTACACCAATTAGAGGGCCCCAGTGGTAATACTATGGTGAGGGACAAGAGGCCTAGTGGATAGAGCCCGGGGCTGGAAGTCAGAAGATGTGGTTCTAATTCTGGCTCTACTACTTGCCTACTGTGTGACGTCGAGCAAGTCATTTAACTTCTCTGGACCTCAATTTCCTCAGCTGCAAAATGGGGATTCAAAACATTTTCTCCCTCCTACTTAAACTGTAAGACCCATGTGGGATAGGGACTGTGTCCGACCTAATGGGTTTGTATCTACCCCAGTGCCTAAAATACATAGAGAAGCAGCGTGGCTTAGTGGAAAGCACACGGGCTTGGGAGTCAGAGGACGTGGATTCTAATCCCTCCTCCGCCACTTGTCTGCTGTGTGACGTTGGGGAAGTAACTTCACTTCTCTGTGCCTCAGATGCCTCATCTGTAAAATGGGGATTAAGACTGTGAGCCTCACGTGGGAAAACCTGATTAGTCTATATCTACCCCAGCGCTTAGAACAGCACTCGGCACATGGTAGGCGCTTAACGGATACCAACATTATTATTATTATAAAAGTGTGAGCCTCACGTGGGACAACCTGATTACCCCGTGTTTACCCTAGTGCTTGGCACATAGTCAGCACTTAACAAATTCCATTATTATTATTAGTATTCTATCAATCGATCGATCGTGTTTAGTGAGCACTTACTGTGTGCAGAACACTAATAAACCCTTGAGAGGGTACAATATAACAGAGTTAGTAGGCGCATTCCTTGGCCACAACAAACATACAGTTTAGAGGAGGGGGCAGACAATGATATCAATAAATAAACTACGAATCAGAGAGGGAAAGAAGTGCTGTGGGGCTGAGGAAGGGATGAATAAATGGAGCAAATCCAAGTGTAAGGGAAACGTGGAAGGGAGTGGGAGAAGAGGAAATGAGGGCTTACTCAGGGAAGGTCTCTTGGAGAAGATGTGCCTTTCATTAAGCTGTGAAGATGGGGAGAGCGATCATCTGTCGGATATAAAGAGGGAGAGTGTTTCAGGCCAGAGACGGGACTTGGGCAAAAGGTCAGCGACAAGATAGACAAGATGGAGATGCAGTGAGTTTGTTGTCATTAGAGGAGCGAAGTGTGTGGGCTGGATTCATAGTAGAAGAGCAGTGAGGTATAAAAGGAGGGGGAAAGTGAATGAGTGCTTTAAAGCTGGTGGTAAGGAATTTCTCTTTGATGCAGAGGTGGATGGGCAACAACTGGAGGTACTTGAGGAGGGAGAAAACATGGACTAAACATTTTTATAGAAAAATGATCTGGGCAGCAAAGTGAAGTGTGGACTGGGGTGGGGAGAGACGGAAGGCGGGGAGGTCAGCAAGGAGGTTGATACAGTAATCAAGGTGGAATTAGTGCGGTAGCTGTTTTGATGGAGAGGAAAGGTTGGACTTTATTGATGTGGTGAAGGACGAGCAGGCAGGATTTAGTGAGAGATTGAATATAAGGGTTGAATGAGAGAGATGAGTTGAGGGCAACACTAAGGTTACAGTCTTGTGAAACAGGAAGGATAGCGGTGCTGTCTACAGTGACAGGAAACTCATGGGGAGGACAGTGTTTAGGTGGGAAGATAAGGAGTTCTGTTTTGGACATGTTAAGTTTGAGGTGTTGGCAGGACATCCAAGTGGAGATGTCCTGAAGTCTAGATGTGAGACTGCAGAGAAGGAGAGAGAGATCATGGCTGGAGATGTAGATTTGGGAATCATCTGCTTAGAGATGATAGCTGAAGCCGAGGGAGTGGATGAATCCTCCGAAGGAGTGGATGTAGGTGGAGAATAAAAGGGGACCCAGAACTGACCTTTGGGGGATCCCCACTGTTAGGGGATGGGGGGCAGTGGAGGAGCCCATGAAAGAGACTGAGAGCGAGCGGCCAGGATGACAGGAGGAGGACCAGGAGTGGACAGTGGCAGTGAAGCTGAAATGGCATAATGTTTCCAGGAGAAGGAGATGGTTGAGAGTTTTGAAGGCGGCCGAGAGGTGGAGGAGGATTAGGATGGAGTAGAGGAAATTGGATTTGGCAAGGAGGCCTTTGGCAATGATGGCTTTTGAGAGGGCGATTTCTGTGGAGTGAAGGGGTAGAAACCGGATTGGAGGGGGTCAAGGAGAGAATCGGAGGAGAGGAACTGGAGACAGAGAGTGGTAGACAACTCACTCAATGAGTTTGGAGAGGAATCGTAAGAGGGAGATGGGGCAATAACTGGGGTAAGAGGGGTTTTTTTTAAGATGGGGAGACATGAACCTACTTGAACGCAGAGGGGAAGAAGCAACTGGAAAGTGAACAGTTGAAGATGGTGGTCAGGGAGGGAAGAAGGGACGGAGCAAGTGCTTTGATAAGGTGTGAAGGGATGGAGTCCGATGCATAGGTGGAGGGGGTGTATTTTGAGAGGATGCAGGAGACCTCCTCTTGAGATATTGCTGGGAAAGACGGGAGAGCCGAAGAAGGGGCAAGAGGAGGGGGGGACTGGAGAGGAGCAGGGGAGATTTTAGGGAGATCACGCCAGAAGCTTTCAATTTTCTCATTAAAGTACATGGCCAGAGCAATTAGGGACAAAAGATGGGAGAGATGGGAGGACAGAGAGTTTGAGGAGGGAGTTAAATGTCTGGAACAATGGCAAGAGCCATGGGCATGAGAGTCAATGTAAAAGACAAAATGATTTTGCCGGACAGAGTAGAGGGCAGGGTTAAAGTATGCAAGAATGAACTTGAGGTGGATGAGGTCGTCCTGTTACTAGATTTCCACCAGCAGCACTCTGTGGGTCTTGCACAGGAGTGAAGAAGGCAGACCTTCCCACACACCTTCACCCAACAACGGAATTGGAAGCTTCCCCTGTCTCATTTCCTCCTTCTCCGTCCCCTCTCCAAGTTGGATTCAGGTGCTCTCCTCACTCCTCCTAGCTGGCTGTGCGATTAGGGCTGGAGCGCCTTTGTGCCTTCCTAGCTACGCCTGCTTCTCTGGAATTTCATCCCCTCTGCCGTGTCCGGGCTTCACCAAGCAACCGGCCGTTTGGCCGCCGGATGCTGGGACGAGAGCGGGAAAGTCTGGCCCACGGTAAGAAGGAAGTGACACTTTCCCAGCTGCAGTTGGTAGAGGAGAGAGGAGGAGGTGGAACTGAAAGCCGGTTAATCTTTTCTTGGCCGTTATACACACTGACCTAATTGGCTGTGACCCAGAAAACTTTCCCCAGCGACCAAGGGCAGTGCTCTCGGAAGAGCCACGTAGAAGAATTTGTTGCCATTTGTATTTACAAGGGTTGGTCATGTTGACAACCTCTCCTATCTATTCAGGCCAAGGACAGCGAGAGCCCGCTGGAACTTCAGTGACGCAGCGCCGTGAGCTGGGGGGTGACATTCATCCACGTTTCCATTGGGATACAAGTAATGCCTCAAGAAGCATCTGGGATTAATAATAATAATGATAATAATGGTATTTGTTAAGCACTTACTCTGTGTCAGGCACTGTACTCAGCACCGGGTGGATAGTAGCAAATCAGTTTGGATTTGGATTATCCTCAGGGCTCAGTTTCCCCTCTCAATCTTCACCCGAGCTCCATGGGACACTGCTGCCTTAGCAAACGACATCGCCTAATGGTTAGAGCTTCAGGCCTGGGGGTCGGAAGGACTGGGTTCTAATTCCGGCTCTCCTGCTTGTCTGCTGGGCGAGTTTGGGCAAGTCACTTCACTTCCCTGTGCCTCAGTCACCACATCTGTGAAATAGGGATTAGACTGGGAGCTCCACGTGAGACATGGACTGTGCCCAGACCGATTAGCTTGTAATAATAATAATGACGCTGGTATTTGTTAAGCGCTTACTATGTGCAGGGCACTGTTCTAAGCACTGAGGTAGATACAGGGTAATCAAGTTGTCCCACGTGAGGCTCACAGTTAATTCCCATTTTACAGATGAGGGAACTGAGGCCCAGAGAAGTTAAGTGACTCGCCCACAGTCACACAGCTGACAAGTGGCAGAGCCGGGAGTCGAACTCATGACCTCTGACTCCCAAGCCCGGGCTCTTTCCACTGAGCCGCGCTGCTTCCCCAGCACTTAGTACAGTGATTAGCATTGCACATTCCAAGCGCTCGGTACAGTGCTCCGCACACAGTAAGCGCTCAATAAATACGATTGAATGAACGAATGAATATAAGAAGCTCTTAACAAATACCATAATTTTTTTAAAAAAGTGCATCTCATTCCTACTGTCCTTACAAGTTTCAGGAGGGGAATCCATTAAATAGCACACGACACCTTCCTCCCAAGCGCCCCAAATTCTACCATGTAGGTGACTCCAAATCGACACGGACCGCACCTGAATGGGACACTACAGAGAAGCAGCATGGCCTAGTGGAAAGACCAGTCCCTGTTGGGTGATCCTGGGCAAGACACAACTTCTTTGTGCCTCAATTTCCTCATCTGTAAAATGAGCATTAAATGCCTGTCCCCCACCTGCCCCTGCTTAGCCTGTGGGCCCTGTGTGGGACGGGGTCTGTGTCCATCCTGATTATCACGCATCTATGCCAGCATTTAGTGCAGTGCTTGGTACATATCAAATACCACAATTATTGTTCCTCCCAAGGAGAGTCTCCTTGGGAAAGTCTTTTCCATGGACCTGGGACCAGCGGACTTAACATTCTGCCAGGCACTGTACTAAACTCTGGGGTCGATACAAGCTAATCGGATAGGACAGAGTCCCTGAACTGAACCACGGAGAAGTGAAGTGACCTGACCAAGATCACACAGCAGACAAGTGACGGAGCTAGGATTAGAAACTATGTCCTTCTGACTTCCAGGCCCGTTCTCTATCCACTAGACCACACTGTTTTTCCATTCTGAAGTTGGCCAGTGAAGCAGCTGTGTGCTACACGCTACACCTACACACCCATGAGCATGCGTAGAACAGTGCTAAGCACTTAGAACAGTGGTCTGCACACAGTAAGCACTCAATAGTTTGAATGAACGAATGACCTGCCTCAAGCGGGACCCCCACAGGCAGGATTTAGAGAGAGCGAGAGTGGTGCAGAACGAGCCACGAGGACTGGAGTCAATTCTTTCGATCAGTTTCTCGGTCCTGAAGTCTTTAGACCAAGGTTCTCTCATTCTTCTTGAAGAAAAGCATCACGGCCTAGTGGAAAGCGAGTTGGCCGGAGAGTCGGAGGACCTGAGTTCTAATCCTGGCTCTGCCACTTACCTGTTGGGTGACCTTGGTCAAGTCGCTTCATTTCTCTGTTCCTCAGTTTCCTCATCTATTAAATGAGGATTTAATACGTGTTCTCCCTCACACCCATGAGGGACAGGGGGTATAATCGACCTGATTATCTTGTATCTACCCCAGTGCTCTCAAGGTCGCACCAGGAGTTTCCAGTGCGCTACCAGTCTCAACTGCTTCTGTATTTTTACCAAGAAAACGCTACCGGAAGAGTAGCAGCGTGGCTCAGTGGAAAGAGCATGGGCTTGGGAGTCAGAGGTCATGACTTCGAATCCCGGCTCTGCCACTTGTCAGCTGTGTGACTGTGGGCAAGTCACTTAACTTCTCTGTGCCTCGGTGACCTCATCTGTAAAATGGGGATTAACTGTGAGGCTCACTTGGGACAACCTGATTACCCTGTATCTACCCCAGCGCTTAGAACAGTGCTCGGCATATAGTAAGCGCTTAGCAAATACCAACATTATTATTACCGGAACGATGGCAGATGAAGGTGGGTCATTCTGGGAGAAACGTGCCCATGGTGTCGCTATGGGTCGGAGATGGCTCGACAGCGTAAGACAAGAGAACCCAGTGCTTAATATAGTGCTTGACCCATGGTAAGTGCTTAACAACCACCCCCGTATTATTACTGTTATTATTATTATTATCATCATTATTATTATCGTTTTACCGGTCCACATCCATTGATGTAGGGAAATGCTCAGCTGCGGAAAGGAGAAGTTAATAAAGCAAAGGATCGTGAAAAGAACTTGCCTCCGTTTTGACTCTAGGCAGGGATGTGATAACGAGGGGTTAGTCAGTGAAATCTCTGCCAGATACACGGGAACAAAGAGAAGAAAAGGTTTCTTCCCCAGAGTGGAGTCGGTTAGTGGCTTTCCAATGCTTGGAGGTCAGAGAGTAAGTGCCCCTTAGGGCTGGATTCTAAAGGAGCCTGGAAAATGTTATGACAAATACCAATATTTATGGACCGGCGGGCTAAGATTACGGGTGCCAGACTCCAGGCTTCAGAGAATATACTGATTTATTCAGGAAAGAAGTGTTCCTAGGCGTAAACAATAAACAACTGGCTAAGTGTCCTAAAGATGGAGGAATGAGGGATGGTGGAAGTGGAATGAATAAGTCTCTGCCAAGCTTCAGGGAATAGATGCCGCTGAGAACCAACGGGAAAACTTTGATCCCATAATCCGACCTCTCTCTCTCTGCTCCTTTAATTCTGCATTTCAATTATTCATCCAAATCCTGAAGTGGACCCGGGACTCGCGAGGAAACCTTGAACAGCAACGGCAGAAAGACTTTGAAGGAAGTCTGCGGAACCACCGCTGCCTCATGGGAAATCTACCTCTCATCCTTTACCTCTTTCTGACCCCAGTCATTGCTCCTTCTCTCCATCACTGAAACCTGGCTCTCCCCGGATAATAATAGTAATAATGATAATTACGGTATTTGTTAAGCGCTTACTATGTGCCATGCACTGTTCTCAGCGCTGAGTTAGATGCAGGGTAATCAGGTTGTCCCACATGGGGCACACTTTTCATCCCCATTTTACAGATGAGGTAACTGAGGCACAGAGGAGTTAAGTGACTTGCCCGAGGTCACACAACAGATAAGCGGAGGAGCCGAGATTAGAACCCATGTCCTCTGACTCCCAAGCCCAGGCTCTTTCCACTGAGCCACGCTGCTACTGTGTTGTAATCCTGCTTCTACCAGGTCTCTCTCGTGTGACCCCGAGCAAGCCCTTTAACTTCTCTGAGCCTCAGTTTCCACATCTTTAAAATGGGGATTAAATCCTACTCCCTCCTACCTAGATTGTGATCCCTATGTGGGCCGAGTAACGTGTCCAACCTGATAGCCTTGTATCTATCCCAGGGCTTAAAACGGTTCTTGGCACATAGTCAGCGCTTAACAAATAACATAATAATGATTGTTATTATTATTATCATCATTTTTATTCCCTACTGTTTCCAAACACGCTCCTGTATCCGCAGTCCTAAAAAAACCAATACCTCATTTGAGGCCATGGCTCGCTCCAATTATCAGCCCATTTCCCTCCTACCTCAGCAAATTCCTCGAGCTTGACCCATAGTAAGAGCTTAATAGTGCCACAGTTAGAATTAATAAATACTATTATACTTATTTTAGCTACTATCAGTATCAGTAGAACTTAGTAGACGTGGAGTATGGTAGTTGGTCAGCCCTGACTAATGCTTGCCTTTCAGGAATCAGCCTCATGTTCCAAAATTAGCTGGGTCACCTTCAGCATCTATGAAATGTTGTTCTGGGTTACTGATTAATGTTTGGATTTCAGTGAATGGCGGCAGTGACCTTGCCCGGAGGTTTTCGTTGTGTCGACACGTTTCCAAAGTGGCCCGTGTCAGAACCCTGGTCACGGGGCCTCTCCCTGACCTTCCTCCTGGATGGCTCCACTCCACCCCCAGTTCGGACAGGCCGACAATCGGAACGTCGGCTTGGAACAGTCCTAATGGTATTTATGGAGCGCCCCCCTTTTTAGACCGTGAGCCTGTTATTGGGCAGGGATTGTCCCTATCTGATGCCAAATTGTACATTCCAAGCGCTTAGTACTGTGCTCTGCACACAGTAAGCGCTCAATAAATACGATTGAATGAATGAATGAATACTGGGTGCAAAGGACTGAACTAAGTGCTTAACAGAAGGACGAGATACGTTCCCTGCCCACATGGAGTTTCCATTCTATTGTTCTAGGAATCCCCCAGTTGTTATTTGAAGACAATAGCTGACCTCCCAGATGTTAATTAATGTCCTCAATTACTCAAATGGGCTCATCATAGAGTTTCCTACTGTCTCTTCCAGATTTTTTTTCCCCTGGGAGGAAGGAGGAATAAAGGCTACAGAGAAGTTCCTTGAGGACAGGGACGGTATCTACCAACTCTATTACATTGTATTATTTATGTTAATATCTGTCTCCCCCATTAGGCTATAATCGCACTGTGGACAGGGAACATATCTATCGACTCTGTTATATTGTACTCTCCCAGGTGCTTGGTGGAGTGTCCTGCATTTAGTAAGTGCTCAGTAAGTATGATTGATCGATTACTCTCCAACGTGCCTTGTACAGGGCCCTTCACACCAAGTATTCAAAAAATATGATTAATTCATTATTATTGTTATTATCATCGTATTTCCGAAACACTTAGGATGTGTAATGGCTGTGCCGTGTGCTGGAGTAGAAAGAAGGAAATCAGATCGGGCAGGGCTGCAGCAGTAGGGAGTTCACGGCAGTCTCTCAGAGTAAGGGACTCCTTTTTCCCATAGAAATACCCCACCTCACCAGGAGTTTGTACCTGACCTGGTGGACTTAGAGGTTTTCCTTACTCTCTACAACTTCATCTGTTTTACAGTTGGCTCATAAAGAGTGGGTGGGGAAGGAGGTGGAATTTTGATTTCTGCTAGAAATACTTTCTGGGTGCTTTCTGGTCCATCTTTTAATTTTAGACCTTGAGGTTTTCTCTGGCAAACAGGGAAGTGAGCTAGTCCACATTTCAAGTTAGAGAAGAGGGCTCCTCTTGGCTGCTCTCAGTGTCCTCTAGACTGTAAAATCATCGTGGGCAGGGAATGTGTCTGTTATATTGTCGTATTGGATTCTCCCCAGTGTTTAGCACAGTGCCCTGCACATAGTAAATGCTCAATCAATCCAATGGATTGATTGGTCAGGGGACGTGTTTGTCAATCAGTGAATCAATCAGTGGTATTCGTTGAGTGCTGAATGTGCACAGAGCACGTACTAAGTGTTTGGAAGAGCACAAAATAATAATAACGATAATCGTATTTATTAAGCGCTTACTAAGTGTCAAGCACTGTTCTAAGCCCTAGGGTAGATACAAGGCAATCAGGTTGGACACATTCCCTGTCCCACAAGGGTCTCACTGTCATAATCCCCATTTTACAGATGAGGTAACTGAAGCACAGAGAAGTGAAGTGGCTTGGGCAAGGTCATAGAGCAGACAAGTGGTAGAGCCAGGATAAGAACCCATGTCCTTCTGACTCCCAGTCCCATGATCTGTCCCCTGTACCATTCTGGTTCTCCGAAGAGTCAGAAGACATGATCCCTACCCTTGAGGAATTTGCAATCTAATGGAGTAGGTTGACGTTAACATGCTACAGATAGCGGAGTACAAGAACATGCGTATAAGTGCTCTGAGCGCGAGGGTGAGCTATCAAAGTGCTGAAAGGGGACACATAAGTGACTCAGACAAGAGGGCAAATGAGGGGTTAGGGTAGGCTTTGTGGAAGAGAGGTAAAGGCTGCTCCTCATTGGCTAGTTCCAGCTTTTTTATTTGGGAATCTATTCAATCTTATTTTCTTTCAAATAATTAGGAATCTTGAATTTATAGGGCACTTTGTATTCTAAGAGCGCAAAACACTTACACAAATGCACACCCATTTATCTTCCATGAGAAGCAGTTAGGAGCCTGACTTATTACCCCCTCATATCTAGAGAAAGCAAATCCCAGGGAAATCTTTCAGTAATGGGGCTGATCCTGGAATACAGTCACTCTTACACCCACTCTCCCAACCCCTTTCCCTCTCTTTGCTTTCTACTACATTCTTTTGCATCTCTATTGCTGTTCCTCAAGACCTAGAAGCAAGGTAACTTCACCTCAGTTTAGCCTTTATTTTGATTAGACTGCAAACTCATTCATTCATTCATTCATTCATTGTATTTACTGAGCGCTTACTGTGTGCAAAACACTGTACTAAGTGGTTGGGAGAGTACACTATAACAACAAACAGACACATTCTTGCCCATAACTGACCTCACAGTCTAGAGGGGGAGACAGGCATTAACATAAATAAATAAATAGACCAATAAAGTAAATAAATGAGGATGCCGTGGGCAGGGAAAGTGTCTACCAAGTCTGCTGTATTCTAGTCTACTGAACACTTAATACAGTACTCTGCCCACAGTAAGTGCTTAATAAATGTCACTGATCAACTGATTTGAAACACTGTCATATTTTCGTATTAAAAGTGAATGTTACATTTCTCTATATTTAACTGTTGTGTATGATTTTCCCAAGTGCTCGATAGATACCACTGATTGAGTGATTGGTTCATCGTAGTGAACTGCACTGTATCTAGTGGGGGCTCAATAAATATCCTACTACTATTAATAATAATAATAATAATGATGATGATGATACGGTGCTCTGCAAACAGTAAGCACTCAATAAATATGATTGATCGAATGAATGAATGAATGGTGGCATTCGTTAAGCGCTTACTCTGTGTCAGGCACTGTACAAAACGCTGGGGTGGACACAAGCAAATCGGCCGGACAGAGTCCCCGTCCCACGTGGGGCTCACAGTCTCAAATCCCCATCTTACAGAAAGGTAACTGAGGCCCAGAGAAGGGAAGTGACTGGCCTAAGGTCACACAGCAGACGGTGGCGGAGTTGGGATTAGAACTCATGACCTTCTCTGACTCCTAGACCTGTGCTGTGTCCACTAATGATAACTACTACTAAAACTACAATGTTCCACACCCAGTGGGTGCTCAATAATTGCTATGATAACTCTTCCTACTATGTAGGTTTGGGTTGTGTGGATATTTTTGAGGATTTCTGCATTTTAGAGATTGAGATTTCATTATTCCCTGGATGATTGGATGGGGTCCATGGCTCCTTGTTGAAATTCCCAGTGGTGGCCAATGCTCCGGGTTTACAATTAACCAAGCGTTCTAGAAATACCACAACTACTTTCTCCACCTCCCTCAAGCCTGGGATATAGTAAGTGTCTCTTGAATTCCATAATGTTTATTTTTAAATTGAGGTAAACTCACAAGCCTGTCACCTTGGCATTATCCTTGACATCCTAGAAGCAGCGTGGGCAAGTCGAAAGAGCAGGCTTGAGAGTCAGGGGACCTGGTTCTAATCCCGGCTCTGCCACTTACCTGTTGTGCAACCTTGGGCAAGTCATTTCACTTCTCCAGTCCTCATTTACTCCATCTGTCAAAAAATCCACAGTACCGAGCAGTCTCAATTTTTTGTACAGTGGCCTACCTTCAGGGTTAAAAACTTCCTGTCTAATAATCGTGCTGTTTTCTAGCACTTACCGTATGCCAAGCACCATATGGATACAATACAATCAGAACGGTCGCAGTCCCTGTCCCATCCAGGATTCACAGTCTAACGGGGAGGGAGAATAGGGATTTCAATTCTATTTTGCCGATGAAGAAACTCAGGCACCGAGAAGTCAAGTGATTTGCCCAAAGTCACAGCAGGCAAGTACGCAGCTCTACCATGCCCTCCTGACTCCCAAACCCGGCCTCTTTCCATTAATCCAAGCTGCTTCTTCAAGCACGAAGCTAAACCAATGACACGGAGATAAAATTGGACAAAACTTCATTAATAATGCCAGTCAAACGTATTTATTGAGCGCTTACTGTGTGAAGAACACCATGCTAAGCACTTGGAAGAGTACAGTATAATGTTAAACAGATATATTCCCTGTTCACAACAAGTTTACAGTCTAGAGGCGGAGACAGATATTAATATAAATAAATTACAGATGTGTACATAAGTGCTGTGGGTTGAGAAGGGGTTAATTCCAACCAGCAGGCTCAGAAAATCCAGGCTCTGACCTACCTCTTGGAAGCCACTGAAGAATGTCAAGTTCACAGGAGGCAATCAGCGAAGGGCATTTTCACAGTAGAAATTTCCTGGTAATTGCTGAATAAGTGAAATTGATATAAGACAATCAAAGGACTGAAGGAATAAAATGAAAAGATCATTAGCGTACAATTCGGCCTTCCCGTTGAATGAGCCCAAAACAGAAATGCAGGAAACAATGCAACAAGAAAACAATCTCATTCTGATCCAGCAATTGTTCAAAACCACTGGCCCGGTGCACTGAGAGAATGAATGATTGAGTCCTGCATGCCAAGTTTGCTTTTCTCCTTGAACAGAGGTGATCCGTGGAGTATTTG
Source organism: Ornithorhynchus anatinus (assembly GCF_004115215.2). NCBI lineage: Eukaryota > Metazoa > Chordata > Mammalia > Monotremata > Ornithorhynchidae > Ornithorhynchus > Ornithorhynchus anatinus. The sequence continues at coordinate 131,141,131 of NC_041730.1, read as the reverse complement.
GCTGCAGGATATGCCTCTTTCCCCTTCTAATCTTCTCAGGGCTCAACATTCGGGCCCCTTCGCTTGCCAAAAAAGAGTGGCAATGTCGATGATGAATCCAAAATTGAGTTTATCCACTCCATCTGATTGTTTACTTTGGCCAGAGCTGGTTTGTCCGAGGCCGAGTGGTCATAAACATTAGCGCTCCGAGATTCAGTGGACCGACTTTTAGTTGGAAAGATGTGACCAGGCAGAGCAGGAAGGGCACAGAACTTTGGTTCGAATTCCAGCTCCACTCCCGGTGGATTATATGTGTATGGAGAAGTGTCCTGACCTCTTCAGGTCCCATCTGTAAAATGGGGACACATTGTATTGTGAGCCCCATGTGGGACAGGGTCTGTGTTTGATCTCTTTATCTGGTGCCTACCCCAGACTTGGCACGTAGTAAGTGACTAACAAATACCACAATTATTATTATTACTGTGTGCATTGTCCAGGCTCATCTGCCAAACTATAAGCTCCTCGAGTTGTCTACCAACTCCATTGTGTTGCACACGCCCAAATGCAGAGAACATTGCCAGGCACACACAGTAAGCCCTCAATATCAAGGCACTGATAGATTGAATCGTTGCTTAACAAATGTCAGGAAATGTCGGATGGCTGTATTTGCGGAGGCTCAAGAAAAGCTTGTACAGGCCAGAGACAATCTATAAATAGTTGTTGGGTCATACCTGGGTTGAGTTGAGTTGGTTGAGTTAAGGATAAGGAGCGTGGCCTAATGGATAGAGCACGGGACTGGAAGTCGGAAGGACCTGGTTACTAATCCTGGCTCTGCCTCTTGTCTGCTGTGTGACCTCGAGCAAGTCACTTCCTTAGTGCCTCGTTTATCTCATCTAGAAAATGGGGATTAAGAATGTGAGCCCCATGTGGAACACGGACTGTGTCAACCTTGCATCTGCCTCAGCGCTTAGAACGGTGCCTGTCATATCCTGCGAGCTTAACAAATTTCAAAAAAAAAAAAAGTTTTATTACCTTTCACAGAAGACCCATAGGAGCAGCACGATACACAATGTGGCCTAGTGGAAAGAGCATAGGCCTAGGAGTCAAGGGACCTGGGTTCTAATTCTGGCTCCTTCACTCGTCTGCAGTGTGACCTTGATCGAGTCACCTCACTTCTCTGTGCCTCAGTTACCTTATCTATAAAATGGGGATTAAGACTGTGAGCCCCACATGGGACACGGACTGTGTCCGACCTGATGAACTTGTGTCTACCCCAGTGTTTAATATAGAGCTTGGCATATAGTGAGCACTTAAAGAATTGTCTTGTCTTATGCCGTTGAGTCGTTTCCGACCCATAGCGACACCACGGACACATCTCTCCCAGAACGCCTCGCTCTCCATCTGTAATCATCCTGATAGTGGATCCACAGAGTTTTCTTGGTAAAAATCCGGAAACGGTTTACCATTGCCGCCTTCCGTGCAGTCAACTCAAGTCTCCTGCCTCGACTCTCTCTCGTGTCGCTTCTGCCCAGCACGGGGGAGTTTTGACTTGTAGCGCTCGCTAGCCACTGGCCAAGCTAGGAATGGAATGGACAGGCCTCTGCTTGACCCTCCCTCCCGTAGCCGAGACCGTCGGAGGACTGGAAACTCTCCAGGTGCGACCCTGAGAGGGGAACTTAATGAATATTGTTACAAAAAAGGAGCGAGTAATCATATAAACACATGAACACCAATGTAATGGAATTGGACCGAGGCCAGAATGGGACTGGAGTTACCTCCCAAAAGAGTAGAAAGAGAGGACATGATCCAGCCAGGTTGGAAAGGGGAAAAGTGGTCCCTTGCCCTTATGGGAAGGTCAACAAGCCTTTGATTTTATCAGACTTGGCTGTAGAAGATTAATAATGAATGAATGGTACTTATTAAAAGCCTACTGGGTACCAAGCACTGTGGTGAGTGTTGGGGTAGATATAAGATAATCGGGTTGGACCCAATCCCTGTCCTATGGGAGTCTCACAGCCCTAAGTATGAGGAAGAGAAGCAGCATGACCTAGTGGATAGAACACGGGCCTATGAGCCAGAAAGCCCTGAGTTCTAGCTCTGGATCTGCCACTTGTCTCCTCTGTGGCCTTAAGGAAGTCACTTCATAATAATAATTTGCTATATTATTATTAAACATTATTAATTTGCTATATTAATAATAGCAAATATAATGCTGCTATTTGTTAAGTGCTTACTATGTGCAGAGCACTGTTCTAAGCACTGGGGGAGATACAGGGTCATCAGGTTGTCTCACGTGAGGCTCATAGTCTTCATCCCCATTTTACAGATGAGGTAACTGAGGCACAGAGAAGTAAAGAGACTTGCCCACAGTCACACAGCTGACAAATGGCAGAGCCAGAATTAGAACCCATGACCTCTGAGTCCCAAACTCGGGCTCTTTCCACGGACCCACGCTGCTTCCCCAACTTAACTTCTCTGTGCCTCAGTTACCTCATCTGTAAATGGAGAGTAAGACTTTGAGCCCCAGGTGGGACAGGGACTGTGGCCAACCTAATAATTAATAATAATAATTATGGTATTTGTTAAGCATTTACTGTCTGCCAGGCACTTGTTCTAAGCACCGGGCTAGATGCATGGTAATCAGATTGGACACTTGTACCTACCTGATATAAGGTAGATTATCTTGCCTCTACCCAGGCACTTAGAACGGTGCCTGGCACATAGTAAGAACTTAACAAATATCTTTGAAATTAAAAAAAGATAAAAATACGAGCCACTGGGTAATCTTTCAGGATGAGGGTAACCAGTAGTTTGTGTGACAAGAAAGTGCCCTGAGAATAATTTCCATGCATTCCCTATTTGATCGTGACTTTATCCGAACTCTCTACGAAGAATGGGAAAGAAGGGTCGGTAGAACAGAACGGGAGAACAGCACCGGAGCGACCCCCGATAAAAAGCCAAAGGCCGAGATTTCTGCGTTGCCTGCGTATAATGGACTATCCTAACCATCTGACCTTTTGTCTTCCCTCCAGCAGCGGTGACGGAACTGAGTGTTCCAGTCCGATCTGGAGAAAGCCACGAGGATCGGAAAGTGTATAGGCCCCAGAGGAGATAGTGATGAATGCACACAGACTAAGGAAGCATATATTAAAGACCTGCCTTTCTTCTCTCTTTTTTTTTTTTGGAGGGACAAGTGTGTAATTTATAGATTGTTTAAATTAGACAAATAGTCCAGTAGATTTATAAGGAGGGGCAGGAAACACATGGTTTTATGCATTCAGCTTTCCCTCACCAAAGTGGAAAAGTTGGAGATCTCTTGAGTTATGGAGCTGGAATTATTTATTAAAGAATTCCTGATCTCTGGGATTAATTGTCTACCACACAGGAGATCCATTATGGTTTGCACAGTCTCCAGAAAGACTAGGTCATACTGTAAACAGCCCGAGTAAAGTGGTAATTTATATCACCCGAGTGTTTACAGGAGGAAAAAGAAAATGTGTAGGAAGTATAATAAAGACTGAGAGGTGTGTGTGTGAGCGTGTGTATGGGGGAGGGGTGTTGGGCCGGATGGGGGTGGTGTTCCTGAAAAGCAAGAGGATTCAGGCCATGGAAAATGACCCAATTTACAGTAGGAAGCTTGGCTTTGAGCTTCCCTACATTTTGGGGGTTGACATTGCCTTCCAGTGGGCCATCTTAGCCTTGACAATCCCTTGAAAAGAAAGGTGGAGGCAGAGTCCGAGTGGGCCGAGGACTGTGAAAGGATTTGTTCGATGTGTTTTAGCGTGGCGTGGTGGATGGAGCATGAACCTGGAAGTCAGAACGTCATGGTGGGTTCTAATCCCGGCTCAGCCACTTGTCTGCTGTGTGACCTTGGGCAAGTCACTTCACTTTTCTGGGCCTCAGTGACCTCATCTGGAAAATGGGGATCGAGAATGCGAGCCCCATGTGGGACAGGGACTGTGTCTAACCTGACTCTGGATACAACTGGATGAACAGTCTCTCTGGGGGTGGTTCTCGTGACTTTGGGAAATCTGCTATGCAAGTGTCTCTGTGTCCGATTGTCTCTCTGTCTCTTGTGTTTCTGTCTCCCTCCCGGTTTTGAATTTTCTTGCTCTGTGTCCGTCTCCAAATGATGGCATTTATTGAGCGCTTACTCTGGGTTGGATGGTATTGTATTGGATCCCCATTTTGCGGATGAGGATACTGAGGCACAGGAAAGTTAGAGGACTTGCCCAAGGTCACAGAGCAGTCTCTGTGTCTGTTTCCCTGTGCTCTTATCTGCCTCCTTATTTTTAAAATAATAATGTTGGAATTTGTTAAGCGCTTACTATGTGCGGACCACTGTTCTAAGCGCTGGGGGAGATACAGGGTAATCAGGTGGTCCCACAGTCTTAATACCCATTATACAGATGAGGTCACTGAGGCACAGAGAAGTGAAGTGACTTGGCCACAGTCACTCAGCTGACAAGTGGCAGAGCTGGGCTTCGAACCCATGACCTCTGACTCCCAAGCCCGGGCTCTTTCCACTGAGCCACACTGCTTCTCTGTCTCTGTCTCCAATGAAACAGTGGTACTGAGAGCTTACCTTGTGCAGAACCCTGTATTAAGTGCTTTGCCATTGTTTTTACGAGATGTTCTTCCCCTTGACTCTATTTATTGCCACTGTTCTTGTCTATCCGTCTCCCCGATTAGACTGTAAGCCTGTCAAACAGCAGGGACTGTCTCTATCTGTTGCCGACTTGTTCATTCCAAGCGCTTAGTACAGTACTCTGCACATAGTAAGCGCTCAATAAATACTACTGAATGAATGAATGAATAGTAGAGTACAGCGTAATAGAGTTGGTAGAAACGTTCCTGCCTTCAAGGAGCTCATCCCTCTCTTTGTCTTCTCCGTCTAGCTTTCTTTATCTGTGTCCCTCTATGTCTTTTTCTATGTCTCTCTCTCTCTCTTTCTGCCTCTCTCAAATTTTGTTTTCTTTCCCCCTCACCTCCCCGTGCTTCATGGGGACCTCAGCAGTAGCAGTAATAATATTTATTGAGCGTCTATTGTACGCAAATCACCGCACTAAGCACTGAAAAGAATATACAGGTGAGGTACACCCTTCAACCCCCCGGGGGCTCACAATCTAAGAATAGCCAGGGGTGGGGGCCACTCATTAGGAAAGATTAAACAAAGATCTAAAAGATAGAGTTGATGAGAAATACCACAGGAGTAGCAGGATTTCTGGCTTCTCGTGGCTTAGAGGTTGGTGTAAGAGCATAGAGCATGGGCCTGGGAGTCAGAAGGTCATGGGTTCTAATCTCAGCTCCATCAGTTATCAGTAGTGTGGCCTTGGACAAGTCACTTCACTTCTCTGTGCCTCACTTATCTCATTTGTAAAATGGGGATTAAGACTGTGAGCCCAGTGTGGGTTAGGGACTGTGTCCAACCTGATTATCTTGTATCCACCCCAGCGCTTAGAACAGTGCTAGGCACATACTAAGTGCTTAACAAATACCATAATTATCGTTATTATTAGGCCGACGGTTCCAGAAGTCACAGCTGCAGTTTCGGCAGTGGCTGGAATTCCCAGTGACCTGCAAATTGAGCAGGACTCACACTGCTGCTGTCTGAGTCCTATCTGGGCCGGAGCCGAGGCTGTTGGGAGTCCTGTTGGCATGGGGGAGAGATTCCTTCTAATAATTGTAATAATGGGATTTGTTAAGCACTTACTTTGTGCCAATCACTTTGGGGCCGCTACAAAATAAGCGGATCCCACATAGAGCTCACATTCGAAGTAGTGAATCCCCATTTTTCAGATGAGGGAACTGAGGTCCGGGAAAGTTAGGTGACTTGCCCCAAATCATACAGCAGGTAAGTGGTGGAGCCACGATTAGAACCCAAGTCCTCTGGCTCCCGAATCCATGCTCATTCCACCAGGCAGCACTGTCTCCTTGTCTCCCATGTAATCGGGCCCAAAGAGGTTGGATGTTGAAGTGAGGTAGTGGAAAACGCACACTGCCTCCCTTTGTTTGGACAGAGTTCCAGAAAACTTGCGGTGACAGTTATTCTCTCTTTCAAATCTACTTTGGGTAGATTTTGACCCTCAGCCCTCAACCTTTGCCCACCTTAAGGCCCCACCCTCGACCCTAGTAAGATGAGTAATGAGAAGCAGCGTGGCTCAGTGGAAAGAGCACGGGCTTTGGAGTCAGGGCTCATGAGTTCGAATCCCGACTCTGCCACTTGTAGGCTGTGTGACTGTGGGCAAGTCACTTAACTTCTCTGTGCCTCAGTTCCCTCATCTGTAAAATGGGGATTAAGACTGTGAGCCCCACGTGGGACAACCTGATTCCCCTATGTCTTCCCCAGCGCTTAGAACAGTGCTCGGCACATAGTAAGCTCTTAACAAATACCAACATTATTATTATTATTATTATGAGTTGAAAATGTGTTCACTGAGGGTTTGAGCTCCTTTGAAATGCCAGGAAAGAGCTGCTCTTTCCAACCTCCTATCCATAGTTCTTGGCTTTGGACCTGGTCAATTTTGAGTTCTGCAAAAGAGGGAAATCTGATTTTGCTCCCTTTTTCCTGTGGCTGAGTTTGTGGCTACTTTCCAAATTAATGAGTTTTCAGAGCAGCATTGAGTCACAGTTTCAAGGTGACCTCACTCTCTCCTTCTCCAAGCTATTTGACCTACACAAAGAGAAAGCAAGATTTTACTCTATGCACGGTTCTCTTGCTGTTGACCAGTCTACCTCTACCAGTCCTCGGGGTTGCCTTTAAATCTCACAGGTGAAAGAAAGATTCTTTAATGGAAAGCCAACCAGCACTGGAGAAACATTGAAAGAGCAGGAGCCTGAGAGTCAGAAGAAACTGGGTTCTAATCCCGGGTCTGCCAATTGCTTGCTGTGCTATGCTGGACAAGTCTTTTTACCTCTTCATTCCACTGCCCGTGTCATCTTTCTACAGAAAGGCTCTGGGCATGTCACTCCACTCCTCAAAAATCTCCAATGGTTGCCTATCAACCTTCGCATGAAACAAAAACTCCTCACTCTTGGCTTCAAAGCTGTCTATCCCCTTGCCCTCTCCTACCTCATCTCCCTTCTCTCCTTCTACAGCCCAGACCCGCACACTCCGCTCCCCTGCCACTCACCTCCTCACGGTCTCTCATTCGGGCCTGTCCCTTCGTCGACGCCTGGCCCACGTCCTACCGCTGGCCTGGAATGTCCTCCCTCCTCACATCTGCCAAACTAACTCTCTTCCCCTCTTCAAATCCCTACTGAGGACTCACCTCCTCCAGGAGGCCTTCCCAGACTGAGCCCTCCCTTTCCATCTGCTCCTCCTCCCCTCCCCATTCCCCCTTCTCTCGTTATTTGCTCTTCCCCCTTCCCCTCCCCACAGCACTTGTGTATATTTGTATTTATTATTTATTACTGTATTTATTTTGATAATGACGTGTGTATATATCTATGATTCTATTTGTCTTGATGATATTGATGCCAGACTACGGTTTTGTTTTGTGTTGTTGTCTATCTCCCCTGTTTAGACTTCGAGCCCATTGTTGGGCAGGGATTGTCTCTATCTGTTGCCGAATTGTCCATTCCAAGTGCTTAGTACAGTTCTCTGCACATAGTAAGCACTCAATAAGTATGATTGAATGAATGAACCTCTCATTGCCTCAGTTACCTCATCTGTAAAATGGGGATTGAATCCTTCTCCCTCTAATTTCGACTGTGAGCCCCAGTGTGAGTCAAGGACTGTGTTCAACCTGATAAACTTTTATCTACTCCAGCACTTAGAACACTGCTTGTCACAATAATAAACGTTTAAAAAATGCCAGTAAGACAAAACATTAGTGCAGCAGACCTGCTCTGGGAGGTTCACGGAAGACCAGGACACTGTGCACAGCACTGAGATTAGCCAGGGGACTTCATGGCCTTGTCTGGCAATAATCTTCATACCAAAGTTGCACTCTGACCTACTTCTCCCTTTCTCGGTCCTATCCTTCCCTAGAACTGGCGGGGTGTGAGGCTGGGGGAGAGAGAAACAAATTGTTTTCAGCATTCCCGGTGCCGTTCCCCGCCAGACCCTGCCCTGTGTGGCCTTCATCGGCCCTGGATCTCCATTAATAACAGAGAAAATCCAGAGAGAAATTCTCGCTGACTTTCTGAAGAACAACTTTCTGCTCCCCCAGGTAACCTCTTCCCCTCTAGACTATGAGCTTGTTATGGACAAGGAATGTGTCTGTTATATTGTTCTACTGTACTCTTAAAAGTGTTTAGTACAGTGCTCTGCACATAGTAAGCACTCAATAAATCTCCTCCAAGAAGCCTTCCCTCTCTTCCAAGAGGCCTTCCCAAACTAAGCCCTCCTTTCCTCGTCACCCACTCCCTTTTACGTCACCCCAACTTGCTCCTTTTATTCAACCCCCCTCTCAGCCCCACAACACTTACGTACATATTTTTAATTATTTATTTATTCATTTTAATGTCTGTCTCTCCCTCTAGACTGTAAATTACTGTGGGCAGGGAATGTTCCTGTTTGTCGCCACACTGAACTCTCCCAAGCACTTAGTCCAGTGCTTAGCACACAGCAAGTGCTCAATATTCATTCATTCATTCATTCAATAGTTTTTATTGAGCGCTTACTATGTGCAGAGCACTGTACTAAGCGCTTGGAATGTACAAATAGGTAACAGATAGAGACAGTCCCTGCCCTTTGACGGGCTTACGGTCTAATCGGGGGCGACGGATAGACAAGAACAATAGCAATAAATAGAATCAAATAGAATCAAGGGGATGAACATATTAAAACAATAGCAAATAAATTATTTATGAATAAATAGGACTGATTCTTGCCCTACAAGTCCTGTCTCTTTCTCGACCCCTTTAGCTCGGTGATAGAGAATCATTCTCCTAAATAAATGACAAAGCTCAGACCTCCTGCTACACAATCAACGTAGCGCAGAGCACGACTGGAATATATTGCAGTTGAGCTAATCGGATTCCTCTCTCACCCCTTCCGAGTTCATATACGCTCTCTACATTCTGACGTCCCCAGCCATGGGAAACTCAGCTTGACAAGGAGCCCGCCGCTTGAGTGTGAATTTATTTATCCAGCTGTTATCCTGCTTTGATATTTAGCCAGAGGAGGAGGGGGAGTGTCATAGGTTTAGTAGTTTAAAGATGTCCGGGCAAAAGCTGGCTCATTTGTGAGGACATAGTAAGAAGAAAGTGCAAAGCTTCCCCAGGGATGGGAGACCATGTCTTTAGAATTCTCTCAGAACCACAGAGGGCTAAATCAATTCTAATAAAAGAAAGAAGGAGCAAGAGTGCTGTGTGACACTGGGCAAGTGACCTCAGTTCTCTGGGCCTCAGTTGTCTCGTCTGTAAAATGGGGTTTAAAACTTCTAGACTGTGAGCTAGTTGTTGGGTAGGGATTGTCTCTATTTGTTGCCGAATTGTACTTTCCAACTGCTTAGTACGGGGTTCTGCACACGGTAAGCGCTCAATAAATACGATCGAAGGAATGAATGAATGAATGTAGGCCCCGTGTGAGACAGGGACTGTGTCCAATCTGATTAGTTTGTAACCACCCCAGGGCTTAGAAAAGTGCCTGACACATAGTAAGCGGTTAACAAATACCATAAAAAATATCTCCTTGAATGGGATTAAAGGAGAGAAATGTTGGGCCTTTGTGAAAAAACAGTGTGGGCTATTGGTTAGAGCACAGACTTTGGAGTCAGAAGGACTTGGGTTTTAATTCCAATGTTGTCACTTGTCTTCTGAGGGATTTTAGGCAAGTGACTTCACTTCTTTGTGCCTCACTTTCCTCATCTGCCAAATGGGGATTAAGACTGTGAGTCCCACATGGGATATGAGCATGGGCCTGGGACTCAGAAGGTCATGGACTCTCATCCTGGCTCTGCCATTTGTCTGCTGCCTGACCTTGGGGAAGTCATCTGAAATCTCCGCTCCTCAGTTACCTCATCTATAAATGGAGATTGAGACTGTGAGCCCCACATGGGACAGGGCTTTGTCGCACCCGATTTGCTTGAATCCACCCCAGCGCTTAGTACTGTGCTCTACGCATAGTAAGCACTCAACAAATACCATAATAATTATTATTATTATATGGGCTCTGTCCAAATTGATTAGCTTGCATCTAATCCGTGCTTATAACAGTGCCTGGTACAGAGTAAGTGCTTAGAAAATGCCATAAAAAAAAGAAGCTCTTCTCACACTATCTGGGAAAATGGCACCTGACAGAATGGCCCTTCCCAAGATCCACCAAGGTTTGGGGGCCTCCTGAGGCAGAGCAGGCTCAGGCCAACTCAAGAACCTAATTCATTTTTCTGTCCTTCGCCTTAATAGAGTGTAAGCTCCCAGTGGGCAGGGAATATGCTTCCTGCTTCTCCTATAACTTCTCAAGTGGTAGTGTGGTGCATTAGGGAAACAGACTAGCCTAGTAGAAAGAGACCTTGGGTGAGGCACTTCACATCTCTATGCCTTAGTTTCGCCATCTGTCAAATGGGGATTAAGTGACCTGTTTAGACTGTAAACCCCTTGGGAGATGCAGGTGACCGGAACGGCATACAGCAATCAAGCAAGGAGGGACTCTGTCGGAGCAGAAGCTCTGTACTGATGAGAGATTAATAATCAATGAAAACCTCCTGTGCAAGATATCATTTTGGAAGGGCCTTGAAGATGGGGAGAGCAGTCAACTCCGTCTAATGAAACGGGGAGGGAGTTCCAGGCAGCGGATCAGTAGTCAAAAAGAAGAGAACCGGGGAAAAGTGATTTGTTTGCCTTGAGGTTGTACTCTCCCAATCACTCAGTAAATGCCATTGATTGACTGATTGATGAGCTGAGGGGAAAAATGAGTGAACTTGGTTGAAGTGAGAGAAGAGGTTAGATAAGTAGTAGGGAGAGGAAGGAATGAGTGTTTCCAAGCCAACCAGCAGGTATTTCCCCTGGGAGTGTGTCTACCAACTCTCTACTTTACTTTCTTTCTTTCATTCATTCATTCAATGGCATTTATTGAGCGCTTACTGTGTGCAGAGCACTTGTACTAAGCACTTGGAAAGTACAATTTGGCAACAGATAGAGACAATCCCTACCCAACAATGGGCTCACAATCTAGAAGGGGGGAGACAGACCAAAACAAAACAATTAGGCAACAAAACAAGAAGACAGGCAGTAATAATAATGATAATGTTGGTATCTGTTAAGCGCTTATTATGTGCCGAGCACCGTTCTAAACGCTGCGGTAGATACAGGGTAATCAGGTTGTCCCACGTGGGGCTCACAGTCTTCGTCCCCATTTTACAGATGAGATTACTGAGGCATAGAGAAGTTAAGTGACTTGCCCACAGTCACACAGCTGACAAGTGGCAGAGTGGGGATTCGAACCCATGACCTCTGACTCCCAAGCCCGTGCTCTTTCCAGTGAGCCATGCTGCTCTCCCAAGTGCTTAGTACAGTGTTCGGCACACAGTCAGTGCTCAATAAATAAAACTAATTGACTGATGTGGGATGGGGCAACAGGCAACCACTGAAAGTTTTGAATGGGTGGGAAGATGTTTGCAGAGCAATACTTTAGGAAAGCGAGCCGGGCAGCGGAGAAAAGCATAGATGGGATTGGGGAAAGGCTGGAGGCAGGGAGGTCAATCAGGAAATCAGTCAATAGTATTTATTGAGTGCTTACTGTGTGCAGAGTACTGTAATAATAATAATGTTGGTATTTGTTAAGCGCTTACTATGTGCCGAGCACTGTTCTAAGCTCTGGGGTAGACACAGGGGAATCAGGTTGTCCCACATGGGGTTCACAGTCTTCATCCCCATTTTACAGATGAGGTAACTTAGGCCCAGAGAAGTGAAGTGACTCGCCCACAGTCACACAGCTGACAAGTGGCAGAGCCGGGATTCGAACTCATGACCTCTGACTCCAAAGCCCATGCTCTTTCCACTGAGCCACGCTGCTTCTCATACTGTACTAAACACTTGGGAGAGTACAATATAACAGAGTTGGCATACATGTTCCTTGCTCACAATAGTCAGTGAGGATCTCACCAGTTGTACACAATATCTGAGTATCTCTGAACTATATATTATTTATTAGCTATTTAATAATGTTGGTATTTGTTAAGCGCTTACTATGTGCAGAGCACTGTTCTAAGCGCTGGGGTAGACATAGGGGAATCAGGTTGTCCCACTTGGGGCTCACAGTCTTAATCCCGTTTTACAGATGAGGTAACTGAGGCACAGAGAAGTGAAGCGACTTGCCCACAGTCACACAGCTGACAAGTGGCAGAGCTGGGATTTGAACTCATGACCTCTGACTCCAAAGCCCATGCTCTTTCCACTGAGCCACGCTGCTAATGTCTTTCACCCTCTCTAGACTAAAGCTCACTATGGGCAGGGAACACGTCTGCCACTTCTGTTGTATTGTACTCTCCCAAGTGCTTAGTACAGTGCTATGTACGCAGTAAGCACTCACTGAATACCACTGATTGATAGTAATGTCATCTTGGAAAAAAAAAAAAAGGAGAGTTTCATATTTGTAAACATTGCACTTTAACAGAACTGTGTAGTTCCCTTTTGGCCCCAAGCCATCAATTTTCCTTTAAAAGATGAGGCCTCTATTCCCGATTATTGTTGATTTCACTTAGTCTTTACTAAACATTTATTTTGTGCCAAACACTGGCTAAGATCTGATGTAGTCTCTGTCCCACCCGGGGCACCGAGGCTAAGAGGGAGTGGAGAAGATATCTCATCCCCGTTTTACAGATTTAGAAACTGAGGCTTAGAAAGGTCCCCAGTATGTCTTCCCTGATTAATTCCTACCATCCTAAATCATAGAAACCCATCGTCCAATTCTAGCACTTAGGTGGCTTCAGCCTCATCCTCAGCCTAAACCTCGGGATATACATTTATTTTGGTTATTCTGTAAATGCTTCGAAGTCTGTCTCCCTTATTAGAATCTAAGCTCCTTGTGGGGAAGAAATGGGACGTTTGCTAGTTTTGTTATTTCCAAGCCCTTTGGATGCAGTGCTGTGCATCCTGTAGGAACTCCATAAATTACTACTAATGATGCTGTTACTAATAGGGAAGTAGCATGTTGTAGTGGCTGGAGCCCGGGCCCGGGAGTCAAAAGTCATGGGTTCTAATTCCGGCTCCTCCACTTGTCTGCTGTGTGACCTTGGGCATGTGTCTTTACTTCTCTGTGCCTCAGCTACCTCATCTGGAAAATGGGGATTAAGACTGGGAGCTCCATATGGGACAACCTGATTACCTTGTATCCCCCCCAGCGATTAGAACAGTGCTTGGCACATACTAAGTGCTTAACAAATGCCATTATTATTATTATTATTATTATTCTCTGGGCCTCAGTTACCTCATCTTTAAAATGGGGATTCAGACCGTGAGCCTTACCTGAAACAGGGACTGCATCCAACCCGATTATTATATAATAATAATAATAATAATAATAATGTCGGTATTTGTTAAGCGCTTACTATGTGCAGAGCACCGTTCTAAGCGCTGGGGTAGACACAAGGGAATCAGGTTGTCCCACGTGAGGCTCACAGTCTTCACCCCCATTTTACAGATGAGGTAACTGAGGCACAGAGAAGTGAAGTGACTTGCCCACAGTCACACAGCTGACAAATGGCAGAGCTGAGATTCGAACCCATGATCTCGGACTCCAAAGCCCATGCTCTTTCCACTGAGCCACGCAGTGCTGTGCACATAGTAAGCGCTTTCACAAATACCAGTATTATTACTATTGCTGCTGCTCCTCCTCCTCCTGCTCCTCCTACTTCTACTGTTTATTTGTAATGGTATTTGTTCAGTACATGCTATGTGCCAGGCAAAGCTGATTACAAGCTAGTCAGAGCGGACGCAGTCCCTCTCCCTCATGGGGCTCATATTCTTAATCCCCAGTTTACAGACGGGGGAACTGAGGCCCCGAGAAGTGCAGCGACTTGCCCAAAGTCCCACAGCTGACAAGAGGAGGAGCTGGGATTAGAACTCACGACCTCTGACTCTTTCCACTAAGCCGTGCTGGTTGGATGAGTTTATAGTCTAGAGGGGACTCATTTTTGGATCGTCAGACCCGGTGGGTTGAACACTGCACGGGGAATCTTAAATCTGGCATTTCCTGGGTGTCCTGGGCCCACATGCTCTGTGCTTTCAAAGTGGGGAAAGTCTTCCCACCTGCCAAGGGTGGGTTGATAATAATAACGACGATGATTGTGCTATTTATTTAGTGCCTTCTAAGTGGCAAACACTGTAATGAGCCCTGGGGTAGGTACAATGCAATCTAGTCAGATACAGTCATTGCCCTACATAGAACTCTCAGTCCAAGAGGAGGAAAATGTGGTTTCCAACCCTATTGTACAGATGAGAAAACTAAGGTCTAGAGAAGCTCATTTATTTTTTCAAAGGTATTTGTTAATAATAATAATAATATTGTTGGTATTTATTAAGTGCTTACTTTCTAAGCGCTGGGGTAGATACAGGGTAATCAGATTGTCCCACATGAGGCTCACAGTCTTAATCCCCATTTTACAGATGAGGTAACTGAGGCACAGAGAGGTTAAGTGACTTGCCCACAGCCACACATCTGACAAGTGACAGAGCCGGCATTCGAACCCATGACCTTTGACTCCCAAGCCCGGGCTCTTTCCACTGAGCCACGCTGCTTCGCTAAGCACTTTATTGAATGCTGAGGTAGGTACCAACTAATCAGATTTGACGTAGCCCCTGAGCCACATGGAGCTCACAGTCTTAATCCCCATTTTACAGATGAGGTAACTGAGGTGAGGACTTTAAGTCATTTGTCCCAAATCACACAGCGGACGAGTGGCAGTGCTGAGATTAGAACCCAGATCTTCTTACTCCTAGACTCCCGCTCTTCCCAAGCGGCCACACTAACTCCTACCCAGAGCCAGGCCCCGAAGAGTTGAAAGACAAACGCTGCTAAACTGTATCCGGGGAGGAGACTGCCGGGCTATTCACAAAGGAGGCTAAAATAGTCTCAGATTTGGTTTGAATACATTGTGGAAATCTCTACCCATGTTGATGAATAATTAATCTCACACATCCATAAAGCTATAACTCATGTGTGCCCAGGAGGATATATTCCAAATTGATGCTGGCAAGAGGATCTGGCTATAATTTCTTGGGTTTGAGAGGGGTCGACACTCTCCTCCGTTAATTGGAATCTCAATCTCAGGTCATTTCCTGCATTCCCCTTCCGTTGACAGATGTGTAAGGGATACGTCCCTCTACGGTGCATAATCTCCAATGTAGACGTGGCTCAGTGGAAAGAGCCCGGGTTTGGGAGTCAGAGGTCATGGGTTCAAATTCCGCCCCTGCCACTTGGCAGCTGTGTGACTGTGGGCAAGTCACTTCACTTCTCTGGGCCTCATTTACCTCATCTGTAAAATGGGGATTGAGACTGTGAGCCCCACGTGGGACAACCTGATCACCTTGTCTCCCCCCCGCCCACCCAGGGCTTAGAACAATGCTGTGCACGTAGTAAGCACTTAACAAATACCATCGTCATCATTATTATTATTATTACACAGGCCCTGCTCCGATCACAGACTGCTCAAAATTCAGGAAAACTCTTGAATATGATTAGTGGGGTTCATCCCGGCTCCAGGGAAGGAGAACCCCGGTGATGATTTAGGAATTGCGGGTTTTAAGCTGAGCTTCATTGCCCTTATCTGTCAAAGGAGTATAAAGCCACCTGCCTTCGGGCCTGTTGCTGAGATGGAACTAGTGTGGATAAATTGGCTAGGGTGGAGACCCACAGACAGATAGGAGGGACATGGAAATTGTGGTATTTTTCAATTGTAAATTAATACCATTGATGATTGATTCATTCAATCGTGTTTATTGAGTTCTTAATGTGTGCAGACCACTGTACTAAGCCCTTGGGAGAGTACAATAGAACAGTAAGTGGACACATTCTCTGCCCACAATGAGCCTACAGTCTAGGGGATTGTTAAACACTTATATGCCAAGCAGTGAGTTTATATACAAGATAATCAGATCAGAAAGAGTTCCTGTCCCAGATGGGATTCACAGTCCAAGCGGATGAGTAAGGCAAGCGGATGAACAGGCAAGCGCTGGAGCCGGGATTAGAGTGACTTCCTCTGACTCCTGGGCCCGTGATCTTTCCACTAGGCCGTGCTGCTTCCCCGCCGTGGTCTCACCCTCTAGCCACTCCCTGCTGGCCCGAATCTGGGGACTATCTGTTCTGGGGCCTGAAAGGATCCTACACTGCCTTGGCCATCCACTCTGAGAGAGGGACATTGACTGGGGTGACCCCCAAGGGTTTTTCAGTAACACCAGGCTCATCTCCCTTCTCTCTTTCTACTGCCCACCCTGCACACTCCACTCTTCTGCCCCTCACCTCCTCACTGTCGCACCTTCAAGCCTATCTCACGGTCGATCCCTGGCCCACACCTCCCGCTGTCCTGGAATGCCCTCCCTCCTCGCCTCCGCCAAAATGACTCTCTTCCCCTCTTCAAAGCCCTACTGAGAGCTCACCTCCTCCAAGAGGCCTTCCCAGACTGAGCCCCCCTTTCCCTCTGCTCTTCCTTCCTCCCCTCCCTTCCCCCCAACATTCTTCTCCTCCCCCTTCCCCTCACCTCAGCACTGTGCTCATTTGTATATATTATTTATTACCCTATTTATTTTGTTATTGAGGTGTACATCTCCTTGATTCTATTTATCTTGATAATGTTGTCTTTTTTTTTTTGTTTTCTTCTGTTTTGCTCTGTCGTCTGTCTCCCCCATTTAGACTGTGAGCCCGTCACTGGGCAGAGATTGGCTCTATCTGTTGCCTAATTGTACATTCCAAGCACTTAGTACAGTGCTCTGCACATCGATTAGACCGTAAGCCCGTCAAACGGCAGGGACTGTCTCTATCTGTTGCCGACTTGTTCATTCCAAGCGCTTAGTACAGTGCTCTGCACATAGTAAGCGCTCCATAAATACTATTGAATGAATGAATAGTAAGTGCTCAATATATACTATTGAATAAATGAATGAATGTATGGCATGACAAGCCATACACCATTTTGCAGAATGATGCTGATGTGGAATGATCATGGAGCAAAACCCCACCCTGCTCCCTTCCAGCTTTATATTTTGCTTTGATTTTTGCATAGAGGCTAAAGCACAGGCCTGGGAATCAGAAGGTCATAGGCTCATTCATTTATTCATTCATTCATTTATTCATTCATTCCTATTTATTGAGCTATTATTGTGTGCAGAACACTGTACTAACCACTTGGAAAGAACAGGGCAGCAACAGAGCCAATCCCTGCCCATTAATGGGCTCACATTCTAGAACGGGGGAGACAGACATCAAAATAAGCAAACAGGCATCAATAACATCAATATAAATAAATAGATTTATATATATATACAGCAGAATAAAAAACAGGCATTAATATAAATAAATAGAACTGTAGATATGTACATATATATATAAAAGTACTGTGGGGCTGGGAGGGGGGTAGAGCAAAGGGAGTGATGGGGGGGAGTGGGAGCTGAGGAAAAGAGGGGCTTAGTCTGGGGGAAGGAGGGGCTTCGTCTGGGTTCTAATTCCGGCTCCACCACTTGCCAGCTGTGTGACTGTGGGCAAGTCACTTAACTTCTCGGTGCCTCAGTTCCCTCATCTGTAAAATGGGGATGAAGACTGTGAGCCCCACGTGGGACAACCTGATTCCCCTGTGTCTACCCCAGCGCTTAGAACAGTGCTCGGCACATAGTGAGCGCTTAACAAATACCAACATTATTATTATTACTTTACATGATGCACTGTGGCCTAGTCAAAAGGGTGCAGGCTTGGGAATCAGGAGACCTGGGATCTCATCAGGGGTCTTTGTGACTTTGGACAAGTCAACTTCCCTGTGCCTTATTTCCCCAACGTTAAAAATGCTGCCTAAAGGTCTGTTTGTAGGAAAGCAGTGAGGCCTAATGAAAAGAGCACAGGCCTGGAAGACCCTGGGTTCTATTAGCAGCCGCCATGTGATCTTGGTCAAGTTACTTAACTTTTCTGAGCCTCAGTTTTCTCAACTGTAAAATGGGGATTAAATACCTGGTTTTCTTCCCCTTAGATTGTGCGTCCCATGGGACAGGAACTATAGTCGACCTATCTTATATCTATCCCAGCATTCAGTAGCCTGCTTGGACACAGGTGCTTAACAAATACTACAATTATTGTTATTGTCATTATATGAATTTTGTTTCCTTCCCTGAACCATTGAATTCATTCATTCAATAATTCATTCAATTTTATCTATTGAGAGCTTACTGTGTGCAAAGTACCATATTAAACATTTGGAATAATATAATATAGCAGTAAACAGTCACATTCCCTGCCCCCAACAGAGGATGGGGGATACAGACATCAATACAAATAAATACAACTACCACTATATACATAAGTGCTGTGGGGCTGGGAAAGGGGAAGAAAAAAGGGAGCAAGTCAGGGCGACGCAGAAGGGAGTGGGAGAGGAGGAAAAGTGGGACTTCGTCTGGGAAAGCTTCTTGGAGGAGATGTGCCTTCCATAAGGCTTTGAAGGAGGGGAGAATTAATGTCTGTATCCTTTGAGGAGGAAAGGTGTTCCAGGCCCAAACTCAGTGTTAAGAGCATCCAGGCATGGCCTTGGTGTTGAAAAGAATAAAAAGGTTATAAAAGGACCCGGTTCTGGATCGGTACCAGACAGGAAACACTCCAGCTGAGAACAGATGTCTCATTCTGAAACGGGACAGCTGCTCACCCTAAAGGTGAGGGTCCCCAAACGTGGTTCTAACGCCCGAATCCTAGGCACAGCCCTACTTCCCCCGCTTCCCAAGGACACCGTGAGGGCGAATGAGATGGAAAGTTTTCAAATACTCTAAGACTCTGAGAAAAAGCAGTGTGGGAACACAAGATGTTTTTCCTAAAAGCACATTTCCCATGGGCCTCCAGGCCAGGTTCACAGTGGGAATATTTCAGGTGACCGAGGTTCTGATGTGGGCAACACCTTGACCCTTTTGACCTTCCCCCCTTTCTTCCTGTTTGGAATTATCCTGCTCCCAAACCACCCTTAACACAGCTGAAGCTTGTGGACACCGGGAGGAAAACTGACCCTTTAAAAAGGCAATCAGCCCCCATCCCTATTCAGGCCGCAGAGCCCACGAAAGAGGCTCAGGAGGAAGTTTACAGAGTCCTGTGTTTTGAGCTTCAGGCCTGACAGCAGACCTAATGTCAGTGAGATAAGTAAGTTTCACAGTTAAGGAGGTTTGTCAGGACTGAAGAGCTGGAAATGGGAGAGGAAAGTAGTAATAACATCGACTGTGGTAAGGGGTAAGTGTTTACTATCTGCCAAGCCCTGATACCGAGGGCTGGGAGAAGCAGCGTGGCTCAGTGGAAAGAGCATGGGCTTTGGAGTCAGGGCTCATGAGTTCGAATCCCAGCTCTGCCACTTGTTGGCTGTGTGACTGTGGGCAAGTCACTTCACTTCTCTGTGCCTCAGTTCCCTCATCTGTAAAATGGGGATTAAGACCGTGAGCCCCACGTGGGACAACCTGATTCCCCTATGTCTACCCCAGTGCTTAGAACAGTGCTCAGCACATAGTAAGCGCTTAACAAATACCAACATTATTATTATTATTATTATTCAAGATTATCAGGTCACCAACAGTCTCTATTCTACATAGGGTTCAAAGTCTAAATAATGGTTTCTGAGCACTGCACTAAGCACTTGGAAGAATATGAAGCAACAGATTTGTTAAATAGTCTTCTTGCCTAGAAGGAGCTTCAAGTCCAGAGGGGGAGAGAATTATAGATCTGTGCACTACATGTTGTGGGGCTGAAGGTCTAGAGAGTAAAGGGTACAGCTCCAAGTGGATAGGTGATGCACAAGGGAGACTAAGTGGAGGAAATTCGGGTTTAGTTGAGGAGAGCCTCTTGGAGGAGATGTGATTTTAACGAGAATGGTGGTCTGTCGGCTAAGAACCAGGGAGTTCCAGGTCCGATCACTGGCAAATCACTTAACTTCTCTGCCTGTAAGCCTATCTGTAAAATTATAATTATCATTATTGTAGTTAAGCACATCCTATGTGATGAGCACTGTTCTAAGCACTGGGACAAATTCAAGTGACAAATATAATACAGTTCATGTCCCACGTTGGGCTCCAAGAAAATTAAAACGGGGAATAAGACTGTGAGTACCCTATGGGGCTTAGACTGTATTCAGTGTGATTAGCTTGTATCTACCCCATTGTTTAGTACAGTGCCTGGCTTAACTAATACCATAAAAAAAGAGCATTCCAATTGAGCTGGGGACCCCAGCTTAGACCTATTAAATGTTCATTGTGCATCTGTGAAATTGAGTAAACCTAGAAGTATTTCTGGTCTGTATCAAAGTCTTTGGGCGGGCTAGTTCTCAGGGTGATCCCCATATTTTTACTTGCAAAACTGGAGTGGAGGAATTCTCAGCTTGTCCTTGGCTAGCTAACACATCAGTGACTGATTAGTCAAAACAGATAATAGGGTGGAAAATTTGCTTAAATTGACGACCCAGTTAATAGGGCTGCTTTTTGTGAACTGTTCGTAGAAGTAGCCTTAGCATTTATTAAATTCCGTTTCACGTGCCAAGAACTGGCTGTGCTAAGTGTCAGGAAAAAAAATACAGGACTAAAAAAGTAGACATGGTTCCTGGCCCCCAAATGACTAAAGAGGAAGAGAAGGTTGGTGATAGATGGGTTTTGATCTCGCCTCTGCCACTTGTCTTCTGTGTGACCCTGGGCAAGTCACTTAACTTCTCTGTGTCTGTTACCTCATCTGTAAAATAGGGTTGTGACTCTGAGCTCCATGTGAGACAGGAATTGTGACAAATCCAATTTGCTTGTATCCACCCTAGCCCTTCGTATAGCGTGTGACACATAGTAAATGTCTAACATACTGATTATTATAATTATTATTAGATAAAGGAAGCTCCTTGTGGGCAGAAAGTGTCTACTGACTATTGTGTTCTTCCACGCACTTAGGACAGTGATCTGGTCAGAGTAACCCTAATGAGTAATTGTTCGAATTCTATTGACGAAACAATAAAACAAATATAAAACAAGGATAATGATGAATATCAATTTTAAAAAGAGAAGCATACTGTGGACTAGTAGTCACAACAGCTACATCAGTTGACACACACGATAAAAAATCCTACAGCATCTCCAGCAATCTTTTGGCTGAAGCCTTTGGAGAGAGAAGCCTCGTCTGTCTCTCCTGGAAAGAAAACAAGGCATTCAGAATTCTCCCATTTTGCTCTTGAGAAGAGGATAAAGTCCAAAATGTTGGACACCATTGTCCAGGAATTCTTGAGAGAAAAATCATTCAATGACTGGGGAATGTGATTATCAGCGTGGCTCAGTGGAAAGAGCCCCATCTTGGGAGTCAGAGATCATGGGTTCAAATCCCTGCTCAGCCGTTTGTCAGCTGTGTGACTTTGGGCAAGTCACTTAACATCTCTGGGCCTCAGTTACCTCATCTGTAAAATGGGGATTAAGACTGTGAGCCCCACGTGGGACAACCTGATGATCTTGTATCCTCTCCAGTGCTTAGAACAGTGCTTTGCACATAGTAAGCTCTTAATGCCATTATTATAGTTATTGTTATTATTATCAAGGGTTTTAGACTATAGTTAGTCACCTTTCAAAAGTGAGACCCAAAATGTTATTAAGCAATCTAATAATCTCCATCAGATTGCTCAGAGGTACCTCACTGTATCCAGCAAGCAAGCTCAGAGGTTTTCTAATACCACTTCTCTAATATTAATACTGAGGAGCTGCAATCTCGGTGTCATCCTTGACTCGTCTCTCTCGTTCACCCCACACATCCTATCCGTTACCGAGACCTGCCGGTTCCACCTTTACACTATCGCCAAGATCCGCCCTTTCCTCTCCACCCAGACGGCTACCTTACTGCTACGGGCTCTCGTTATATCCCGGCTAGACTACCGTGTCAGCCTTCTCTCTGATCTCCCTTCCTCTTCTCTCTCCCCGCTCCGGTCTATTCTTCACTCCGCTGCCCGGCTCATCTTCCCGCAGAGACGATCTGGGCATGTCACTCCCCTTCTTAAACAACTCCAGTGGTTGCCTATCGACCTCCGCTCCAAACAAAAACTCCTCATTCTAGGCTTCGAGGCACTCCATCCCCTTGCCCCCTCCTGACTCTCCTCCCTTCTCTCTTTCCACCGCCCACACCGCACGCTCCGCTCCTCCGCCGCCCACCTCCTCACCGTCCCTCGGTCTCGCCCATCCCGCCGTCGACCCCCGGGCCACGTCCTCCCGCGGTCCCGGAACGCCCTCCCTCCTCACCTTCGCCAAACTGCTTCTCTTCCCCTCTTCAAAACCCTACTTAAAACTCACCTCCTCCGAGAGGCCTTCCCAGACTGAGCTCCCCTTCTCCCTCCACTCCCTCTACCTCCCCACCCCTTCACCTCTCCGCAGCTTAATCCTCTTTTCCCCCCATCTCCCTCTGCTCCTCCCCTTCTCCCTTCCCAATCCCTCAGCAATGTACTCGTCTGCTCGACTGAATATATTTTCATTACCCTATTTATTTTGTAAATGAGATATACATCTCCTCGATTCTATTTAGTTGCCATTGTTTTTACGAGATGTTCTTCCCTTCCTCTCTATTTATTGCCATTGTTCTAGTTTGTCCACCTCCCCCGATTAGACCGTAAGCCCGTCGAACGGCAGGGACCGTCTCTATCTGTTGCCGACTTGTTCATTCCAAGCGCTTAGTACAGTGCTCTGCACATAGTAAGCGCTCAATAAATACTATTGAATGAATGAATGAATAGTGGAAAGATGATGGGCTGGGAGTTAGAAGACCTCATTTCTAATCCTGGCTCGGTTACATACTTGTTAAGGGACCTCGGGCAAGTTACTTCATTTCTCAGTGCCTTGGTTACCACATCTGCAGAATGGGGATGCAATGCCTTATTCCTATTTAGACTGTGAACCCCATGTGGGACCTAATTATCTTGTATCTACCCCAGTTCTAGTGGAGAGAGCACAGGTCCAGGAGTTGGAAGGTCATCAGTTCTAATCATGGCTCAGCCATTTGCCTGCCATGTGACCCTGGACAAGTCACTTCACTTCTCTGGGCCATAGTTACCTCATCTGTAAAATGGGGATTGAGACTGAGCCCCACGTGGGACAGGGACTGTGTCCAACTTGATTTGTATCTACCTCAGTGCTTAGTACGGTGCCTGATCCAGAGTAAGCACTTAACCAATACCATCGTTATTACAGTGCCTTTTCTAAAATGGTATTAAACGTGTACTTTGCACCAGATACTGTACTAAGTGCTGGGGTAGATAGAAGTTAATCAGGTTGGACACGGTCCATGTCTCATAGTTTTCATCCCCATTTTACAGATGAAGGAACGGAGGCAGAGAGAAGTTAAAGTGGCTTGCCCAAGGTCACCCAGCAAATATAGGGCAGAGCTGGGATTAGAACCTCGGTCCTCTGACTCCCCGGCATGTTCTCTTTCCATTAGGTGAAGATGCGTCTACCAAAATGCTTGGGGAATTGTAAGCACTTACCAAATATCACAATTATGAGTAAATCTTGTCCGAGTACCACGTATATGTGACGCTTCTACGCTACTTTAAATCTGCTGGCTGCTCCGGGGCCGTAAAACCTTGAACGAGGCCAACATTTAATGGGGTATTGAAGGGTACAAGATGAGGCTTCCTGCCCCATTGGAGAAGTAATAGTAAATAATAATTATGGTATTGAAGCGCTTATTATGTGCCAATCACTGTTCTAAGTGCCGGCGTAGATAGAAGGTAATCAGGCTGGGGCTCGCCCTTTTAATCCCCCTTTTACAGATGAGGTAACTGAGGCTCCGAGAAGTTAAGTGACTTGCCCAAGGTCACACAGCAGACAAGCGCAGAGCCAGGATTAGAACCCACGTCCTCTGACTCTCAAGGCCGTGCTCTTGCCATTAAGCCGCGAAGCTTCTCTAAATCTAGGTAGTGTGAACGGAGGGTCTCCGTGGAGCCGTCTTTCGTAACGAAGACGATGCTGTTCATTATCACTTATCAGCTTGTCCTTAGATTTCATCTGGGCCTAGGATTCGCTCTGGATTTTGGCTCAGGGCTTTCATTACTTGAAAGTATTCACCTGGGGTTATTCAATCATCGGACCGCCTGACCTAAGAATAGCTATCTCTCTAACTTGCAGCTGTGTGTGTATGGATGGATGGATGGATGCGTGCAGTGGAAAAACAGCATAGTAGGATGAAGGGAGAGCTGATTTTACAAACTTCCCTTCCCTTACCCAACCAAGCCATTTCTCCTACTCCCTTTCCCTTCTGCGACACCTACGCACTCAATCTGTCCTCTTTAAGAATTTGATATTCACCCCACCTTCAGCCCCACAACACGTGGGTAATTATCTGTAATTTATTTAAAATCCATCTCCTGTTCTAGACTGTAAACTCTTTGTGGGCAGGGACTGTGTCTACCACTTGGGTTATATTAGAGAAGCAGCGTGGCTCAGTGGAAAGAGCACGGGCTTAGGAGTCAGAGGTCATGAGTTCGAATCCCAGCTCTGCCACTTGTCAGCTGGGTGACTGTGGGCAAGTCACTTCACTTCTCTGGGCCTCAGTTACCCCATCTGTAAAATGGGGATTAACTGTGAGCCTCACGTGGGACAACCTGATTACCCTGTATCCACCCCAGCTCTTAGAACAGTGCTCTGCACATAGTAAGCGCTTAACAAATACCAACATTATTATTATTGTACTCTGCAGAGTGCTCAGTAATTTGCTTTGTGGACAGTAAGTGCTCAAAAGATGCCAGAGATTGATTGGAGTGCTGTGGAGTTTCAGGCCCTAGGAAATTTATTCTGGAACCCAAATGGTCTGGGTAATAGGTTCAGTTTTTGTCTTCTTTTCCTAAACAGAAATTTAAGGAGAGTTTTTACACTGGTTCCATTTGTATATTCCTCTCTGCATAGAAGGGAACATGGATGTTTAGTCACGGATTGCTGGGGTTTTCACATTCTCCCCTCACTTTGGGATTGATCAGAGTGGCTTCTTTTAATTTCTAGGAAGAAACGAGCTGGGGGGTCTATTCTACGGAGTCTAAGTGGGAACATCATCTTCTCTTTCTACCCAATAAAGTCCTCTCCTTTACCCATCCCATCAAACCCGCCTTGCCAAGGAATGTCTGGCTCCTGGTTGTCCACTTCAGGAGAGGAGAATCAGTGAGGAGGCACTACCAAAGTAGCAGAAATCTGAACTCAAGTTCAATAGATTTAGAATAGAGTTCAGGGCTGCGTGTTGGATTAGCCTGTTGAGAGACCAATAGTAAGAGTGATGACATTAAAGTGCTTACTATGTGGCAGGCACTGTACTAGGTGCTGAGGTGAATACAAGGAAATCGAGTTAGAGACAGTCCCTGTCCCACGTGGGGCGCTCAGTCTTAATCCCCATTTTACAGATGGGATAACTAAGGCACACCAAAGTGAAGTGACTTGCCCAAGGTCACACAGCAGACAAGTGGTGAAACTGGGATTAGAACCCAGGACCTTTCAACTTCTAGGCCTGTGCTCTATCCCCTAGGCCATGCTGCTTCTCTCTGAAGTTGTTGTTATCATAGCTAAGTGCTGGGTTTATTACAAAATAGTGGGACTGGACACAAGACTATACGATGGGGAGGGCGAGAGCTGGTATTTTAGTTTCATTTTACAGATGAGGAGACACTCCCAGAGAGGTTGTGTCACACAGCCGGCATTAGAACTCAGGTCTCATAAATCCCTGGCCCATTAGAAAATCTCACCCAACTTTCTGTCTTGGATGGTATGGAAGATGACGAGGTCAAAGGATCCAGCTCTGTCTGTCATTGGCCTGCTCTGTGACTCTGGCTCAGTCTGTGAAACACTCTGGACCTAAGTTTTCTTGCATAGTAAATGGGGATGAGCAACCCACTCTCTTTTTTTCCCCCATGGTATTCATTAAGCACCTACGCCCTGTCAAGCACTGTTCTATATGCTGAGGTAAATACAAGTTAATCAAGTCAGACACAAGGCCTATCCCACATAAGGCTCACCTTCCAAAGAGGAGAGACACCAGATATTGAATCTCCATTTTACAGTTTAGGGAACAGGCACAGAAAAGCTAAGTGACTTGCTGTGATTAGAACCCAGGTCCTCTGACTCCAAAGCCTGTGCTCTTTCCATAGGTCACACGGCTTCTCAGATTGTTCACCCTCTCTTTCAGAATGGGAAACTGCGTGATAACGGGATTATCTTGTCTCTACTCCTGCCAACTTCATAGCAAGCACTTAATAAAAAAGCACAACGCTAAATGACCATGAATTTGCCATGAATGAGAAGCATCGCAGAAATGAGACACGATGAAAGGTTGAAGCCATTGAGTTGCAACAGATTGAGTGACTGCTTCCAGAGACCGATTACCACACCAAGCAGAGCTGGGAAACTCCAATCATTCCAGGCCACTGGCCAGAGGTTTTGAAGGGAGGATTTCTGGAAAGAAGGATTCGGGGAATTGGTGCTCTCCAGTTTATTGCTTCTAGGGGATGGAAAGGGAGTCGGGAGGAGGTCAAGACCAGGATCCTAGTTGGATCGCTCTGGGAGAAAGGCTGGTTGATGGCCAACTGTCCGCCCGCCCTCTAGACCGTGAGCCTTTGCCGGCAGGGATTGTCTCTTTTTGTTGCTGTACTGTGCTTTCCGAGCGCTTAGTGCATAGGATTGAATGAATGAACTGAAAAGCAACTTGATTTAATAGAGAGAACATGGGTCTGGGAGTCACAAGGATAATAATAATAATGCAGGTATTTGTTAAACACTTACTATGTGCCAAGCGCTCTTCTGGGTGCTGGGGTAGATACAAGGTAATCAGGTTGTCCCACATGGGGCTCACAGTCTTCATCCCCATTTTACAGATGAGGGAACTGAGGGCCCGAGAAGTGAAGTGATTTGTCCGAAGTCACACAGCTGACAAGTGGTGGAGCCAGGATTAGAACCCACAATCTGACTCCCATGCCCGTGTTCTTTCTACTAAACCACGCTGCTGGGTTCTGATTCTGGTTCTGACACTCATAATAATAATAATGTTGGTATTTGTTAAGCGCTTACCATGTGCCGAGCACTGTTCTAAGCGCTGGGGTAGACGTAGGGGAATCAGGTTGTCCCACGTGGGGCTCACAGTCTTAATCCCCATTTTACAGATGAGGGAACTGAGGCACAGAGAAGTGAAGTGACTTGCCCACAGTCACCCAGCCGACAAGTGGCAGAGCTGGGATTCGAACTCATGAGCCCTGACTCCAAAGCCCGTGCTCTTTCCACTGAGCCATGCTGCTTCTCAATCATGAGCAACACTCATCTGCTGTTAGACTTTGGGCGAGTCACTTAACTTCTCTGGGCTTCAGTTACCTCCTCTATCAAATGGGGATTAAGACTGTGAGGCCGACCTGATTACCTCATATCTACCCCAGCGCTTAGTAGAGTGCCCGGCACATAGTAAGCATTTAGCAATTACAATTAAACTACAGAACAAAAAACTGTGTGACTGTGCATAAGGCTGGTCCTTCAATATCTCTGTGAGTCAGTATTCCAATCTCTAAAATCAAGGATTCCCAGCAGCATACCCTAAATCACAAGGATTTAGTGAGGCAAAATAAATTTGATAGCAGAGAATGCTTTGAGCAATCAATTAATCAATGGTATTTATTGACTGCTTGCTCTGTGCAGAACACTCCACTAAGAACCTGGGAGAATACAATAGAGTAGACCCTCAAGGATTTTACAGACGAACTAGCAGAAATGTTAATGTTGGAATTAATTAAGCACCGTGAAAACATGATGTAAATATTTTACTTGTGTGTTTCGCTGGTCTGAAGAAGATTCCTGGATATTTTTTACATTTTAGGACAAAATGAACGGTTTGATGGTTACAGGGACTCCTTTCATCTCCCACATTGTCCTTCTGTGATCTCAGGAAAGGGGTAGAGGAAGACAGATAAGCTAGACATGTTTGTGTAAATGTGTTTTATGGTGACATCCTACCTCTCCTGTTCTGCATTTAATCCCTTCCCTCCGCCAAAGAACAATCATCTCTGTTTCTCCCCTAGTCACAGGTGTCTAGGTTGTGAAAAAGTATCTCCCTTTGTTTATTCATTTATTTCTATGCTTTTTGGGGGCCTTGATTGAATGAGCCCTGTGGTTAGCCCTTTTGACTCTTCTCAAACACCCTTGGGTTGGTATTTATTCATTGTATTCTTTCACTCTTTTTAATATGGGGAATACAGTTATCGAGCAAATATGAAGATATTAACTTCCAGCAAAAGGAATACTCAAATATATTGTGCCATCGAGGATTAGAATTCTATCAACATGAAAACATCTCAGTGTTTGTCTCTAGGGGCAATAAATCTGGGTATTTACTGAAATTTATATGCAAACCCAAATATCTTGTGCCTCTACAAAGATCTGAAAAACTCAATTATTTTCTGAATATGTGCTTATGCATTTTTTGGGAGGGTGGGGGTTAGATTTTCTGAATATCAAGTAGTTTGAAAACTAATTTATCCTGAGTCAATGCTGAATAAGAAAGACCCAGTGCAAAATAGAATTGTGATCACGAGCAGAGGAGGCAGCCCCATAAATTGGCAAAATGATTGCAAATATTGCAAAATCAAAGGTATAGACACTGAACAGGAGTGCATAAGGCAGATTTCCGGGAGCCTCTGGAGGATCATTTTGCAGGAGAGAATTGTATTTTTGGACTAAATGTGCTTAGGGAAAACTCTCACTAAGGGTTTATAGCAGTCGAGTGATGTAAACAGTACCACCATTTTTCTAATAATAATAATGTTGGTATTTGTTAAGCGCTTACTATGTACAGAGCATTGTTCTAAGCGCTGGGGTAGATACAGGGTAATCATGTTGTCCCACGTGAGGCTCACGGTCTTAATCCCCATTTTCAGATGAGGTAACCGAGGCAGAGAGAAGTGAAGTGACTTGCCCACAGTCACACAGCTAAGTGGCCGAGCCGGGATTCGAAACCATGACCTCTGACTCCCAAGCCCGGGCTCTTTCCACTGAGCCACGCTGCTTCTCTTTTCTAGCGTCATTGTCCACCAGTCCACACTCAAACTTGTCTCAAGCATCGTATAACCAATCAATCATAATTCCTGAGCACCTACTGTGGGCAGAGTTGTACTAAAAGCTGGGGAGAGTACAATATATCAGAGTTGATCAATACTTTCCCTCCCCACAGTAAGCTTACCACACACCTGACCTTCAGTTAGCATCTCAGTCTTTTCCTTCTCCCGCTGCCTGTTACCCTAAACTTACTTGAGTGGGGTTCCCCATGTTCCCCATAGCCTAGGGTTGAAGAGTGGAAGTTTAGTCACTCAAAAAACATTAAGACCGCAGCATTCCTGTCTTTCTTTCACAAGTCAATCATTTATCGAGCCCTTACTGTGTGCAGACCTCTGTACTAAGCACTTGGGAGAATACGATACAACAGACACATTCCCCTCCTAAAACTATGTTTTGCAGCGTTGCAGGGTGATTTGAAGCACTAAATACTCCATGCCAAGCCCCGTTTTGTTCTCTGTGGGATGGTTTGGGACCTGTTAGAATAATAATAATAATGATAATAATAATAATGTTGGTATTTGTTAAGCGCTTACTATGTGCCGAGCACTGTTCTAAGCACTGAGGTAGACACAGGGGAATCAGGTTGTCCCACGTGGGGCTCACAGTCTTAATCCCCATTTTACAGATGAGGTAACTGAGGCCCAGAGAAGTTAAGTGACTTGCCCACAGTCACCCAGCTGACAAGTGGCACAGCGGGGATTCGAACCCATGACCTCTGACTCCAAAGCCCGGGCTCTTTCCACTGAGCCACGCTGCTTTAAGAGTCTTCCTGACTGAAGTTTCTTCAACCAAAAGTTAAGTTGACCACCTCCAAACAGTTTCACATCTAGGCTGAGGTGGAAAAGAGTCAGATGATACAGCTCAGTTTGACAAGAGCTGAAGCAGAGAAAGTTTTACAACTAAATAGTGGTGAGCTTGTAGGTTGGAAATAGGAATGGAGGCTGAGATGGAGATAAGAGGGGAGCATATTAATGAATGGAGAAAGATGTGGCTCAGAAAGTACTGAAAAAAACAAAAACGTTCCAAGCATCTTAAGGGAAAGAGTGAAAACAAAGGGAATTTTCTAGTAAAGGTGATTTTTTTTTTTTTATATGCACATGATCATGTCAACTTTACTTCAAAACCTGCAATCAGTTGAATTTATTGAGTGCTTACCTTGCGCTGAGTGCTGTACTAAGCACCTGAGTACAGTAGAAGCAGCGTGGCTCAGTGGAAAGAGCACGGGCTTTGGAGTCAGAGTTCATGGGTTCGAATTCCGGCTCGGCCACTTGTCAGCTGTGTGACTTTGGGCAAGTCACTTAACTTCTCTGTGCCTCAGTTCCCTCATCTGTAAAATGGGGATTAAGACTGTGAGCCCCACGTGGGACAACCTGATTCCCCTGTGACTACCCCAGCGCTTAGAACAGTGCTCGGCACATAGTAAGCGCTTAACAAATACCAACATTATTATTAATAGAATAAGTAGTCACAATCCCTAACCTCGGAGAGCTTACTAAAACAGAGTGAGAGATGAACATCTCACGGAGTGATCAGCTGAGAATGCGGGAAGCTAGATCAGGTAGATTTAAATATCAAATACCAACTAAGGGAAATCAGAGTTTGGGACTTGTATGAGGGACTAGGATTTCTAATACTAATAGTGTTGGTATTTGTTAAGCGCTTACTATGTGCAGAGCACTGTTCTAAGCACTGGGGTAAATACAGCATCATCGGGTTGCCCCACGTGAGGCTCACAGTCTTCATCCCCCTTTTACAGGTGAGGGAACTGAGGCGCAGAGAAGTGAAGTGACTTGCCCACAGTCACACAGCTGACAAGTGGCAGAGGCAGGATTCAAATCCATGACCTCTGACTCCCAAGCTCGGGCTCTTTCCACTGAGCCACACTGCTTCTCTGCTAGCTAGCAGAGCAGAAGTACTTTACCAAGATGCTATAGAGCATCGGGATTTTGTCTGCCAACTCTATTATATTTTACTCTTCCAAATGTTTAGTTCAGTGCTCTGCACCCAGTCCGCCTACAACAAATACAACTGATTCTTCACTGATTTTTCCTAAAGGCTTTTCCCAGAGTTTGCTAGTTGTCTGAGAGTCCTTCCCTCCTGGCTTTATTTGCACTCGGAGACTCTTGTAGTCTGGTGACTTTGAAGAGCTTGTCAGAATTCATCTGGGAAAAAGCCAAATTACAACTTGAGCAGTGTCAGGTGACTGGCTCCAAACTGGCTCAGAGGTCGCAGCTGATTTGTGAATGATCGGGAGAGAAGAATGGCCCTCTTGCCGTTTCTCTCCCCTAGCTGCATCTTGCAGACAGAGAAAAAGCAGACGTCAGTAAGATAGGGGTCTTCTAGAGGGAAGGTTTTTTTTTCCCCCCTTCTTTGGTCTTAAGAAACCATCAATCTTGATAGTCAATAAAAGCAAAGGTCAGAAAACATTGGCAAGAGTCAGTTGTCAATTTGACTCCAGTAGTTTGTTGGAGAATATATCATTCCTGGACTCAATTTCAAACATGTCAAAACAGCGGTTTTCCCAATTAATCGAGACAGGCAAATTCGGTAATTGACCAGTTCATAAAATCATAACCGATTACGGGGTTCTGGGAAAGCTACCCGTGCAATTTTGTTGCGTTTGCTGAATTTTCAGTTTTTATTTTGGCCAGGCTATATCTGGGTTGGTTAAATAGATCAGACACCAGATGTTCAGACAATGGAGTTTCCAAAGTATGTTACTTGGGTGAATGGGTTCAAGAAAGCTGAGAAGATGCAATGCAGACAGCAAAAAGGCCGCTTGTTTTTCCAGCTTCTGAGACTCAGTGAGTGGAGCCTGCTGCTAGCCTAGCTGCAGTGAGTCTAACTTTGTAGGCTCGCTTTTGAAAACTAAAGAGCTTCCCGGCGGAAACTGGAACAATCTAATCCGGCATCCTGAGGGGATGATAGCTCTCTACCCAGGTCCTCTGAGGAAAGGCCATGTGGATGGACGTTTCATGGTCTGTTAGACCAACTTCCCTGCCGTCCCAGACTCTCTCTCCTGCTGTTTCGTCTTCTGAACAGGAATTCCCCAAGATTTTGTTCAGACCCTTTCTTCTGAGAAGTACCAAGGTCCAGTTTGCATCAAAGCAAATGACACCCACGTTACTCCCCCAAGAGACCATCAGTTGATATTAGATATAAATCAGTGGTGCTCTTTGGTCTTCCTTGAGGATGAAAAATTCACTTAGGTATTATAGGCAACAGTCCATACCTGAAGCAGTATTTATTGGGTGACTGTGAGTGGAGAAAATGGCCACCAAAGTGATTATTCTGTAACTGATAGTAAATTATTGGCTCAAAAATCAATCTGACAGAAGCGCTTGATTTCCTCCCACCTGGAGATGAGCTCGCCCCTTTTCATCCAAGAAATGCCAGACTGTATTATAGGATGCTTTCTCTGTAAACTCCTGGGACTCAGCAATAGAGCAAAGGCCTGGGAGTCAGAAGAATTTGGGTTCTAGTCTTGGCTCTGTCCCTTGTCTGTTGCGTAACCTTCGGCAAGTCATTTAACTTCTCTGTGCCTCAGTTACCTCATCTGTAAAATGGGGACTAATATCGCGGGCCCCACCTGGGACATGGATTCTGTCCAACCTGACTAGTTTGTATCTACCCCAGCATTTAGTTCAGTGCCTGGCCCATAGTGAGTGCTTAGCAAATACCATAAAAAAGACTCAGAGTTCCTATCATAGTTACACGTTTTGAGTGATTTCTGAGTCCAAGCTGACACTATTGTTATTTATTATTGTTATTGTTTGCACGTGGAAAGCACATACTTTGTGCAGACCACTGGGGAAAGGTGAGTTTGAATAACATCTCTGAGAATTGTGATGTGACGGTAAATCTAGAGTTGTGGACGGATAGAGCAATGGGGGAAATGGACATAATATTAGGGGGTGCTGAAGTCAGTGGGGTGGCTGAAGAGAGGTTGTGATACTAGAGCCTGGCGCAGTCCACACATTTCCCCCTCCAGCTCATCGGGTAGGTCATTTCTTGCCCCATCTTCAGAGTCTTTCTGAAATCACATGGCCTAGTGGATACCGTGCTGGACTGGGAATCAGAGAGACCTGGGCTCTAATCCCAGCTCTGCCGCTTGTCTGCCGTGTGACCTCGGACAAGTCACTTCAATTTTTGGTGCCTCAGTTACCTCATCTGTAAAATGGGATGAAGACTGCGAGCCCCAGGTGGGACCCTATTAGCTTGTATCTACCC
The DNA here is from genome assembly GCF_004115215.2 of Ornithorhynchus anatinus. NCBI lineage: Eukaryota > Metazoa > Chordata > Mammalia > Monotremata > Ornithorhynchidae > Ornithorhynchus > Ornithorhynchus anatinus. Next base: position 131,107,732 of record NC_041730.1, on the reverse strand, counting down.
CAGACCTTAGCACAGTGCCTGGCACATGGTAAGTACTTACCAAATATCTTAAAAAACGATATTTAATCTCCCTAATTGACATCCGCAATCGCCCATTAAAGACTTCCGGCCCTCTAGGCCTATAAGTATTCACCGCTGCCCGCAGTACTTGCCAACGTATCTTTATATTCTCTCACATCCCCTGATATATAATTTATTTTAGTGTCTGTCTTCCCCAGTAGACTATCAGTTCCTTGAGGACAGGGATCATGTCTACTAACTCATTTTTACTCTACCAAGCACTTAGGACAGGGCTCAAAACACAATAGTGCTTAGAAAAAACTACGGATTTACTAAGTAGGTACTAAGCTGTCTTTGAGCAATTTAAAGCAGTTCATTTCATTATCTGTGCATTCCTTCAATAACTGAGCAACTCTTGAATTTAGAACACTCTACTAAGTTTAGAGTGTAGTAAAAGACACAGCCCCTGCTTTCAAGGCACTGACGGTCTAATCGGGGGGAAAGGTAGACATAAGCGGCCTAGCCTAGTGGAAAAACCACTGGTCTGGGAGTCAGAGGATCTAGGTTCTATTCCCAGGTCTGTCACTTGTTTATTGTGTGACCTTGGGCAAGTCACTTAACTTATCTTTGCCTCATTTTCCTCAACTGTAAAAATGGGGAAACACTATATAGTCTCCTTCCTGTTCAGACTGTGATCCCGAGTGGAACAGGGAACTAGATCAGCCCTGATTGACTTGCATTTACCCCAGTTTTTAGCGCAATGCTTGGCACATAGTAAGCACTTAACTAATACCATAATCATTACTATCATTATCATTATTATATGAACTTTATGTATGAAAAAAGGTTATTTTTTTCTCCAAAGCTATGGGAAAGGTAAAAGACTCTCTTTGGGAATTATAAGGGAAGTTTATGGGCCAATGGATTGCTAAGGAACTTCCTCTATTTTTCCAGGATCGATCAATCAATCAATCAATCAATGGTATGAACAGAGTACTTATTTTGTGCAGAAGACAGGACTAAGCCCTCAGGAGAGAAGAATAGAGTAGATTGACACAATTGATAGAATGAATTCCCTGACCTCAAGAAGTTTATAGATTGTAAGCTCCTTGAGGATAGATTGACACAATTTACTCTACCCTCAAGGAGCTTACAATCTATAAACTTCTTGAGGTCAGGGAATTCATTCATTCATTCAGTTGTATTTATTGAGCACTTACTGTGTGCAGAGCACTCTACTAAGTGCTTGCAAAGTACAATTCTGCAATAAAGAGAGACAATCCCTGCCCACAATGGGCTTACAGTCTAGAAGGGGGGAGGCGGACATCAAAAAATGACCCAGCCAGAAGATGTTTAGAATGTAACTACCGATTCTCTCAAACTGTCCCAAGCACTTAGTAATCTGAATGCAGAAAGTGTTCAGTAAATTAATTCAATCATATTTATTGAGCACTTACTTTGTGCAGGGCACTGTATGACTGACTGATGGATTCCACTGTTTGGTGAAATTTCTATCCATGGGTATCATGTTGAAAAAATATGAAGGAGATCATTACTGTGCATAGGAGTGGAATTGATTTTGAACTTCTGGAGGACAGCGAATATGTCTTGCTTCTGTTGTCCTCTTCCAGGAGCTTAGGGCAGTATTTAATAATAATAATTACGGTACTTTTTAAGTGTTTACTATGTGCCAGGCACTGTTCTAGGTGCTGGGATAGATACAAGGTAATCGGGTTGGACACAGTCCCTGTCCCACATTGGGCTCACAGTCTTAATCCCCATTTTACAGATGAGGGAATTTAGAGACAGAGAAGCTAAGTGAATTGTTCAAGGTTATGCAGTAGACTGGTGGTGGAAGTGGAATTAGAACCCAGGTCCCTCTGACTTCCAGGTCTGTGCTCTATCCACTAGGCCACGCTGCTTTCAGTAAGCGCTCAGTAAACACCATTAATAATGGAGGCAAATGAAACAACTCTGACCATCCTTTGGAATGTCACTAAAATGTCCTTTAAAAAATTGAGCTTGGGCTAAACATGATCCATAATTTGCATGTTGGTGATCTGCTGCTTCTGGGTGCTCCTATTTTTTTAATGGTATTTGTTAGGCGCTTACTGTGTGTCAGACACTGTACTAAGTAAGCTCTAGTGTAGATACAAGATAATCAGGTTAGACAGAGCCCATGTCCCACATAGCACTCAGTCTTTATGTCCATTTTCCAGACGAGGTAACAGGCACAGAGAAGTTAGCGATTTGCCCAAAGTCACACAGCAGACAAGTGGTGAAGGAAAGATTAGAACACAGGTCCTTCTCACTCCCAAGCCTGTGCTCTATCCAGTGGGCCAGCTGCTTCTATTTTCAACTATTATCAACCTCAGATGGTCCTGAGCAAAATGGAGGGACACTGTGAATGGAGACGCAGAGATGAGGAGAGTTCAGAATCCCTTGAATCTCACTGTGGTAGGTCAAAGGTAGAGCTGAAACCAGGCTTTGGGACGTCGTGATCCGGTACATTTTATCTTTCATCCACTCCTGCCCTTGGGATGAAGCGTCTTCAGTTTGTACGGATCTTTTGGGCCTCTAGGGTCAACCAGGTCAATTCTTTCCGCCCAGATTTCAGGTGCGGGCTGCTGTCGGCAGGACCGTGAGAACGCCTCCTTCCGCCAGTTGGGAACGTCGGGCCTCCTGGGAGGAGACGGTCCAATCGGAGAGCTCCGAGCCACCTTGTAGGTCCAGGCCGGGGGCTTTGGCCCTGCACACAACCACTGCTTTCATATGTTGCTTCGTGACCCCAAGGTCGAGGAGGGGATGGAAGGGAAAACGATACCTCCCTTATGTAAGAGGAAACCAGACCAGGAGGAGTGTTTCAGATGAATATCTGGACCAGGGCGGTTCATCCCAAATGAGCCTACATCCTTTGGAACTGGGCAAAATCGACATCGGAAGGGAATCGTGTTAAATCTCAGGCCTGGGCCTCTGGGGGCTGGGGGGGGAAGAATCTATATGGATGGAGAGGATTTGGTTTGTTTTCAAACTTGCTCTTTGTTGTCTAAAAAAAGAACTTCAAGTCCCATCTCTGGTCAAAGATGGGGAAAGCCTGCCGACTCAGGAAAATGTTTTCCCGATTAAACAAACCAACAGCTGCTTATTTTGGCCGAAGGTCTCCCTTATTCAATTCCTGGGTGGGAGGCGCTCCTCAGCTGGTCCTCGAAAGCTACCAGTGGAAAACAAACACCCAGATGTGGAACAGATGCCGTCGGAAGACCCCAAGATGAAATTCTCTTGGCCTCCATGTGGTCCTCTTCATCCCAGCTCCCCTGCGGTGACAGGCTTTCCTACGAGAGGGCAGACACACCTGCAGCCTGTCAACTGGGGAGATGCCGATCACGTGGGAACCTTAGAGGTTTTAAAGGCCTCCCCCCTGGCTTTTTCTGCAAAATCAGATCTCCAAACACATTCGGAACTCCGGGCATCCTCGTCCTCATCCTTCGCGTCTCATTCTTCGTCGCCTCTTCTCCCCACACATCATTTCAGGCAAAAGTTATACTATAATAATCACAACTGTGGTTTTCGATGAGCGCTCGCTATGTGCTAGATACTGTACTAAGTGCTGGTGTGGATACAAGCAAAACAGATTGGGCACAGTCCCTGTCCCACTTGGGACTCACGGTCTCAATCCCCATTTTACAGATGAGGTGAACCGTCTCCCAAGGTCACACAGCAGACAAGTGGCAGAGCCAGAATTACAGTCCATGACCTTCTCACTCCCAGGTCCATGTTCTAGCCACTATGTCATACTGTTCTACCCCAGTGCTTAACAAATACTATTATTAATAACAATTATAATCAGAATCATAAAGCTTCCCTCCTGCAGAATGGGCAAGTGGCACAGATGCACTTCTAGAGTTCCCCCTTAGCTTCTTAATTATTATTATTAAATACTGTCCTAAGCTCCTGGAAGAGTACGACAGAAGCAAGACATATTCGCTGCCCTCCAGAAGTTCAAAATCAAGCTGAAGATGCTGATGGTGACATGGAAGCATCAAGCCCTCAGGGAGACCACCGTCTATAAGGAGAAGTCAAAACACACAGAAATTGAACTTATTTAACTATTTCCATGAGCCTTTAGTTGGCTATTGGTTACTTGGCCAACGAACAGAATTGGATGGGGAAGAATTGTGGGTGCTATCAAAAGTGGCTTCTGCTATCTACATTTTTCCTGCCAATACAGATTCACTAAGAGCTGGGATGAGAGTAAGGTGGTCAATGAGGACAACTCATAAACAAAAGAATCAACCCCAAGTTGTGTGAGGTGACATATACTGCACTGGCTTGCAGCCTGAAGAGATGACCAATTTGCTGAGGCCCATCTGACTGGACCTGAACGTAGAGAGTTTCTCCGGGCTCCGTGACCTCGGCCTTCTCCGCAACCTTCGTGTGCCGTTTCTCTGTCCAAGTGAAGTCTAGCACGGTTCCTGAGCTGTGGAACTCAGCTGCAGGACTGGTAGATGAAGAAGGCTCAGTGTCAAAATATGAAAGATCTGGGATTGTATCAAAACTGGACAGTGGGCAGGCCAGATGAAATATAGACTGTCCAGTATAAAACCGGACATCTGGTTACCCTAGGTTAAAGTACAAAACAGACATGCAGACTTGAACAATCCTGTTGTTTTTCCCCATCTCCCCTCTATTTCTTCACCCCAATCTTCCCGCCCTCTCTCCATTGTCTCCCCATCTTCCTTCTGCCTCCTGTCCCATCTCCCCCAATCGTCTCTCCCTACCTCGTTTTTAATAATGATGATAATGGTATTTGTTAAGCACTTAGCTTAGTGGAAAGACCACGGGCGTGGGAGTCAGAGGCCGTGGGTTCTAATCCCATCTCTGCCATTTGTCAGCTGTGTGACTTTGGGCAAGTCACTTGACTCCTCTGTGCCTCAGTTACCTCATCTGTAAAATGGCGATTAAGACTGTGAGCCCCACGTGGGACAACCTGATTGCCTTGTATCTACCCCAGCGCTTAGAACAGTGCTTGGCACATAGTAAGCGCGAACAGATACCATCATCATTATTATTATTCTTATATGCCAGGACCTGTTCTAAGCCCTGGGGTAGATAATAATGTTGGTATTTGTTAAGCGCTTACTATGTGCAGAGCACTGTTCTAAGCGCTGGGGGAGACACGGGGGAATCAGGTTGTCCCACATGGGGCTCACAATCTTAATCCCCATTTTACAGATGAGGTAACTGAGGCCCAGAGAAGTGAAGTGACTTGCCCACAGTCACCCAGCTGACAAGTGGCAGAGCTGGGATTCGAACTCATGACCTCTGACTCCAAAGCCCATGCTCTTTCCACTGAGCCACGCTGCTTCTCCAACCTACAACCTAACTGGGTCGGTCACAGTCCCTGTCTCACGTGGGCCTCACAGTCATAATCTCCATTTTACAAATGAGGGAACTGAGGCTCAGAGAGATGAAGCGATCTGCCCAAGGTCACCCAGAAGACAAGCGGCAGAGCTGGGATTAGAATCCATGACCATCCGATTCCCTGGCCTGTGCTCTATCTACTAGGCCATGTTGCTTCTCACTAGGTCGTGTTGAAAATTAATCATGGGAAAAGAAGGACTAGGTTATCTTTATGATAGAGTAAAGGAAAAATCCACTGTCTACACTAATGTGACCGAATTTGAGAGGTGGGTCTGTTTCAGGTTGGACACAGTCTCTGTCATTCATTCATTCAATCAGTCATATTTACTGAACGCTTTCAGTGCGCAGAGCATTGTACTGAGCACTTGGAAAGTACAATTCGGCAACAGATAGAGACGATCCCTTCCCAACAACAGGCTCACGGGCTAGAAGGGGGAGTTAGACAACAAAACAAGTAGACAGGCATCAGTAGCAACAAAACAGATAAATAGAATTATAGATATATATACATCATCAATAAAGTGAATAGAATAATAAATATGTACAAACATACACAAATTCTGTGGGGCAGGGAAGGGGGTAGAGGAGAGGGAGGGAGTAGGGGCAGCGTGGCTCGGTGGAAAGAGCACGGGCTTTGGCGTCAGGGCTCATGAGTTCGAATCCCAGCTCTGCCACTTGTCGGCTGTGTGACTGTGGGCAAGTCACTTAACTTCTCTGGGCCTCAGTTCCCTCATCTGTAAAATGGGGATTAAGACTGTGAGCCCCACGTGGGACAACCTGATTCCCCTATGTCTATCCCAGCGCTTAGAACAGTGCTCGGCACATAGTAAGCGCTTAACAAATACCAACATTATTATTATTAAATCCCGGCTCGGCCGTTTGTCAGCTGTGTGGCTGTGGGCAAGTCACTTCACTTCTCGGTGCCTCAGTTACCTCATCTGTAAAATGGGGATTAAGACTGTGAGCCCCACGTGGGACAACCTGATTCCCTTGTGTCTACCCCAGCGCTTAGAACAGTGCTCAGCACATAGTAAGCGCTTAACAAATACCAACATTATTATTATTATTATTGGGGGGATGGGGAGGGGAGGAGGAGCAGAGGAAAGGGGGGCTCTGTCTGGGAATGCCTCCTGCAGGAGGTGGGCTCTAAGTAGGGCTCTCAAAGGGAGAAGAGAGCTAGCTGGGTAGATGTGAGGAGGGAGGCCATGCCCCATATGATGCTCCCAGTCTTCATCCCCATTTTCCAGATGAGGTAACTGAGGCACAGAGAAGTGAAGTGGCTTTCCAGCGGTCACCCAGCAGACAAGTGGCAGAGCGGGGATTGGAACCAAGGTCCCTCCGACTGCCGGACCGTGCTCTGTCCATTAGGCCGTGCTGCTTCCTCTGTATCCCAGCCTGTGGGTCTTTAGAGACAGTGAATACCCCAGAGAGACCAAATCGTTTGGAGATGGGAAAAGGCATTATTTTGTCTTTTGCCTCCTTGGCTTTCTGGTGTTGCCTCTTCAGTTCCTGAACTGTTGTTCTCATCTGGACCTAATTCCAGGTGTTGTGTCACGGGAGCTATAAAATAAATATGGGACGCAGCATCTGTCCTACTGCCGGCCAGCCACCTCCTCCTAGGACCTTCTGAATAGCCCCAGTTCTCCGGTCTCACCTACTCTCCTACCAGCCCCTTGTGACCTCATCTGACTTATTTCCTTCCTCTGTAACCTTGTCATTATCCTTGACTCATCTCGCTCACTCAACCCCCAAAATCAATATGTCACCAAAACCTATCGGTTCTCCCTTCTCATCCGATTAAAAAAAATAAAATCGGTGCTATTTGTTAAGCGCTTACTCTGTGCAAAACACTGTTCTAAGCGCTGGGGGATACGAGGTGATCAGGTAGTCCCACGTGGGGCTCACGCTTTTAATCCCCATTTTCCAGATGAGGCAACTGAGGCACAGAGAAGTGACTAGCCCAAAGTCACACAGCTGGCGAGCGGCAGAGCTGGGATTAGAACCCACGACCTCTGACTCCCAAGCCCAGGCTCTTTCTACTGAGTAAGCCCTTCAACGGGCAGGGATTGTCTCTATCTGTTGCCGAACTGTACGTTCCAAGCGCTTAGTACAGTGCTCTGCACAGAGTAAGTGCTCAATAAATACTATTGAATGAATGAATGCTAAAATCTGTCCTTTCCTCTCCATCCTGACTGCTGATCCAAGCATTTATCCTATCCCACCCTGACTACTTGCTGACCTCCCTGCCTCCTGTCTCTCCCTATTCCAGTCCTTACTTCATTCTGTTGCCCTGTTTTTCTAAAAAAATGTTAAATCCATGTCTTCCCAACGCAAGAACCTCCAGTGGTTGCCCATTCCCCTCCACCTTGGAGAAGCAGCGTGGCTCAGTGGAAAGAGCACGGGCTTTGGAGTCAGGGCTCATGAGTTCGAATCCCAGCTCTGCCACTTGTCGGCTGTGTGACTGTGGGCGAGTCACTTAACCTCTCTGTGCCTCAGTTCCCTCATCTGTAAAATGGGGATTAAGACTGTGAGCCCCACGTGGGACAACCTGATTCCCCTATGTCTACCCCAGCGCTTAGAACAGTGCTCGGCACATAGTAAGCGCTTAACAAATACCAACATTATTATTATTATTATTATCCACGTTAGGCAGAAACGCCTTACCATCAGCTTTAAAGTACTCTTGCCTGCTGAGTGACCTTGGGAAACGCTCTTAATTTCTCTGACCCACAGTTTCCTCATCTGTAAAAATTGGGATTAAATATTTGTTCTCCCTTCCCCTTAGACTGTGAACCCCATGCGGAACAAAGAATGTGCCCGATCCGATTATCCGGCATCTACCCCAGCACTTAGAACGGACCTGGGCACACAGGAAGTAGTGTGAGCTGGGATTGTGTTTACCAACTCTGTTTCACTGTATTCTTCCAAGTGTGGTATTAATGGATAATTACGGTATTTGTTAAGTGCTCACTATGTGCCAGGCATTCTACTAAGCACAGGGGTAGATACGAGCAAATTGGGTTGGACAAAGTCCCTTGTCTTACATGGGGTTTCAAAGATGTCCATTACCTTGCCCCCTCCTACCTCACCTCCCTTCTCTCTTTCTACTGCCCACCCCCGTGCACTTGGTTCCTCTGCCGCTCACCTCCTCAATGTCCCCCGTTCACACCTATCCCGCCGTCGACCCCCCGGCCACGTCCTCCCGCTGTCCTGGAACGCCCTCGCTCCTCACCTCCGCCAAGCTAACTCTCTTCCCCCCTTCAAAGCCCTACTGAGAGCTCACCTCCTCCAGGAGGCCTTCCCAGACTGAGCCCCCCCTTTCCCTCTGCTCCCTCTCCCTTCCCTTCCCCCCCACCCTCTGCTCTTCCCCCTTCCCCTCCCTTCTGCACTGTGCATATTTTAAAAATATTTATTACCGTATTTATTTTGTTAATAAGGTGTATATCTCCTTGATTCTATTTATCTTGATGATGTTGTCTTGTTTTTGTTTCGTTCCCTTTTGCTTTGCTATCTGTCTCCCCCGTTTAGACTTTGAGCCTGTCATTGGGTAGGGATTGCCTCTATCTGTTGCCTAACTGTACTTTCCAAGCGCTTAGTACAGTGCTCTGCACATAGTAAGCGCTCAGTAAATACTACTGAATGAACGAATGGGACTCACGATCTCACTCCTCGTTTTACAAATGAGGTAACTGAGGGCCAGAGAAGTGAAGTGACTTGCCCGAAGTCACACAGCAGACAAGTGGCGGAGCCAGGAGTGGAACCCATGTCTTCTGACTCCCAAGCCCGGTTTTTTTCCGCTAGACCACGCTGCTTCTGTAAATTGTGGAATTTGATAAGCGCTTACTATGTGCCAGACACCGGAGTGTAGCAATAGGCTCTCAGTTTTGATTGAAAGGCTGGGTGGGAGAGGTGGGTTTGCAGGCCTGATAAATGAGGGAGGTGGGGAAATTTGGCAAGCCAGTGAAGACGTTAGAGTACAATACAATACTCTAGAGCAGCAGCGTGGCTCAGTGGAAAGAGCCCAGGCTTGGGAGTCAGAGGTCATGGGTTCTAATCCCGGCTCCGCCACTTGTCAGCTGTGTGACTTTGAGCAAGTCACTTAACTTCTCTGTGCCTCATCTGTATAAGACTGGGAGCCGAACGTGGGACAATCTGATCACCTCATATCCCCCCCCCCCAGTGCTTAGAACAGTGCTTGGCGCATAGTAAGCACTCAACAAATACCATCATCGTTATTATTATAATTATTATTACAGTAGAGTTGGTCGACCTGATCCCCCTCTAGATTGGGAGCTTGTTGTGGGCAGGAATGTGCCTGTTAGATGTTATATTGTACTCTTCCGAGTGTTTAGTAAAGTTCTTTGCACACAGTAAGCCCTCAATAAATACAGTTGAATGAATGAATGACCCCTGCCCACAGGGAGCTTTCAGTGATGGGAACAGGAAGACAACAGATCAGACAGATAGTAGAAATAATAATAATAATTACGGTATTTAAGCGCTTACTATCTGTCCAGCATCATACTAAAGGCTGGGGTAGATACAAGATGATCGGCTCCCACATGGGGCTCACGGTTTAGGTAGGAGGGAGAAGAGGCATTGAATCCCCGTTTTGCAGATGAGGGAATTAAGGCACAGAGAAGTTGAGTGACTTGCCTAAAGTCACACAGGAGGAATGCGTCGGAGCTGGGATTAGGACCCAGGTCCTCCGACCCCCAGGCCCCTCTTCTTTCCACTGGGCAACGTTGAACCAGATATTCCATTCCAATGGGATGAAATAGAATATATCGGAGTAAATAATTAAGAGCAGAGAAGTAGCATGGCCTAGCTGAAAGAGCAGGGGTCTGGGAGTCAGAAGACCTGGATTCTCATCGCTGCTCCATCACTTGTCTGCTGAATGACTTTGGGCAAGTCATTTCACTTCTCTGTCTTCAGTTAATTTATCTGCAGAGGGGAGATTAAGACTCTGAGCCTTCTGTGAGCCTGGGTCTATGTCTCATCTGATTATCCTGCGCATACCCTAGTGCTTAGTACAATGCCTGGGACATAATATGTGCTTAAAATATAGCATTTTTTTCAAAGTACATCTGTGCATTCATTCAGTGGATGGAGAAACATGTAAATAATGGTGACTGTTGGGTTTGTATGACTTGGGATGGTAGGAATTAATCTGGGCGGTCTTCCTGAAGGAGGTGGGATTTAAGGAAAGCTATGAAAATGGGGAAAGATGAGGTTTGGCAATTTTCGTGGGGGAAGGACCACCAGGATGGGGGAAAGTATGAGCAAGGGGTCGGAGGTGGGAAAGTTGAGAATGAGGTCTGCTTATGAGGTTAGCGGGGAGGATCAAATAGGGTGAGCTCCCAAGTAGCGGTGAGGAGAGCAGATGACTCAGGTAAGCTGATGGAGAACTCTGAAGCTGTATTTTCCTCTGACTAATGATAATCATCATCATCATCATAATAGTAACAAGATAATATAGTCAAACAGTCCCTGTCCCTCATGGGGCTCACAGGAGGGAGAACCGATACTGAATCCTCGTTTTAAAGATGAGAGAAATGAGGTGTGGAGAAATGAAACGATTTGCCCAAGGTCACGCAGCCAGGAAGTGACAGAGCTGGGACTCTACTAGCCCATTGGAAATAGCCCGAAATGGGGCCAGAAGCTATGTTTTGCGTATCAGTGGGTGGCCTCAGATATGAGCTGGGTACCTCCGACTGAATTTTCCTAAACGGGGTCTTTGCAAGAACATAGGGGAACTGGGAATGGCACCATCCCTCAAATTTGAATTCCACAAACCCTTGCTGTGAGGATCGCCAGCTCATTCCGCGTTGTAGGGCGTCTCCCCACAGGCACTCCTTTCTGCCCCACCACCCCTGGTTTGATTCTCTGGATCATCAAGTGTCTCTCTGATCTTCCTTCCCAACACTTTCTCTTCCCTCATCTTGCACCTAACCTCTAAGGATCCCCATTGTTTTCTCAATGATAAAGCAGATAAAGGCCAAGGAAAAGGATGATTTCTCTGTTGGAACAGATCATCAAACCAAGAACGCACAGGAGCTTCCCCACCCCCACAGAAAGAGCTACAGTTTCCAGAACCAGCTCATGCTGCCTCGGCCTGCTCTCCCCTTATCTCCATTTCTCTACTTTAGAATATGTAGAGAATGGTGACATGAACCAGACTTAAAATCATTTTCAAGAATGGTGCGTAAGCACTGGGTAGCTTGAGCCCTTACTCACCTTTGCATCCGTCTTTCCGTTCTCTTTTTCGTCCTGTCTGTAATGATTTTGCGAATGTTTTCCCTTCTAAACTATAACTCCTGGACGGCAAGGATCTTGCCTTCTATTTCTACTGAATTTTCCAGGAGCTTAGCATGGGGCAGGAAGAGCTCAGTAAATACTACTGATTGACGGTGGTGTGAAGTCAATCATATTTATGGAGCATTTACTATGTACAGAACACTGTACTAAGCACTTGGAAGAGAACGCTATAGCAGCCACATTCCCTGCCCACAGTGAACTTTCATTCTAGATGGGGGAGACAAAGGGTGAGTAAAAAGAGGGCTTAATAACAAGGCAAATCAATCAGTGGTATTTATTGAACATTTACTGTTTGCCATTCACCACACTAGGCTCTTGGTAGAGTTCCTTATCCCTAAAGAGCTCATAAATGCTCTGACAAAATTTTGAACCCGATCTTTAGCCCCGAAGGCATTTTTCCATTACCAGGGACGAGGACACATTCATATTTCTTTCCAAACATGAATCCCCTTCCCCTAAGTGATGTGATTAGGCTGTGTAAAACTATTCTCATGCAGTTACGATGATTTGGTGGATAAATCCTTGGGAGGGTTTACCAGGAGGTGAAATAAATGCTTTGTTTTGGCAGATCTTCTATTTCGGCAGGGGCCGGAGGTATTGCTTTTAAAGTCTCAGCTCAAATGAATCATTGGCATGCTAGTATCTGGAGATTTCAAAGAAACGCTAGCGTGACCTACTGTTTTCGGTTTCTGGAAAGTGTTCTCTCTTGGCTGTATGTTGTCACTCTCTTCCCCACCCACCGTTCGTTTCCCTGGGATCCTCAGCCTGGACGGTGGCCCTCAGCTGTGTTGTAAGAATAAATCACGCTCACTTTGGGGGCTGGTACTAAACTTCTTCGTGCTGAAAGCATAGGTTCTTACCTGGCTGTTCCAGGAAGAAATCTTCTGAATTTGTTTGACGGAAAACGAATGGGAATGATCAAAAGTGCTATCTTCTTTTAGACTGTAGCCTCACTGTGGGCAGGAAATACGTCTGCCAACTCTGGTATATTATTATATTGTATTTCCAAATGCTCTGCACACAGTAAGTGCTCAGTGAATACTAGTGATTGATTGATGAATAAATAGTACCAACTCTTCGTGTCTTTTAAACTTAGACTCTGTACTCGTGTAACCTTGCTATTTTTACTTAATCATATATTACTCAAAAATTTTTCTGAACATTAAATTACTCCTTCGGCTGTGTTTTTTTTTTTAACACGGTATTTATTAATTGCACATTCTGTGCCAGGCACTGTACTAAGCCCTGGGGCGATATAGGATATTGTCCAAGCACTTAGTACAGTGCTCTGCACCCAGTAAGCACTTAATAAATATAATTGAATGAATGAATTAGATAATCAGGTTGGACACAGTCCAAGTCCCACATGAGGCTCACAGTCTTAATCCCTATTTTACAGATGAGGTAACTGAGGCACAGAGAAGTTAGCTGACTGGCCCAAGGTCACACAGCAGACAAGTGCCTGAGGCAGGATTTGAACCAAGGTCCTTCTGACTCCTCGGTCGGTGCTCAGTCCACCAAGCAACTCAGAGAAGCAGTGTGGCTCAGTGGAAAGAGCATGGGCTTTGGAGTCAGGGCTCATGAGTTCGAATCCCAGCTCTGCCACTTGTCGGCTGTGTGACTGTGGGCGAGTCACTTAACTTCTCTGTGCCTCAGTTCCCTCATCTGTAAAATGGGGATTAAGACTGTGAGCCCCACGTGGGACAACCTGATTCCCCTATGTCTACCCCAGCGCTTAGAACAGTGCTCGGCACATAGTAAGCGCTTAACAAATACCAACATTATTATTATTATTATTACTTCTCCTGTAGCTGCTGTGTTTTCATGCACTTCCTTCTGCTTCCTTGAGGTAGAAGTACTAGTACTAGTTGTGATAATAATGATAATGGTGGTATTCGTTAAGCGCTTACTATGTGCCAAGCACTGTTCTAAGCACTGGGGTAGATACAACGTAATCAAGGTGTCCTGCGTGGGGCTCACAGTCTTCGGCCCCATTTTACAGATGAGGTAACTGAGGCACAGAGAAGTTAAGTAATTTGCCCAAAGTCACACAGCTGATAAATGGGGAAGTTGGGATTAGAACTCACAACCTCTGACTCTTTCCACTAAGCCACGGGCTCTTTCCACTAAGCCACGCTGCTTCTCTAGCAGCAACAGCAGCATTTACTGAACACCCATTTGGTGTGGTGCACTGTTCTAGTCGCTTAAGAAGGTTAGAATAAAGAAATGACACATTCCCTGCCCACACAGAGATTGTACTCTAATAGGGGAGATAAACATACACATATTTGCTATTCCATTGGCTCAGATAAATGATTGAAAACACCTTCTTCCTCCGGATTTCACTTTTCGTAAATCTGTCACCCCAATCAATTGTTAGCTCCTTGAAGGCAGATAAAGTGTATCCTTTTACCGTTGTATTCACCCAAGCGCTTAGTACAATGCCTAGCATTCAGTAGACTTTCAACAATTGCCACTGATGGAGTGATGGATTGATTTCTCAACAGAAGGTCTTCACTGAAGAGCTGGGGATATTACAATCGTTCTGGGCACCATGGAGTTGATTTTGATAAAACGGACTTTCAGTAATCTTAGTTTTCCCGAATCCCACAGTTGAATAGATGATCAGATTGGCATCAAATATGGTGAGCTTTCAGCCGTGAGAAATGATAAAAATGATCATAGGAACATGTATTAGAATTTATCCATCTTTAATTAAATCAGAAGTATTTTTTGGGCACTTTAAGTGAGACAGGGAAAGAGACTATATCTGATCTCAGCCTGGCCCAGTGGCAGGAGCTCGGGCTCGGGAGTCAGAGGTCATGGGTTCTAATCCTGGCTCCACCACTTACCAGCTATGTGACTTTGGGCAAGTCGCTTCACTTCTTTGTGCCTCAGTTCCCTCATCTGTAAAATGGGGATTAAGACTGTGAGTCTCAGTGCGACAACCTGATCACCTTTGCCCCCCGTGCTTAGAACAGTGCTTTGCACATAGTAAGTGTTTAACAAAAACAATTATTATTATTATTATTATCTCATAATCGTGTGCCCACTCTCAAATTGAGCACCTCACCATCATCATCGTCATCATGGTATTTATTGAGTGCTTACCGTGTGCAGAGCACTGTACTAAGTGCTTGGGTGAGTACAGTACAACAGAGTAAGCATTAAATGAATGCCAAATTAATACAAAGCTTTTCTGAATCCATCTCCCCTTCGCGTTGTCTTCTTTTTTTGTCTTACACATAATGTCTGAGGTGCTTTTTAATGGGGACTCTGGGGAAATGAGTGGATCTGTTCTATCACCCTAACCTGATCGCCTTTAAAGCACAAAGGCTCCAATCAATCAAGGGCATATAGTTAGCGGTTTCTGTGTGCGGAGCACTGTTCTTACCACTCCAACCTGCATTCGTTCATTTGGATTTATTGAGCATTGACCATGTGCAGAGCACTGTACTAGGTGCTGGGGAGAGTGCAGTACAGCAATATACAGACGCATTCTCTGCCCACGGGTGACTCTCGGCCTTACCAGAGTATCAGCAGCATGGCTTAGTGGAAAAAACACAGACCTGGGAGTCTAATCCTGGCTCTACCGATTGATTGATATGTGACTTCGAGCAAGTCACTTAACTTCTCTGTGCCTCAGTTTCCTTATCTGTAAAATGGGGATTCAATGCCTGTTCTCCCTCCTACTTAGACTGAATCCTACATGGAGCAGGGACTGTGTCTGACCCGATTAGCTTGTATCTGCCCCAGGCTCACTAAAACAGTGCTTTTCGACTCTGAGCCCGTTGTGGCGTAGGGATTGTCTCTATCTGTTGCTGAATTGCACATTCCAACGGCTTAGTACAGTGCTCTGCGCACAGTAAGCGCTCCATAAATAACGAATGAATGAATCAATGTTTGACATATAGTAAGAGCTCAACGGATAGAATAATAATAACAATACCAATAATAAAAATAATGATAATTGACTTTGGTTAGCGTTTTTTGTTATTTTTTTCCTAAAGAGCTTTTAATTGACATTTCATTTGTACTCAGTGGCAGGGATTATTATCCCCATTTTAAAAATGAGCACACTGTGGCCCGGAGAGGTTAAATGATGAGTCTCTTTCTGTGAAGAATGTGCCTGCCAACTCTGTTGTACTCTCCCAAGCACATAGTAGAGTTCTCTGTACATAGTAAGCGCTCAATAGCTGATGATGATGACGATCTCGACGATAAAGAGAAGGAGGTGTTATTGTTAACAAGGCAGACATCAAAGAGCTCCAGCAGAGCCTCTCTTGCCTGTCCCCATGGAAGCAATTCTTCATCCCTCTCATCTTTTTCCTGGGCTTCTCTCCCAGCAGCCCTTAGACTTTTTTCCCACAGCTCAAGCTAACCTGACTTGTGTCTAGAATCCTGGATTGCGTCTCAAACTCTTTAATCCAGCGCTCTGTCTATTAATCTCTTCAGTGTAACTCACTGCTGGGGAAAAGTCAGCTTGGAAGAAGTGCCTCAGCGCAACCCTTTTGGCTTCAGCTTTTGGAAATGTCAAAAAAGTAGTTTGGGTCACGAATATTTTTCTTTAAGGCTCAGGTGGGGGTGTCCTCCTACCCCCCACTGGAATCCGCCCTTTTGTTACAGCTATTTAACCTCCTTTCATCCTGAAAAAGGAGCACTGTATTTTGACAATCAACTTTATTTGGGATATATTGGGTGCAGAGCACTGGACTAAGTGCATGGGAGAGTACAACACGACAAACCTGGTAGACTCATTCGCTGCCCACGGTGAGCATACAGTCTACACTCGCCTATTGAGAAAGAAAGGCTGCCTTCATGAAATCACTACTTTTTTCATCCTACCCTTTGCTCTAGGGCCCTTAGAGAGTGACATTTCTCATCTCAAAATTTCAAAATATTGTGCCTTTTCTTGGCAATGGGGACTTGTGGGGCCAACTTTATACTTAAAGTTTCCTTTATACTTTGTTTCCTTAAAGATAGGAAAAATAAGGGAGTATAAAGTTGGCCCCACAAGTCCCAACTTTATACTCCCTTATTTTTCCTATCTTTATTTGAGTTTAATGACTGTGTCCCCCTCTAGACCATAAGCTCCTTATGGAAAGGAAACATGTCTACCAACTCCACTGTACTGTACTCTCCCACTTACCTAGTACAGTGCTCAGCACTCAGTAAGTGCTCAGTGAAAACCGTTGCTTGACTGATTGAAGAGGAATAAGACTTCTCTGGGTTGCGGTTTCGCCATCTGTAATGTGAAGCTTAACTTAGTTGCTGCAAGTCTGGAATGGAGTAACGCCAGGTATTAGGATTTTTCAAGCATTTAGGGATCCAGGCATCAAAGGGATCAGAGTGTGGGATGCTGTTTTCATTTTTATTCCTTCCTCATGGAAGTGATCCTTGTTGAATCCTGAAGGAGCAGCCTGTTCTGAAGCAGCCTGTGCTGAGAAACAGTGTGGCTTAGTGGGTAGAACACTGACCTGAGAGTGAGAAGGACCTCTGTTATTATTTGGTATTTGTTGAGCGGTTACCATGTGCCAAGCACTGTTCTAAGCTCTGGGTAGATATGAGGTGATTAGGTTGTCCCAAGTGGGGCTCACAGTCTTAATCCCCATTTAAACCAATGAGGTAACTGAGGCATAGAGAAGTTAAGTGACTTGCCCAAAGTCACACAGCTGTTAAGAGCCAGGATTAGAACCCACGACCTCTGCCTCCCCAGCCTGGGCTCTTTCCACTAACCTCTGCGCTTCGCTGCTTCAAATCAGACATAGTCTCTGACCCCTACATGAAATACTTCAAAACCAGGATTCTTTCCTAGGATTTATGCTACTTCTCCCTGGCTCCACCACTTGTCTGCTGTGTGACCTTGGGCAAATCACTTAGCTTCTCTGTGCCTCAGTTAATAATATTCATTCATTCAATAGTATTTATTGAGCGCTTACTATGTACAGAGCACTGTACTAAGCGCTTGGAATGTACAAATTGGTAACAAATAGAGGCAGTCCCTGCCCTCTGACGGGCTTACAGTCTAATCGGGGGAGACGGACAGACAAGAACAATGGCAATAAATATAATTGAGGGGAAGAACATCTCATTAAAACGATAGCAAATAAATAGAATCAAGGTGATGTACATCTCATTAACAAAATAAATAGGATAATGAAGATATATACAGTTGAGCGGACGAGTACAGTGCTGAGGGGATGGGAAGGGAGAGGGGGAGGAGCAGAGGGAAAGGGGGGAAAAGAGGGCTTAGCTGAGAGGAGGTGAAGGGGGAGTAGAGGGGGAGCAGAGGTACTTGTTTGTTGGTATTTGTTAAGCGCTTACTATGTGCAGAGAACTTTTCTAAGCGCTGGGGTAGATACAGGGCAATCAGGTTGTCCCATGTGAGTCTCACAGTTAATCCCCATTTTACAGATGAGGTAACTGAGGCACAGAGAAGTGAAGTGACTTGCCCACAGTCACACAGTTCATCTGTAAAATGGGTATTAAAAGTGTGAGCCCCATGTGGAACAAACTGATTACCCTGTATCTACCCCAGCGCTTAGAACAGTGCTTGGCACATAGTAAGTGCTTAACAAATACCATAATTAGTATATTATTATTATTATTGAGCAAGTCAATTAACTTCTTTGCGATTGTTACCTCACCTGTAAAATGGAGATTAAATCCTCCTCCCTCCAATTCCTCCCTCATGAACCCCATGAGGGACAGGGATTGGAGCCAACCTGAGTAACTTTTCTCTACCCCAGCACATAGAACAGTGCTTGACACAGTAAATGCTTAACAAATACCAAAAAAAAAGTAGATTCTCATCAACCAGAGGCCTCATCTCTTTCTTTTCAATCCATATATAGTGTTAGTAGCATTTACTGAGTGGCCACCCACTTGTGGAGCACTGCACACACCAAAATAACAAAAAATGACCCATTCCCTTCCCTCAAGGAGCTTTTACTCTCCAGGGAAAGACAAGCCTAAAAATATTTACAACTAGAGCTGGCAAAATAAATAAATGGTGCAGACATATATACAAGAAGACAACTGTAAGTTCTGATGAAGTGACTTTCCCGCTCTAAAACTTTACCCTGAGAGCCTTCAGAGAGAGAGACAGAGTACGGAGACTTCCACTCTGACTTTGGCTGGACATAATAATAATAATAATAATAATGATAATGTTGGTATTCGTTAAGCGCTTACTATGGGCAGATCACTGTTCTAAGCTCTGGGGGAGATACGGGGTAATCGGATTGTCCCACGTGAGGCTCACAGTTAATCCCCATTTTACAGATGAGGAAACTGAGGCCCAGAGATGTGAAGTGACTTGTCCACAGTCACACAGCTGCCAAGTGGCAGATCCCGGGATTTGAACCCATGACCTCTGACTCCCAAGCCCGGGCTCTTTCCACTGAGCCACGTGGCTTAGTTTTCTCTGCTCGGGTAACTTTTCAGCCTGACCATCTTTGCCCCAAAGTTCCCAATCGGCAGATTTGCTGATGATATCAATCGATCAATCAAACAACCAGTCAGATTTATTGAGCACGTACTGTAAGCCGAACACGGTACTAAGAACGTGGAGAGTGCAATATAACAGAGTTGGTAGACATGTTCCCTGCTCACAGCAGCTTATGAAGTATGGCGGGGGAGTGCTTAATGTGTGCAGAGCCCTGTACTAAGCGCTTGGGAGAGTACAATATAACACAATTGGTAGACACATTCCCGCTCACAAGGAGCTTACAGACTTTGGCAGGGAACGCTTACTGTGTGCAGACCAACGTACTCTCTTGCGAGAGTACAATTTAATAGACTAGGAAGACACATTTCCTGCCCCCGAGGAGCTTACAATGTGGAAGGGGAGATAGACATTAAATCAAATGATTCTGTAAGATTTGCAAATATAGTTTTGAGGTCTTAGAATTGCCCCCTACCAGCCAACAGACCTGGAATAATGAAATAAAGTACTACGTTCTGAGTCAGAGACCACTTTACCTGAAAACAGCACCTTGAGTTTCCAGTGCCCCGGTAGTTATTGAAAAACTGTGGCGTTCTTTCAGTGCTAACAGTGGTGTGCGAAGCACTTTGCTGAGCGGTGTGATAGAAGATAATCAGATCCCACATGGAGCTTACCATCATAGTAGGACAGAGAAAAGGTACTGCTTCACCATTTTGAAATGAGGTAACTGAGGCACAGAGAAGTGAAGAGACTTGCTCAAGGTCACACAGCAGACAAGTGGTGGAGTTGGGATTGAACCCAGGTCCCATGACCATATTATATAATCATTTATTCATTCATTCCATAGTATTTATTGAGTGCTTACTATGTGCAGAGCACTGTACTAAGTGCTTGGAATGTACAAATCGGTAACAGATAGAGACAGCCCCTGCCTTTCGACTGGCTTACAGTCTAATCGGGGGAATTACGGTACTTGTAATTATGGTGCTTTTAATTACTTGTAATTATGGTAATTATGGTACTTGTTAAGCACTTATTTTGTGCCAAAGACTATTCTGAGTGCTGGGTTAGGTATAAGTTAATCAGGTTGAACGCGGTCCCTGTCCCACGTGGGCATCAAAGTCTTATCACTCTTTTACAGATGAGATCAATGAGGCACAGAGAAATTAAGTGACTTGCCCAAAGTCACACAGCAGACATGTGCAGAGCCAGTATTAAAACCCGGGTTCTTCTGAGTTCCAACTCCATGCTCTGTCCTCTAAGCCACACTGCTTCTGCTCTTTAAAGCAAACAGACCATCCTCTTCATCTCTTTAGAAAGCAAAAACTTCAGAATTTATTTGTTCAAGAGACTTTGATCGAGGGCCACCTTGTGTGCTATGGTGAACCTTTAGAGGTTCTAATGCCAGGGGACAAACTGCACTGATCTTGAAGTTCTTCATGGCATCAAGAGAAAGAGGCCATTAATTATGAGTGTGAGCAGCTGAAATATAATATACAAAATATGGCTTCTTCATTCGAAGAAGTCTCACCGAGGACTTAGACCTTCTGAGATGGGATCAAAACTGGTCCTTAGCTTTCACGTCAAAGGGAGGAGGGGAAAGTGGACTTTTCTGTAAAGGTTTCCTTTGTCCATCTTCATGCTGGAGTTTGGATCGTTCTGTGGACTGTGGAGTTTTTCTCATTTATTGCTGATGAAATAGCTTGTATTTGCATAGCATTTCTATTTTGGGGGGGCACTTTCACATCGATGATCTCCTTTGTATTATCTCTATTTACAAATGAGGAAACAGAAGCCCAGAAAAAGAGGTGTAGTGTGATATAGTAGAAGGAGGAAGGGACTGGGATCCAGAAGACCAGTATCCTAGTCCTGACTTTTTCGCTAGACTGCTGGGTGTCCATGGGAAATTTATTTAACTTCTCCGTGTTTCAGTTCCCTCATCCGAACAATGCAGATAAAATACCCGTTTCCTTTCCTTTTACAATGTGAGTCCCATTTGGTACAGGGACTGGGTCCAATCTGATTATTTTGTAATGCCACAGCACTTAGGACAATATAGCCCGAGCTTAATGAATCAGTCAGTGATTTTTATTGGGTATTTACTATGTGCTGAGCACTGTATTAAGTATTTGGGAGAGTACAATAAATAGAGTTGGTAGATATGATCTCTGCCCTTAAAGAGTTTACAGTGCATTAATATTATGATTATCATTATTATCATCATAATTATTATTATGATCATTATTATTAACATCATTGTCATTACCAGTGCTATTACTGTTCAAAGTGATTTGTTCAATTTAACAAAGTGACAGAGCTGGGATCAGAACCCATTAGAACTCCAGGTCCATGCTATTTCCACAAGTCCACGTTGCCTAAGAAAACGTACTCTTTCCCAGCCGGTATTGACTTAGGAATCGGTTTTCAAGCAAACATGATTGTTGGAATAATTCAGAACTACTTTCCTCTTGGGTTTGCCCTAGGTCACTTCAGTGAAGGACCAATAGCCAGTTCTGATCTAACAGGCCTGAGGAAATCCTGGGCTCCCAAATGTGTACAACCATCTCTGACAAGAAGTTTTGCTTTACCTAACCGATTCACCATCTATCAGCTCCACAAACTTCTCTCCTTTCCCTGGAGTTTTTTCTCTAACAGGACATTGTGCCCTTAGGGTAATTATGTAATAATAGTATTTGCTAAGGATTTTTCTGTGTCAAACACTGTACTAAGTGCTGTCCTGATTTCAAAGACCCTCACTGTTCCACATGGGGTTTACAGTCTGACGAGGAAGGAGAACAAGTATTGAGTCCCCATTTTTCTGATCAGATACTTGTCCGCGATGTGATCTTGGTCAACTTCTCTGTGTCTCTGTTTCCTCATCTTAAAAAATGGGGTTTCAATCCCTGTTCTTCCTCTCACTTAGACTGTGATCTTCATGTGGGGACAGGGACTGTGTCCCACCCGATTAATGAGGCGACCCCCGCTCTTAGTAAAGTTCTTGGCCTATAGAACGGGCTTAGTAAATACCGCTTAATAAAGGGAAGGATATTGGATATAAAGCTGACCTTTTGAAGAGAAAATGGGTGCATCGGTTTAACGCAGACCCGTACCTCCTTCTGGATATACTCACCCACTGTTAGCTGTTCACACAGGCTTTAGACAAATGCCACAAGTGTGAGAGGAGAGTGCTTGTGAACTCTGAAAAAACAGATGAATTATCCACCTCGAACTCCCCATGGGATAAGAATTGCATTTTTTCTTCAAGAAGAAAACCCTCTGGTCTGTCCTTGATTTTAACTCCTTGAGAGTTTCCTAGACTGAGCCAGGATAGCTGATGTGGGTCTAGTTAATTAGCCATTTTTTTTTTTTTTTTTTACTTCTCAGCTCCAGGTAGTGAAGGTACAGGTCCACTTTTGTTCAGAGCGATGACCTTGTCACCAAATTGAGGTCTGGTCCGATACCTCGTGGACTGCAGGCTGGGATTTTGGCCATGTCTCCAAGGGATAAAATTCCTTGTATATACGTTTTTAGCTAGACACCCCTGGGAAACAGCGTGGCTCAGTGGAAAGATCACGGGCTTGGGAGTCAGAAGTTGTAGGTTCTATTCCCAACTCTGCCATTTGTCAGCTGTGTGACTTTGAGCAAGTCACTTCACTTCTCTGGGCCTCGGTTACCTCATTTGTAAAATAGGGATGAAGACTGTGAGCCCCACGTGGGACATCCTGATTACCTTGTATCTCCCCCAGTGCTTAGAACAGTGCTTGGCACATAGTAAGTGCTTAACAAATACCATTATTATTATTATCGTAATAAAAAGACTCAAACACGTTGGAATGATCTATCTGCCTGCCAGTGACACAGTGCAAGCTATAACCGGAACATGGGGCCGCTAATAATAATATTATTAATTGTGGTATTTGTTAGTCACTTCCTATGTGCCAGGCATTGTATTAAGCGAGAAGCTAGAGAAGCAGCGTGGCTCAGTGGAAAGAGCCCGGGCTTGGGAGTCAGAGGTCATGGGTTCGAAGCCCGGCTCCTCCACTTGTCAGCTGTGTGACTGTGGGCAAGTCACTTCACTTCTCTGTGCCTCAGTTACCTCATCTGGAAAATGGGGATTAAGAGTGTGAGCCTCACGTGGGACAACCTGATTACCCTGTATCTACCCCAGCGCTTAGAACAGTGCTCTGCACATAGTAAGTGCTTAACAAATAACAACATTATTATTATTAAGCGTAGGGGTAGGGGTGGGTTGGACACGGGCCCTGTCCCACAAAGGGCTCACAGTCTTTATCTCCATTTTACAGATCAGGTAACTGAGGCACAGAGAAGTGAAGTGACTTGCTAAAGGTCACGCAGCAGACAAGTGGCAGAGCTGGGACTAGAACTCAGGTCCTTCTGACTCTCAGGTCTGTGCTCTATCCATCAGGCCACGCTGTTTCACTAGTAAACCCTGAGAACGATTCACCTGGGTTGTCATTGTTGATTTTTAAAATGATATTTGTCAAATGTTTACTATAAGCTGAGAACTCTACTAAACCCTGGGGTAGATACAAGATAATCCTCCTGGACACAATCCATGTCCTACATGGGGCTCACACCATTAGTCTCTGTTTTACAGATGAAGCCACTGAGGCACAGAGAAGTTGAGTGACTTGCCGAAGATCGCCCAGCAGATGAGTGGGGGAGCAGGATTGGAAGCCAGGGCCTTCTGACTCCCAGGCCTGTGCTCAATCCACTAGACAAACACTGTTTTCTAATCGATCGATTGATTAATTGATTGAAGTTGGCAGAGTGATTCCAGTCAGTTCCTGAGTAAATGCAGTCGAGATCCCCTGCGGGTTGAACCGGGAAACCTGAGAAGCCACATGTTTTGCCAGGTAGCAGAGACACTCCAGGGACCGATCTACAGAATAATTGTATTTATTGAGCGGATCCTGCGTGCAGGGCACTGTACTAGGCTCTTAGGGGAGTACAACGCAACAGTATCGGTAGACACGTCCCCTGCCCACAGTGAGCTTAAGGTCTAGAGGGGAGAGATTATATCTATCATCTCTGTTGTACTGTACTTTCCCAAGTGGTTAGTGCAGTGTTCTGCACGTAGGAAGCGCTCAGTAAGTACCATCAACTGATTAATTTCCTCAACCTTATTTCTAAGGTATTGGAAAACGAAGTCACTTGGGTCCTCTGCCTCTGTCTCTGACCACCCTGGGGCTCCCTAGGCCATCTGACCAGAAAACTCTGAAATGTTTGTTTCTAGACTCTTGAGAAGCTGGCTTGGGCCATCTCAGCATTGCCGGGGGTTTCCCAGAGATGAACGTATTATTTTCCCCTTGCTGCTGACTCCAGCCAGTCTTTGACCTATTTAGAAAGTGCGGCATGACTGACTTTGACATAGTGAGCAGTGAGAAAATAAAACGCTTCATTTCTTCGGAACAAGTCCCTCTGTGTCAGGCCCAGAATACCTTGTGGGGTGTTGACAGGATAATGTTTTACCCTTATGGATAGCCTTTCGTCTGAGTATCTCCATGCTCTTGTCAAGTCTAGTTTATCCCTGTTGGACAAGAGAAGCCGAGTCCCAGAGGCATTGAGGAACATGTCAAAAACCATCCGGAGCATTCGAAGCTAAGGAGAGGACTCGGGTTCTGATTTTCAGACTCCCTCCTCAGCATAGGACAACCCTCTCCCCCGCATCCCCCACCCACCAAACACACCTTCTTTGAAAGAGTTCAGGAAGTGTTCTTCTCCTTCCCATTTGTCTGATCTTTGTAAGAAAATCGTTCTCCAACTGGGCTTGCGATTCTTTAAGGGAATTGATGATGATGGTGCAATGGATGGAGTTCAAGCTTGGGAGTCAGAAGGTCATGGGTTCTAATCTCGGGCTCCGCCACTTGTCCTCTGTGTGACCTCGGGCAAGTCACTTAACGTCTTTGGGCCTCAGTTACCTCATCTGTATAAAAGGGGGATTAAGAGTGAAAGCCCAATGTGGGACAGGGACTGTGTCCAACCTCCTTAACATATAGTAAGTGCTTAACAAGTAGCATCATTATTATTATTATCATTATATTTAAATGCTTACTATGTGCCAAGCACTGTTCTAAACAGTGGGGTAGATACAAAGTAATCAGGTTGGACACAGTCCCTGTCCCACATGGGGGTCGCCATCCAGGTTGGAGGTAGTAGGATTTCACCCTTATTTTACAGATAAGGAAACTGAGAAATGAAGTTACTTGGCCAAGGTTACACAACTGGCAAGTGGCATAACTGGGATTAGAACCCAGGTCCTCTGACTTCCGGGTTTGGGCTCTTTCCACTGGGACACATTACTTCACAATACTCCTTCTCCTCTTCCTCTTCCTAATTGCATTTGTGAATCACGTATTATGGGCCAAGCATTGAAGTAAGCACTGATAGGTACTATATGAGCACAGCAGACACCGATTTGTACATTCCAAGTGCTTAGTACAGTGCTCTGCACATAGTAAGCGCTCAATAAATACTACTGAATGAATGAATAGTCCCTCTTCCAAACGGAAATGACAGTCTAAGAGAGAGAAGTAACTGAAGCCCAGAGAAGTTGTGACTTGCTTGACGTCACAGAGCAGGAAAATGATAGAACTGAAATTAGAATCCAGATCCTTTGACTGCTAGGTCTGTGCTCTTTCCACGAGGAACTGAGAGGATCCTACCAACCAGAGCTACAACCTTCTGAACAGAAATCTGGCCAGCGGCAGAAGTGAACTGAAAGTCGTGTGAATAAATCACAGGGCGGTGAAAAAACGGAATCGAGAAGGCCGGCACAACCTTGGGGAGATTGTCAAATCGAGTGTGGCAGCAAAGTGGCATCAGACTGGAGGCCAAACTAAATGTCTTCAGACCTGTAGTGCTGGCCAAACATCTCTCCAACCGGGAGAGACCCACATAGGTCCACACAGCTGAACCCCCCCCCCGGCCGCAGGCCTCACATCTGGCTCTTGAGCAATTCTACCAGCGTCGCTTCCGGACCAGGCCCCAAATCAAATGGAGAGAAAAGATCGTGAACGGTGAAGTTCCGGACCAGAGTCTTTTTGCATTAAAGCTGTGCTCGCCTTAACACCGCTGCCTTGGGTGGGACGTTTGAGGAGAACGAATGTCAGCAGGACTCCCGAATGGCTGCTGTATGGAGAGCTGAAACCGGGAAAGCGAAAGCAAGGAAGGCAGAGGAGATGTTATAAGAATACGCTATAACAAAGCCTCCGCTGCATCCCTGAAGAAAACTCAGAATCTAATGCTGAGGATAGACACGTTGCCGTGAAGAAGGGACTGGCACTTCTGGAGCAGAAGTGTCAGACGAAAAGTGAAACAAAGAAGCAAAAGAGAAAACAGTGCCAGGCACTAGAAACACTAATAATAATAATAACGATGGCATTTGTTAAGTGCTTATTAGGTGTGAAACACTGTTCTAAGCTCTGGGGAGGATACAAGGTGACCAGGTTGTCCCACGTGGGGTTTACAGTCTTAATCCCCATTTTACAGATGAGGTAACTGAGGCCCAGAGAACTTGTGACTTGTCCAAAGTCATACAGCTGAGTAGCGATGGAGCCGGGATTAAAACCCATAATCTCTGATTATGCTCTTTCCACTGAGCCACGCTCCTTCCCTATTTATACAACAAAACAAAGGACAATCTTTCTATGAGACCAGTTCGATTAGAACTGTGGAGCTTTTATTGGCCTTTTCAGCCTCACACACAATGATAATGTCACCTCACAATGACGATGTGATAACACACAATAACACAGGATGGTCACCTCACCACTGACGATGTCTACTCCAAAAACTAAGGACGATTACAGAAGCTCCTTACCACTGACTTTAAAATACTCGATCCCCTTGCCCCCTCCAACCTTACCTCTCTGCCCTTCCCCTACAACTCAGCCCACACACTTCGCTCCTCTAATGTCAGCCTGTTCACTCTACCTCGACCTCATCTCTCTTGCTGTCAACCTCTAGCAATGGCGTAGGGGATAGAGCATGGGCCTGGAAGTCAGGAGGTCATGAGTTCTAATCCAGACTCTGCCACTTGTCTGCTGTGCGATCTTGGACAAGTCACTTCACTTCTTTGGGCTCAGTTCCCTCATCTGTAAAATGGGGATTGAGACTGTGAGCCCCTTGTGAGACGGGGCTGTGTCAATCAGATTCACTTGTATCCACTCCGGTACTTAGTACAGTGTCTGACACACAGTCAGCACTTAACAAATACCACAGTTATTTTTATTATTGTCCACGTCCCGCTGCTGGCCTGGAACACCCTCCCTCTTCATATCTGACAGACACTTTCCCCATCTTCAAAGCGTTGTTGAAGGCGCATCTCCTTTCAAGAGGCCTTCTCTGAACTAAGCCCAACTTAAAGATGAAGAAACTGAAGTACGGAGAAGATAAGTGGTATATTTTTATGATATTTGTTAAGTGATCACTATGTGCCAGGCACTGTACTAAGCACTGGGATAGATACAGGCTAATCAAGTTGGACACAGCCCATGTTCCACAGGGGGCTCACAGTATTAATCCCCAATTTTAGAGATGAGGTGACTGAGGCACAGAGAAGTTAGGTGGCATGTCCAAGGTCATATGGCAAACAAGTGGCAGATGCGGCATTAGAACCCAGGACCTTCCGACTCCCAGGCCCGTGTTCTATCCACTAAGCAGTGCTGCTTCTTACTAGGCTCCTGCCCAAGGTCATCAAGTAGCTAAGTGGTAAGGTCGGGACTTAGGAAGGGATTCTCGACTCCTCTAGGGCACACTGCCCAGAGTTCTGCTTTGTCGTACCGAAAAAATCATCTTTATTTCCTCCAGTAATCAGGGTGGAGAAAATATGGAGTGGAGACAATTATTGACATAAAAAACGCACAAAGCCTGTGGAATCAGTTTGCAAAGTCATCACAGAAACCTGGATCAAAGATATTACTGAAGAAAATTGAGATGCTGATCCAGCCTATCCCCAAGAAGAGCCACATACAACAAAAATTCTTCATCAGCACCTCAGAGCTGTCTCCAAGTTCTGCTTCCCCCAAATTGCAATTTTTAGTGATGCACAGATGGACAGAGAGGAAATCTGAATCAAGAAACCCTATGTGGATTTAGGGAAGCACAGGAACCAAAACTACGTCAGAAGTTTGGGATTTCTGACCGCTTTGCTTAGAAGGTAGACTCAAGGGGAGTGAGGGTGGGCTCGTGGAGATCCTGGATCTGGGATTCAGAGGACCTGCGTTATAATCTGAGATTTACCACCTGCCTGCTGGGCAACCTTAGGCAGGTCACTTAACTTGTCTGTGCCTTGGTTACCTAATCTGCAAAATTTGGATTAAACTCTCCTCCCTCCAATTTAGATCATGAGCCTAATGTGGGACAGGGACTGTGTACAACTTGATTATCTTGTATCTACCTCAGTGATTAGAACAGTTTTTAACACATAGTAAGCACTTAACAGATATCGTAAAAAGGCAGTGTTACTCAGAAAATTCTAGAACAGTCAATTTATTCATTTTTAAAATCAAATTTTGTTTTGTTTTTGTTCATGGTATTTGTTAAGCTCTCACTATATGCCAGGCACTGTAATAATAATAATAATAATAATATTTGTTAAGCACTTACTTAATATGAGCCAGTGTTGGGATAGATGAAAGCAAATCAAGTTCACAGTTTTCATCCCCATTTTAATCAGTTGCACAGATGAAGCAACTGAGGCATAGAGAAGTGAAGTGACTAGCCCAAGGACACAAAGCAGACAGGTGGCGGAGCCAGGATTAAAACCCAGGTCCTCTGACTCCCAGGCACGTGGTCTTTCCACTGGGCCACACTATGTTGAGGTAATGTTCCTTAAAACACAACATTTCTGGGTGAGACATGAGAAAGAATAAATCAGAGCGAGACACTCAGCAGTGGCTACAGTAAAGTGAACTACAAACCAAGGTAGGATAAGCGCTTAGATCGGGGTGATTTAGCTGCACATTGAATTTGAGAGCTGAAAGATAATAAGACACTGAGATTGACACCGAAACGTGGACTTCTGGCAAAGGGAAGATTCATAATGGTATTTATTGAGGGCTTACTATGGAAGAAGTGATGTTATTGATGGACATGGGAGAGTTAAGTAGAGTAGTGGGTAGAGACAGGTGGAGGAGGTGGGCATCTTTAGATCTGGAGGCAAAAAGAGCTGCCAGTCAGCCAGTCAATCATATTTATTGAGTGCTTGCTGTGTGCCGAGCACTGTGTTAAACACTTGGGAGAGTACAATATAGAAATATAACATATATTCTCTGCCTACAATGGTTTTACAGTCTGGCAGGGGAGACTTTAATGCAGATAAGAGTGTTATAGATATCTACATAAGCTCTGTGGGGCTGGAAGAGGGGATGAATAAAGGAAGCAAGGTAGGGTGACAGAAGGGAGTGGAAAAAAAGGAAAAGAGAGCTTAGTCAGGGCAGCCTTCAATAAGGTTTCGAAGGAGTAGAGAGTAATTGTCTGTCAGATATGATGAGGGAAGTCATTTCAGGCCACAGGCAGGCCATGGACGATGATAGATTAGATGGGAGGGAGGAAGTGTGGCCTAATGGAAATAGCACAGGCCTCGGAGTCAGAGAACCTAATCGTAATCAATCAGTAGGGAATAGGGAATAGGGAAGCAGCGTGGCTCAGTGGAAAGAGCACGGGCTTTGGAGTCAGGGCTCATGAGTTCGATTCCCAGATCTGCCACTTGTCAGCTGTGTGACTGTGGGCAAGTCACTTCACTTCTCTGGGCCTCAGTTCCCTCATCTGTAAAATGGGGATTAAGACCGTGAGCCCCACGTGGGACGACCTGATTCCCCTGTGTCTACCCCAGCGCTTAGAACAGTGCTCTGCACATAGTAAGCGCTTAACAAATACCAACATTATTACATTATAATCAGTCAATCATATCTCTGGCATTTGTTAAGTATTTATCATGTGCCAAACCCCTCTCATGGTCACACCTGAAGAGTTTCTAGTCCTCTACCAGTCTTGACTACGGGCAAGAGAATCAAGCAGGAGCCTGTCCATTCCATTCCATTCCCTTAGCTTGGCCAGTGGCTAGCAAGTGGAAGACAATCTGCTACAAGTCAAAACTCACCCGTGCTGGGGAACAGCGGCATGGGAGAGAGTCAAGGGTGGAGAATCAAGCTTATCGGGTGGAAGGAGGTGATGGTGAACCACTTCTGGATTTTTGCCAAGAAAACTCTCTGGATCCACTACCGGAACGATTGCAGATGGAGGTGGGCTATTCTGGGAGAGATGTGTCCGGGGTGTCGCTGTGGGTTGGTGATGACTTGACAGGATAAAACAAGACAAAGATGTGCCAACCCCTGAGGTGGATGCAAGATAAGCAGGATGGACACAGCCCCTGCCCCATACTGGGCTCACAGGGAGGAGGGAAGAGGATTTAATCCCCATTTTACAGATGAGAAAACTGGAGACACAGAGAAATGAAATGACTTGCCCAAGGTCACACAGCATACAAGTGGTGCAATCAGGATTAGAACCCGGGTCCTCTGACTTCCAGGCCCAGGCTGAGAAGCAGCATGGCGCAATGGATAGAGTGCAGGCCTTGGAGTCAGAAGGTTGTGGGTTCTAATCCCACCTCCACCATTTGTCTGCTGCTCGAGGTCGCAGAGCAGGGCCTCAGTTCCCTCATCTGTAAAATGGAATTGAGACTGTGAGCCCCCTCTGGGACAGGGACTGTGCTTATATCCCCCCCAGTGCTTAGTACAGTATCTGGCACATAGTAAGCGCTTAATAAATACCACAATTATTATTATTCTTATTATTAGTATTGATGTCTCTCCCCCACTCTAGACTGTAAGCTCGTTGTGGACAGTTCACTGTTTATTGTTGTATTGTCTCCCAAGTGCTTAGTACAGTGCTCTGCACATAGTAAGTGCTCAATAAATATGATCGAATGAATGAATGAGGGTGATCTATGGGCTGAGGGTGCTGTAGTAAGTAGTAATAATAATAGTATTCATTAAGTGCTTACGGGGTGCAGAACACTGCTCTAAGCACTGGGAGAAAATACACGAGGGAATAAAGATCCAATTGCCTAGGTGACCCAGGAGGTATAATGAGTTGGGGAAATTGGAGGGCTTAATTGGAGATTTGATTTTAGGGTGGCTTAAAAAGTGGGGAGACTGACAGTGTCCCCACTCTTTAATGCTTAAATGAGCTCAGGAGAGTGCTCTGTACACAGTAAGTGCTCAATAAATGATTGAATGAATGACCGGGTCACCACAGTATTGACCAAATGCAAGCTTTGAGCTTCCCCTTTGCAAGGAAAGCCTCGACATTTCCGACGGTGCAGTGACCTCACCTCCGACGAAGCCCACCTTTCCTTGAAGTTTGGAACTGGCTCGGCCCAAGTGTCTCCTGAGGACACGAGGTGGCGAGTGCAGTCGGTTCTTCATCACGATGGCAGTGGCTGATGGAGATGAAGTGGCTGGGAATGGAGCCTCTGGAATTTACATGAAATTGGGTTAATTGGCCATCTGGTGCTTATAAATCATCAGGTTTTTTGTTTTCTGAGGCTCTTACTCTACTCTAGTCGGCGACTCCAGAACAAGAGAGTTGAGGTTAATATTCCACGGATTCTGGCCCAGACCCTGGGAGTTTAGCATCCAGTCATTCATCGTGAGCTGTGTCTGCGGACAGTCTTCTGGGCTCACTGAGTGTCCGAACTCTGGTAGGATCCTGGTCTGAGCTCTTATTCATTCAACCATATTTCTTGAGCACTTACTGTGTGCAGAGCACCGTACTAAGCACTTGGAATCTTACTGTGGCTCCACTAATGTGCCTGCCTTCAGCCTCTCACCCCTCCAAGCTGCTGCTTGGATCATCTTCTCAAAGCATTTCCTGGAACGCCTCTCCACTCCTCTGTAATGGTTTCCCATTTCTCTGCGTATCAAGCAAAAATGATGTGGCTTCAAGATTCTGCCCAAGGTCTCATCACCTTACCTTTCTGCCCCCTCACCTGCTCAATCCCACCTCACGCTTCACTCCTCCCAAGCCAAACTTCTAATTCTACTCTGCTCTCAATTCTCCCTTCTCTCTTCCCTTCCCTCAATCACTCGGTTCCCCCTACTCCGATCGATGTTGAGCACTTACTGTGTGCCGAGCACCATATTAGCATTTGGGGGAGGACAGTACAAAAGAGTTGGTAGACGCCATCCCTCTCCATGTGGAGCCTACAGTTTAGAGGGGAGGCAGATATTAAAATAAAATGCAGAAGGGGGAAATGGCAGAGTGTCAGAATAGAGAAGCAGTGTGGTTTAGTGGAAAGAGCACGGGCTTGGGAGTCAGAGGTCATGGGTTCTAATTCCGGTTCCACCACTTGACCGCTGTGTGACCCTGGGCAAGTCACTTCACTTCTCTGGGCCTCAGTTATCTCATCTACAAAATGGGGATTAAGACTGGGAGCCCCAAGTGGGCAACCTGTTTACCTTGTATCTACCCCAGTGGTTAGAACAGTGCTTGGCACAGAGTAAGCACCTAAATACCACAATTATTATTATATGCTCCCAAGTACTGTGGGGCTGAGGGTGAAGAATCAAAATATTTAGGGGATACAAATTCAAGTGCAAAGGGGACCAGAAGGGAGAGCCTGGAATCCTCTCCCTCCTCAAATCTGTGAGATTATTCCCCAGCACCCCAAGTCATCCAAACCCACAGACATTTCCAGAAAAAAATATATATATAATCCACATCACTTGTGTATTTCTGTTTCTTCACTCGTTCGCTCGATTTTTCATTTCTATTAGCCGAGTTGTCGATATTTTATGTCTTTTTCATTAAATACGTATTTGTGGGGAGGTAAGGTATCTTTTCTATGTGCTGTAGTTTCCTAGGCATTCAGTGTCAGTGATTGACCAATCATTGTGACCAGAGCACTGTAGTAAGTACTTGGGAGAGTGCAACAGTTAGTAAACTCGATCCCTCCCCTCGAGGAGCTTGCAATCTAGCAGGGAGACAGATACTAGATAAATTACAAGTTTCAGTGTAACCAGTAGGGGCTGAAGAGATACTATCATTACCTTTGTACTAGGAACTTGGGAATACATGCTAAAAGAAGAGACAGACATTAATATGAAGAAATAAGTAATTTATAACATATAATTTAAGGAAATGTACATACGTTCCGTGGGGTTGGGGGTGGGGAGAATAACAAATATCCAAAGGTCACAGATCAAAAGTGCAGAGGTGATGCAGAAGAGGAAGTAAGCAGAGGCCAAAGGGGCTTAATCAGGGAAGGTTTCTTGGAGGAGATGGGACCTTAATTGCTTTGCATGCAGTTGTTAGATTTGAACTCAGATGAGTGCGAAGTGTTGGATGGAATGATGAAATTTAATAGTTCAGCTTCAGAAATCAATTGATGCTATTTCTTGAGCGCTCACTGTATGCAAAGCACTGTACTAAACGCTTGGAAGGGCTGAAGGTGAAGGTGGACGTAGACGTTGGACTTGCACATAGCTGAAAAAAATCATTTCCACGAAACAGATGTTTTTATATAAACTCTGCATTTCCCGATTTCACGATCAGTGAAGTAACCCCACAGTAAGGTAGGGAATAACACATAAGATACAGAGGAAAACATTTGACGGTTTAGTACGGAGATTTTTATAGGTGTTAAGAATTAGGTGAATGATTAGGCTGGAGCCAAATGAGGCTAATCCAGGAAATATCTGCCCCCTGACAGTCATTGCAGAAATGAAATTTTCAGGTCCTCGTTTACATTCTGGCCCTCACCCAATTTGTTTAAGAGATTTTGGATGAAAACGTTAGTAGACCCAGTTCTATTATAATCTGTCAATCAGTAGTGCTTATTTTCTGCCCGTGCTGTATACTGAGTAATCATTTAATAAGTCAATCAGTGGTATTTCTTGAGCACTCCCTGGGAGCAATGTACTAAATTCATGAGAGATCACTGAAGTGTTCCTCTACTCCAAGAACCGGATGATTAACATCCTTGGAGGGTCAATTCTCCTTGGAACCTGGGTGGTCAAATAGTAATCATAATGATAATAGTAACAATAATAGTATTTGTTACGTTCTTAATTTGTGCCAAGCACCATATTGAGCCCTGGGCTATATAAAGTCAATCATATTCACTGAGCACTTACTGTGTGCAAAGCAGTGTACTAAGCACTTGGAAGAGTACGAGACAAGAGAATTGTTTGGCTCATTTCCTGCCCACAATGAAGTCACAGTCTATAGAGGGAGATAGATATTCATATAAATAAATTATGGATGAGTACATAAGTGCTGTGGGGCTGAAGGATGGGTGAGTAAAGGGAGCAAATCAGGGCAACACTGAAGGGAGTGGGTAAAGAGGAAATGAGGGCTTAATCAGGGAAGACTGAGGTGTGGAGGAGGTGTGTCTGCAAAAAAGCTTTGAAGGAGGGAAGGAGGGGAGACGTGGACTGAACATTTTTGTCGATAAATCATACGTGCAGCAGAGTGAAGTATGGATTGGAGTAGGGAGAGACAGGTCGCCGGGAGGTCAGCAAAGAGGCATATGCAGTAGTCATGATGGGAATAGGATAAGCGCTTGGATCGGCAAGTTGGCAGTTTGGATAAAGAGGAAAGGGGGGATTTTAGCAATGTTGTGTAGGTGAAACCAACAGGATTGGTGACACTGAATATGTGGGTGGAATGAAAGAGATGAGTCAAGGACAATTTCGAGGTTAGTGGTGAGGATTAGTGGTGTTGTCTACGATGATAGGAAAGACAGGGGCAGGACAGGGTTTGGGTGGGAAGATAGGGAGCTCAGTTTTTGACATATTTAATTTGAGGTATCGGTGGGACATCCAAGTAGAGATGTCTAGAAGATAGGAGGAAATGCAAGTTTGCAGGGAAGGAGAGAGTTTGGGCTGGAGATGTAGATTTGGAAGTTATTTGCATAGAGATGGTAACTGAAGCCATGAGTTCTCCGAGAGAGTAGCTGTGGAGGGAAAATAGAAGGGGACCTCGAACTGAACGTTAGAGGTACCCCTCCTGTCAGAAGGTGGGTGAAAGGGGAGAAACCAGAAAAAGACAGAGAAGGAGTGATCAGAAAGATAGAAGAGAACCGAAAGAGGACAGTGGCGGTGAAACCAAGGTTGCATAAGGGTTCAAGAAGGGGATGCTCTGTAGCGTCAAAGGCTGCTGAGAGGTGTAGGGTGATTAGGTTGGAATAGAGGCTGTTAGATTTGGCAAGATGAAGTTCACTGGTGATTTTAGAGAGGGATTTTTCTGTGGAGTGAAGGACTGAGCTTCCCCTTTTCCCTCCGCTCTCTCTGTTGCCTCTCTGCGCCCCCTTCACCTCCCGTCAGCTAAGCCCCCTTTCCCCCCTTTCCCTCTGCTCCTTCCCCTCTCCCTTCCCCTCCCCTCAGCACTGTGCTCATTTGGATAGATTCTTATTACCCTATTGATTTTGTTAATGAGGTGTACATCCCCTTGATTCTATTTATTGCGATTAAGTTGTCTTGTTTTTGTCTATCTGTCCCCCCCGTTAGACTGTAAGCCCATCAATGGGCAGGGATTGTCTCTATCTGTTGCCGAATTGTACATTCCAAGGGCTTAGTACAGGAAGCACTCAATTAATACTATTGAATGAATGAAAGAATGAAGCCAGATTAGAGGGGATTTAGGTGAAAATTTAGGAAGTGGTGCCAGCAGGTGTAAACAGCTCTCTCAAGAAGTTTGGAGAGAAATGGTAGGAGGGAGATGGGGCCAAAACTGGAGGGGTCAAGGCAGGGTTTTTTTTAGGATAGGGACATTGCTATTAATGTTTAATAGCAATGGAGAAGGAGCTGTTAGAAAATGACCAGTTGTAGGTGGCAATCAAGGAGGGAAGACGGGAGGGGGGGAATTTTTTTTAAAAAGTTATGAAGGGATGGGGTCAAAAGTAAAGGTGGAGTGGGTAGATTTAGAGAGGAGGAGAGAGATTTCATCTTAATTATTGAAAGGAACATGGGGAGAGTCGAAGAGGGCGGAGGAAGGAGGGGGACTGGAGAGGAGCAGGGGAGATTTTAGGGAGATCGTGCCTTCTGGTTTCAATTTTGTTGAGGAAGTAGATAGCCGGGTCCTCAGGAGAAAGTGATGGTGGGGGAAGGCAAGCAGGAGGTTTGAGAGTGGAAGTGGAAGCAGTGGGGACGGGGATGTTCTCCTTTGCTCTCAGACAGTGTGTCCCCCCATATGACAGTGACTGTGTCTAATTCGATTGCACTGAATGTATTCCAGAGTTTAACACTGTGCTTGACTTATACTAAGCACTTAACAATATCACAAATGTTATTAAAACCCCTAGTCTCCCATCCTCAAAGCCCTTTTGAAATCACATCTCCTCCAGCAGGGCTTCCCTGATTCAACTCCCCTCTCTGCACTCTATATCTCCCCAAACTGCCCATTCAGCTCCACTAAGCACCTGGGTACTCACGTCTTCCTCACTCCCTGCATTAATGCATCATGTTTATTGAGCGCTTACTGTGTGAAGAGCACTGCGCCAAACACTTGGGAGAGTAAAATATATCAGACGTGGTAGACATGTGCCCTGCCAAAGCAAGCATACAATCTAGTGGAACATCTACCATCTTTCTTTTTAAAAGCTCAGTCTCCTGGGTGGTTGGGTTTGGAAGCTGGGGAAAGAGGAATTCTCTTTAAAGGGGTTTTGACAAGGAAGATTTGTAGCACTTTATATAGTCTGTTCTTTTCCTATCTATAATTGATTTTAGGATATGTCTCACACCCTAGATTGGAAGCTCCCCGTGGGCAGAGATCGTGTTCGTAATCCCTTCATCACCTAGTACGGTATTCTGCACACAGTAACCACTCAGTAAATACCACTGACAGATTTGTCGATTATTCTGCTAGCAAATACTGTGTGTCGGCCTCCCCGGTTAGGAGATGAGTTTCTTTGAGGCAGAGAATGTGTCCCTTGGCTTGTTTTGTAATAACAATAATAATAACGATAGAGGTATCTGTTAAGTGCTTCCTATGTGTCAGGAACTGTACTAAGCACTGGGGTAGATACAAGTTGATACATTTGGACACAATCCCTGTCCCTCATGGAGCGCAGAGTTTTAATCCCCGTTTTAAGAACGAAGAAACTGAGACACAATACTAATAACGTTGGTATTTGTTAAGCGTTTACTATGTGCAGAGCACTATTCTAAGCGGTGGGGTAGATACAGGGTCATCAGGTTGTCCCATGTGAGGCTCACAGTCTTCATCCCCATTTTGCAGATGGGGTAACCGAGGCACAGACAAGTGAAGTGACTTGCCCACAGTCACACAGCTGGCAAGAGGCAGAGCCAGGATTCGAACCCATGACCTGTGACTCATTCATTCATTCATTCAATAGTATTCATTGAGCGCTTACTATGTGCAGAGACTCCCAAGCCCGGGCTCTTTCCACTGAGCCACGAGAAGTGAAGTGACTTGTCCAAGGACATATGGCAGACAAGCGGTAGAGCTGGGGTTAGAACCCAGGACCTCCTTACTCTCAGGCCTGTGTTCTAGCCACTAGGCCATGCTACTTCTCTTTTGTGCTTCCCATAAGGATGCCTTCGTTTCTCACGGTCACACAGGAAGGGTTTCCAGTCCTCTACCAGTCTCGACTATGGGAGGGAGAGTGAAGCAGAGGCCTGTCCGTTCCAGC
This sequence comes from Ornithorhynchus anatinus, assembly GCF_004115215.2. Lineage (NCBI taxonomy): Eukaryota > Metazoa > Chordata > Mammalia > Monotremata > Ornithorhynchidae > Ornithorhynchus > Ornithorhynchus anatinus. Next base: position 131,069,867 of record NC_041730.1, on the reverse strand, counting down.
AGCGTGGCTCGGTGGAAAGAGCCCGGGTTTCGGAGTCAGAGGTCATGGGTTCGACTCCCGGCTCTGCCACTTGTCAGCTGTGTGACTGTGGGCGAGTCACTTCACTTCTCTGTGCCTCAGTTACCTCATCAGTAAACTGGGGATTAACCGTGAGCCTCACGTGGGACAACCTGATGACCCTGTATCTACCCCAGCGCTTAGAACAGTGCTCGGCACATAGTAAGCGCTAACAAATACCAACATTATTATTCCTAGTTTGGCCAGTGGCTAGCGAGTGGCAGGCCATGTGCTACAAATCAAAACTCACCCGGGCTGAGTAGCATCGTCACGGGAAAGACTCGAAGGGTGGAGACTCAAGTTTACAGCGCGGAACACTTCCAGATTTTTACCAAGAAAACTCTATGGATCCAGAATCAAAACGATTTCAGGCGAAGGTGCGGCACGCGCCCGTCACGTCGCTATGGGTCGGACGCTATTCGACGGCACAAGACAGCGACGACAAGGATTCCTTGCACTCAGTGGATACTCTCTACATGCTATTTTTCCTACTCTGGCAACTCTACGGAGGTTGAGGCTTCTTGTCTTTGTTTTGGTCATGGTGTGTTCTTTATCGTTTGACTGTGAAATTAGGAGTGGGGGGCGATTTTCATTGGAAGTTTCCTTTTCCGCTTGGTTTTCCCAAATGCGGGGAAACTGTGTGTTAATGTTTTCATTTCTGGGGCTGCTGATGAAAGAACTTCTAGTTATGGGCTTGTCACATACTTTGGCTCACACTCGGGCTTCCTGCTTTTATTCATTAGAAGATCTGTTCCATACCTTTCCCCCTCCTGGGCTCTTCAAGAAGCGTTTTCCTCTTCATAGAGATGATCAAACTAGACAAATTGTAAATCTATCTAAGCGATTTCGTTAGGCATGTATATTTTTATAGAAAAGAGCAAATCCTTGCCTAACCGGCCAGATTATAATCTTCTGTTTTTCCTTAGGCTTCCAGTCCTATAAAGAATGCCTTTGGTGCAAGGACCTGGTTTTAATCACCTCCTGATTAACACGGAAGCTTTAGAAATTGAAAAAGTTTTTTCTGTAAACTTTGGAGTGGTCCTTAGACGTTAACATTTCAGGATCTTTTTTTTTCCGTATTAAATTGGTCCAAACCAGAGCCCAGCATCAGGCCTAGTGAGGAAATTCGATGCTCACAGGAATCATTTAAATTTTCTGACTTGCAGGGAATTTATTCTGAAAAAGTGCAGGAGACACCAAACCAGAAGGGACTGGAAAATGTATTGGATTGTCCTTCATTTGAGGTGAAAGAGGAGTCAGGCACTATATTTTAAGGAGGTTGGAGGAAAGCTGGAGAAGGACCAGAGGAGAATAACAAAATTAAAAGGGAAGGGATATCCATCCAGTGAAGAATAATCAGACTTTGAGCAGGTGAGCCAGAAAAGAGAAGACTAAGGATAGATTTAGTGACGCCCGTTACTTGACCGACTAGAAAGAACATGGGATTGAGAATTAGGAGATCTGGGCTCTAATCCGGCTTTTGCCACTGGCCTGCCGCGTGACCTTGGGAAAGTCATCCAGTGTCTTTGGGCCTCAGTCTTCGCGCCTGTATAATGGGGTTCAGATACCATCTCTCCCTACCTCTTAGATCGGGACCCTCTTGTGGGATAGCGTCTGTGTGCCATCTGATCTCCCCCGCTTCAAATCCACCAGACCTCAGCTCTCCCCCTCTTCAGAATCCTGAAATCGCCCTTCCCCCAGAAAACGTTCCCTGATTGATTTCTCTTCTTATTTATTTACATCTATATCTCTCTCCCCCTCCAGACTGTAAACTCACTGCAGGCAGGGGATGAGCCTACCAACTGTGTTGTAGTATACTCTCTCAAGTGCTTCACTGCAGTGCTCTGCACCCAGTAAACTCTCAAAAAACACCTTTTCTTGATCAATTCCCAGGTTACGCTCTTTCCCAAACTCAAAATTCAGCACTTTGGTACCCTCTACGGCACTTCTCCCAGGCTCCTGAAGCGTGTCCGTGCATCATTTAGAGAAGCAGCATGGTGTAGTGGCTAGAGCACGGGCCTGGGAGTCAGAAGGTCATGGGTTCTAATCCCGGGTCAGCCGCTTGTCTGCTGCGTGACCTTGGGCAAGTCAGTTTACTTCTCTGCGCCTCAGTTACCTCAGCTGTAAAATGGGGTCCGAGTCTGTGAGCGCCGTGTGGGACGGGGACTGTGTCCAACCCCGTTTGCTTGTAACCACCCCAGTGCTTAGTACAGTGCCTGGCAAACAGGACGAAATAGCACAATTATTATTATTCTTACTATTTGCAGACCCTATTCTTTTACACTCACTCGACTACATCTATATATCCACCTTTCCTTCTCCTCCTACATGTAAGTGATTTTAACATCTGACTCCACTAGCCTCCCTTCCTGTGCTTAAGTCCTTCCGTGTCACCTTAGAACTTGGACAATAATAATGTAGGCATTTGTTAAGCGCTTACTATGTGCAGAACACTGTTCTAAGCGCTGGGGGAGATACAGGGTCATCAGGTTGTCCCACGTAAGGCTCCCAGTTAATCCCCATCTTACAGATGAGGGAACTGAGGTCCAGAGAAGTGAAGTGACTCGCCCACAGTCACACAGCTGACAAGTGGCAGAGCCGGGATTCGAACCCATGACCTCTGACTCCGAAGCCCAGGCTCTTTCCACTGAGCCACGCTGCTTCCCCAATCACCTTCCTCTACCCCATCAGCACCTTTTATGTGCAAATCTTTATACTCTATTGCTTCCTTCCACATGTCACTTAACAACAACAATAATAATAATTCAGGTACTTGTTAACACTTACTATGTGCTAAGCATAGTTCTAAGCACTGTGGTAGATAGAGGTTAATTAGGTTGGACACAGTCCCTGTCCCACATGGGGCTCAGCTTCTTAATCCCCATCTTACAGATGAGGTCACTGAGGCCCAGAGAAGCGAAGTGACTTGTCCAAGGTCACATAGCAGACAAGTCGCGAAGGCCGGATTAGAACCCAGGACCTTCTGACTCCCGGATCCCTGCTCCGCCCACTAAGCCATGCTGCTTCTCATATTTTAACGTCTAGCTCCCCACTAGATTGTAAACTCCTTGAGTGGAGGCATCCTGTCTAGTAATTCTATTGTACGCCGCTCAAGGGCTCTCAGTAGGTCTTGTCTTATGCAGTCGAGTCGTTTCCGACCCAAACGACAACACGGACTCAGTAAATATTATTGAATCACTGACTGACTGACGAGGGACCGACCCATAACCCAAAAAAGGAGCTGATTTACTGAGAGCTCACCTCCTCCAGGAGGCCTTCCCAGACTGAGCCCCCTCCTTTTTCCTCTGCTCCTCCTCCCCATCCCCCCTACTCCCTCCCTCTGCTCTACCCCCTTCCCCTCCCCACAGCACTTGGGCATATTTGTACTTAGAAGCAGCCTGGCTCAGTGGAAAGTGCCTGGGTTTGAGAGGCAGAGGTCATGGGTTCGAATCCCAATTCCGTCACTTGTCAGCTGTGTGACTTTGGGCAAGTCGCTTCGCTTCTCTGTGCCTCAGTGAACTCATCTGTAAAATGGGGATTAAGACTGTGAGTCTCACGTGGGACAACCTGATGACCCTGTATCTACCCCCAGACCTTAGAACAGTGCTCTGCACATAGTAAGTGCTTAACAAATGCCAACATGATGATTATTATTATTATTAATGGTTCACCTTCTTTCTTAGACTGTGAGCCCCATGTAGGTCAGGGCCTGGGTCTGAGCAGCGTGGCCAAATGGTTAGAGCCCGGGCCTGGGAGCCGGAGGGACATGGGTTCTAATCCCAACTCCGCCACTTGTCTGCTGGGCGCCCTTGGCCGAGCACTTCACTCCTCTGGGCCTCAGTTCCCTCCTCTGTAAAATGGGGACTAAGACGGTGAGCCTCACGTGGGGTGGGGACCGTGTCCAACCTGATTAGCTTCTGTCTACTCTGACGCTTACTACAGTGCCTGGCTCGTAGTAAGCACTTTACAAATAGCACAGTTATTATTCATTATTATTATTGTTATTACAGAGTTTCGCACATAAGAAACGCTTAACGAAGCAGTCGGTGGCGTTTATTGAGCGTTTGGAGAATACCATACAGCGAAGTTGGTAGACACACTCCCTGCCCATCAGAGGTTGGCCAGATAAGGATGATTATGAATAATTATGAATAATTATTATCTATTATTATTATCAGGCAACCTCCGAGTACATGATAAAACAGATTTTAGACCCTTATCGATAGATCGATCAGTAGCATTCATTGAGCACCTATTCATTTGTTCATTCATTTTCATCAATGGTATTAATTTAGCGTTTACTGTGTGCAGAGCACTGTACTAAGCGCTTGGGAACTCCAGTTTGGTAACAGATAGGGACGGCAACAACGGGCTCACAGTCTAGAAGGGGGGAGACGGACATCAGAACAGGTAAACAGGCATCAGTTGCATCATTATAAATAAATAGAATGATAGATATAGACACGTCATTAATAAAATTAATAGAATAATAAATATGTACACATATAGACAAGTGCTGTGTAAGCGGGGGATGTTTACATTATTATTATTATTACCTATGTATTACTCTATTTTATTAATGATGTGTACATATCTATAATTCTATTTATTTTGATGGTACTGATTCCTGTCTACTTGTTTTGTTTTGTTGTCTGTTTCCCCCATTTTAGACTATGAGCCCTTTGCTGGGTAGGGATTGTCGCTGTTGTCCGATCGTACTTTCCAAGTGCTTAGTACAATGCTCTGCACACAGTAAGCCCTCAATAAATGCGACTGAGTGAATGAAAGGTATTAATTGTTTTCTATTACATTCTGGAGGTGAAGACATATTAATAAGAAGGGGTCAAGGATCTGAGGCCCCTTCTGGAGTTATAGTAAAACAATTAGTTTAGATTTGATCTCCATTCCATAAGCCATTTGAAGATGGTGATGATTATGCAGCGTGGCTCAGTGGAAAGAGCCTGGGCTTCGGAGTCAGAGGTCATGGGTTCGACTCCCGGCTCTGCCACTTGTCAGCTGTGTGACTGTGGGCGAGTCACTTCACTTCCCTGGGCCTCAGTGACCTCATCTGTAAAATGGGGGTTAACTGTGAGCCTCACGTGGGACGACCTGTTTACCCTGTATCTCCTCCAGCGCTTAGAACAGTGCTCTGCACATAGTAAGCGCTTAACAAATACCAACATTATTATTATATTTTTTCAATGCTTGCTATTAATCAATCAGTGGTATTCACTGAGCACTTACTGTAGCTTCATTCCAAGCGCATGGGAGAGTGCACCACAAAAGAGTTGGCACACACCATCAGTCCCTTCAAGGAGCTTACAATCTAGGGGTGGAAACAGACATTAAAATTAATTACAGATAGGCGGAATAAGAGAGAAAAGGATATCAATCACTCAATCATATTCACTGAGCATTTATTGTCTGCAGACCTCTGTGCTAGGCACTTGTGGGAATCCAATATCATAGCATTGGTAGACAGGTTTATCGTTCATTCATTCATTCAATTCCAATATATTTATTGAGCGCTTACTGTGTGCAGAACACTGTACTAAGCACTTGGAAAGTACAAGTCGGCAACAAAGAGAGACAATCTCTGCCCACAGTGGGCTCACAGTTTAGAAAGGGGGAGACAGACAAGTAACAAGTAAACAGGCATCAATAGCAGCAATAAATAGAATTATATATATATATATCAGAACAAGTAAACAGGTATTAATATAAATGAATAGAATTATAGATATGAACATATATATATATATATATATATATATATACAGACGCTGTGGTGCAGGAAGGGGAGGTAGAGCAAAGGGGGAGAGTCAGGGCGACTGGGGGAGGGGGAGCTGAGGAAAAGGGGAGTTTAGTCTGGGAAGGCCTCCTGGAGGAGACGAGCCTTCAGTAGGACTTTGAAGGGGGGGAAGTGTGTTCGTTCGGTGGATTTGAAGAGGGAGGGCATTCCAGGCCAGAGGTGGGACACGGGACAGGATCCACCCTCAAGGAGCTTAAAATCTAGAGGGAGAGATATACCTAATTGAGGGTGGGGTGAATATCAAGTGCTTAAAGGGGATTCATTCATGCATTCAATCATTTATGGAGCACTTACTGTGTGAAGAGCATTGTACTAAGCACGTGGGAGAGTACAGTACAACAATAAACAGACACAGTCCCTGCCCACGATGAACTTACCATCTAGAGGTGGGGAGAGAGACATTTATATATAAACAAATTACGGGTATGTACACGGGTGCTGTAGGGTTGGAGTGGGGAAGAGCAAAAGGAGCAAGTCAGGGTGATGCAGAAGGGAGCGGGAGAAGACGAAAGGAGGTGTTTAGTCAGGGAAGGCCTCCTGCAGGAGATGTGCCTTCAGTCGGGCTTTGAAATGGGGAAGAGTCATTTTCCTTTGGATTTGAGGAGGGAGGGCGTTCCGGGACAGAGGCAGGGGGTGGGAGAGGGATCGGCGGTGAGATAGGTGACGTCGAGGCACAGCGAGTGGGTTAGCATTAGAGGAGAGAAGTGTGCGGGCTTGGTTGTAATTGAGAGTATTGAGGGGGATAGCTGTAAGTGAATGGGGAAAATAAAGGTTTAGTTGGAGCAAACCTCTAAGAGGGGATATGATTTTAAGATGACTTTGAAGGTGAGGACATCAGTGGTCTCTAGTGGGAGGGAGTTCCAGGCTAGAGAAGAAATGTGTGTAAGGGGGCAGGAGTGAGATTCCTGAGATCAACACAATGAGTAGGTTGGCACTAGAGGAAGGGAGTGGGTGGGTTGGGTTGTAGTAGGAGAGCAGTGAGAGAAGGAAGCAGCGTAGCTCAATGGAAAGAGCACGGGCTCGGGAGTCAGAGGTCACGGGTTCTAATCCCGGCCCCTCCACTTGCCAGCTGTGTTGACTTGGGGCAAATCACTTAACTTCTCTGTACCTCCGTGACCTCATCTGTAAAACGGGGATTCAAACTGTGAGCCCCCACATGGGACACCATATCCCCCAGCGCTTAGAACAGTGCTTTGCACATAGTAAGCGCTTAACGAATACCACGATTTATTTTTATTTAAGGTAGCAGGGAGAGAGCTGATTGAGTGTCTTAAAGTAGATAGTAAGGTGTTTCTGCCTGATGCGCTGATGAATGGGCAACTACTGGAGATTTTGGAGGAGCAGGGAGAGAGGGACTGAACAGTCTTATTTAACTTTTGCTTTTTTTAAGATAAATGATCCGGGCAGCAAAGTGAAGTACGGATGGGAGTGGAGAGAAACAGGAGGCAGAGAAGGCAGTACCAAGCACTGAACTAAGCTCTGTGGTAAGTACTAGTTAATTTAATCAGACACAGACCTTGTCCTACTTGGAGCTAACAGTCTAAGGAGGGAGACTAGGTACTGGATCCCCATTTTACAGATGAGAAACTTGAGGCACAAAGAAATTTAAGCGACTTGCCCAAGGCCACACAGCAGCGAGAGATGAAGCAAGGATCGGAACCCTTAGGTGAGTACCATGCAAAAGAGTAAGCAGGCACATTATCTGCCCACAACATGCTTACAGTCTAGCGGGAAAGACAGACAGTACAATAAATAGAGACCTTCCCTGAGTGAACCCTCTTTTCCCCTTCTCCCAGTACCTTCTACATCACCCTGACTCTACTCCCTCTATGCCTTTCAACCTCTGCCCCAAAACAAAAACTTCTCACTCCAGCCTTCAAGGCTGTCCATCCCCTCGCCCCCTCCTACCTCTCCTCCCTTCTCTCTTTCCACCGCCCACCCCGCACGCTCCGCTCCTCCGCCGCCCACCTCCTCGCCGTCCCCCGTTCTCGCCTATCCCGCCGTCGACCCCTGGCCCACGTCCTCCCGCTGTCCCGGAACGCCCTCCCTACTCCTCTCCGCCAAACTCACTCTCTTCCCCTTTCAAAGCCCTACTGAGAGCTCACCTCCTCCGAGAGGCCTTCCCAGACTGAGCTTCCCCTATTCCCTCTGCTCCCTCTGCTCCCTCTCTGCTCCCCCTCCACCCTCTGCTCCCTCCCCCTTCCCCCCTTCATCTCCCCTCAGCTAAGCCCTCTTTCCCTCTGCTCCTCTCCCTCTCTCTTCCCCCTCCCCTCAGCACTGTGCTCATTTGTTCGTTTGTATATATTTTTATTATCCTATTTATTTTGTTAATGAGGTGTCCATCCCCTTGATTCTATGTATCGTGATTATGTTGTCTTGTTTTTGTCCGTCTGTCTCCCCCGATTAGACCGTGAGCCCGTTGTTGGTCAGGGATGGTCTCTATCTGTTGCCGAATTGTCCATTCCAAGCGCTTAGTACAGTGCTCTGCACATAGTAAGTGCTCAATAAATACTATTGAATGAATGAATTCATCCCACCATCCCAGACCTACAGCACTTATGTACATATCTGCAATTTACTTATTTATACCACCGTCTGTCTGCCCCTCTAGACTGTTAGCTTGTTGTGGGCAGGAATGTCTGTCAAATTTTTATACTGTACTTTCCTAAGTGCTTATTATAGTGTTCTGCACACAGTAAGGACTCAGTGAATACAACCGACTGAGTAAATAAGTAATTCATGGCATACGACTTACAGATATTCATTCATTCATTAGATCGCATTTATTGAGTGCTTACTGTGTGAGAAGAACCAAGGTCAGGAGAACAGTGAGGCCTAGTGGATAGAGCACAGGCCTGGGGGACACAAGGACCTGGGTTCTAACCCCAGCTCACTACTTGACTGCTCCAGTACAGTGCTCCACTGCCTCATCTGTAAATCGGGATTAAGACTGTGAGCCCCGTGTGGGACGTGAACTGTGTCCAATCTGATTAGCTCATATCTTATCATATCCCAGCGCTTAGTACAGTGCCTGGTACATAGTAAGGACTTAAAAAAAACATAAGAAAGAGGAAAAAAAGAGTAGACACAGTTGATGTGTCTCAAGGGCTCACTATCAACCCTATTCCCACATTGCAGATGAGGAAACTGAGGCCAGGAGAGCTTCTTGCATTCATTTGTATTCACTGAGGGCTTACTGTGGGCAGGGCACTATATTAAGCACTTGGGACAGTACAATATAAGTATATGGTATTTGTTAAGCGCTTACCATGTGCAGAGCACTGTTCTAAGCACTGGGGTAGATACAGGGTCATCAGGTTGTCCCACGTGAGGCTCACAGTTAATCCCCGTTTTACAGATGAGGTAACTGAGGCACAGAGAAGTGAAGTGACTTGCCCACAGTCACCCAGCTGACAAGTGGCAGAGTCTGGATTCGAACCCATGACCCCCGACTCCGAAGCCCAGGCTCTTTCCACTGAGCCACGCTGCTTCTGTAACAGACACATTCCCTTCCCACAACGAGCTGACAGTCTAGAGGGTCCCGACAGACATTGATATAAATAAAGTCGAGGTTGCAACTTGCCTGAGGTTTCTCAGTAGGCTGTGCAACCTCTTTCTGCTGTGGGCTCTCCCTGCCCACAACCCTGCCCAAAGTGCAAGGCCCTTCTTGGGCTTTTTGGGTGGCAGGAGGAAATTTCAGAGAGCATGACTGCCCCACCTAATGTGGGGTATCTGGCCACCATGTCTGAGCCCCATCTCTGTTTTTAGAGTTTCAGAGAATGTAAAGGTCATAAAATCTTTCCATGACTGAACTGAATGAGAAAGAAACTCCTTTTTTTGCTCTCCTGGCTGGTTTGAGTTTGAGCCATCTACTCAGGGAAGGGAGAAGTTTGAAGGTTTGGTTTATACCTCTGTCATTTTGATTTCTGTCCCCAAAATGAGGAACAGGAACAGAGCTAAACAGTTGACCACGCTGATTGTGGCGACTTGAGAGACTTTGGCAGGGTATAGTATGTCCAGTAACTGTAGCACGTAGCTCAGCTTTCCTGGAAAAAAAAAATAATGAATTCATTGCGAAAGGAACCAGACCTGGGATGTCATTTTTACCTAGAAAATAAAGTGGTTCCAGAGATCTAGATGATCTTCCCCATTTATTTATCTTGAAATTTCAATCTTAAATTATATAGTCAGGTCTGCTTAGGAATCATTGCTTTCATCCTTTTCAATCAATCCATCCATCAGTGATAATTATTGTGTGCTTACCGTGTGCAGAGCACTGTATTAATCACTTGGGAGAGTACAATATAATATAGTACAGTGCTCTGCACACAGTAAGCGCTCAATAAATTCTACTGAGTTTATATCAGACACATTCCCTGCCAACAGTGAGCTCTAAGTCTAGAGGGGGAGGTACACATTAATATAAATAAATAAAATTACAGATATGTACATAAGTGTTATGCGGCTGGGGGGGGGAGCAAGTCAGGGTGATGCAGAAGGGAGTGGGAGAAAAGGAAAAGAGGGCTTAGTCAGGGGAGGTTTCTTGGAGGAGATGGGCCTTCAGTAAGGCTCTGTAAGAGGGGCATAGAGGCAGAGAGGGGTGTGTGTGGGGGGTCTTCAATGCACTGACCCACTTAAATCTGGTTGTCTTTTCTCTGCAAATGAAAGATGTTAAGGAGCAAAGGGGACCGACTCAGAGATCTGATGGGTTGAGGCTGAGGGATTTGGAGGTTTACACCAGACTCGTTCTGATTTGAGGTAGGGAGGATTGGTGGGAGGAAGGAGTTCAAGCCCATTTGGTCCCTTTGGCTCTAACAAAACTGGCCTATGAGCACTCAGAGGCCCTGGGGACAACAAACATCTCTGGTTTACATGTAAATGGATTGGAAACATATGGTTTAGATTCTTCTGAATAATACTTTGTATTTTTATAGTACTCTTAGCACTTTCTTTCCAAGAGCCTCAATCTATTTTCAGGTCTTTATCCCACGAATCCTCAAAACGGTCTTGTCACACAGCTCTTTTCAATACTTACCCGCATGACTCTATCACCTTATTACCCTTTCACCAACACTGGAAGCAGGGTGGGGAGCTGATGAAGAGGGCTGATGGGGCTGAGGATAGGGGAGCGCTTAGTACAGCGCTCTGCACCCAGTAAGTGCTTCAAAAATGTGATTGAATGAATTCCTTGCCCACAAGGAGCTTACGCTTTAACTGGGGAGACAGACATGAACATTTTTACCAAGGGTACAATCCAATTAAATTACTGAATCAACTGTTGAATAAACTGTTAGAAGCAGTTTGGCCTAGTGGATAGAGTTTGGACCTGGAAGTCAGAGGATCTGGGTTCTAATTCTGTTTGACCACTTGTCTGCTATGTATCACCTTGGGCCAGTCAGTTATCTTCCCTGTGACTCAGTTTCATTATCTATAAAATGGAGACTAAGACTATGAGTCCCATGTGGAACACGGACTGTGTCCAACCTAATTAGCTCGGGCCTACCCCAGTGCTTAGTATAGTTTCTGGCACATAGTAAGCGCTTAACAAATGCCATAAAAATACATATAATCATATACGCATAAGTGCTGAGGGTGAATATAAATAAGTATATAATGCTAGAGATGTTGGATGGATCTGTACAGCTACAGATGCTGGAATTAAAGGGGAAGGTTTGTTTTTGGAAGTGGGATTTCAGGGCTCTCTAAATATTCATTCATTCATTCAATAGTATTTATTGAGCGCTTACTATGTGCAGAGCACTGTACTAAGCGCTTGGGATGAACAAGTCGGCAACAGATAGAGACAGTCCCTGCCGTTTGACGGGCTTACGGTCTAATCGGGGGAGATGGACAGACGAGAACAATGGCAATAAATAGAGTCAGGGGGAAGAACATCTCGTAAAAACAATGGCAACTAAATAGAATCAAGGCGATGTACAATTCATTAACAAAATAAATAGGGTAATGAAAATATACACAGTTGAGCGGACGAGTACAGTGCTGTGGGGATGGGAAGGGAGAGGTGGAGGAGCAGAGGGAAAAGGGGAAAAAAGGAAAGCTGTGTTCTGGAGGATTTGAAGAAGGAGAGAATTCCAAGCCCAGCAAATGGTACATCTATACTGTAAGGATAGTAATAATTGTAATCAAGGTATCTGTTAAGGGCTTACTATGTGCCAATCACTGGTGTAGATACAATACAATCAGATCAGACATAAACTTCATTCCACATGGGATTCACAGTCTCAGGGAGAGCGAGAACAGGCACTAAACCCCACTTTACAGCTGAAGAAACTGAGGCACAGAGACTTGTCCAAGATCACACAACGGGAAAGAGGTCAAGCCGGAATTAGAGTGCAGATTCTGATAACGATGATGATGCTCACTCTAGTTGCCTTGAAGAAATGCCAGCCACCTACCTATTATTAAGATAATTGCATAGAAATAAGTATTTTTTCCAGTCTCTGGGAAAGTTGGCATGCTTTTGTACTTGGGCTCTCCCTCCCCCTGTCCTCAGCCCCATCAGCCCTCTTCATCCGCTCCCCACCCTGCTTCCAGTGTAGGTGAAAAGGTAATAAGGTAATAGAGTCATGCAGGTAAGTATTGAATAGAGCTGTGTGACAAGACCGTTTTGAGGATTCGTGGGATAAAGAACTGAAAATAGATTGAGGTTCTTGGAAAGAAAGTGCCATTTTCCAGTTGAGGTAACTGAGGGCCTGAGATGTGAAGTGACTTTCCCAAGGGCACATGGCAGACTTGTGCAGATGCGGGATTAGAACCCAGGTCCTTCTGAATCCTAGGCTAATGCTCTATACGCTAAGCCATTACGAACTTTCTACCTGCTCCATACAGTGAATTGTCCCCAGTGGGTGCTAAATGCATACTGTTATGATTCTACTGCTTCTTTTGTAAAACGTATCTGTGTGCTAGGCACTGTGCGAAGACCTGGAGTAGATACAAGATAATCAGGGTGGAAACTCCCTGACCCAAGTGAGGCCCACAGCCTTCATTCCCACTTTACAACTGAGGTAACTGAGGCATAGCGAAGTTAGGTGACTTGGCCGGAGCAATATGGCAGGCAAGTGGCCCAGCTGGGATTAGAATCCAAGTCTTCTGATTCCCATTCCCATGCTCTATATAATAATGATAATAATAATAGCACTTGTTAAGCACTTTCTATGTACCAGGGACTGTTCTAAGTGCTGGGGTAGATAGCAGTTAATCAGGTAGGACACAGTCCCTGTTCCCCAAGGGCCTCTCGCTCTTAATCCCCATTTTATAGATGAGGTAACTGAATCCCAGAGAAGTTCAGTGACATACCCAGGGTCACAAAGCAGACATGTGGCAGAGCTAGGATTAAAACCCAAGTCCTTCTGATTCCCAGGCCCATGCCCAATTCACTAAGCAACACTGACTTTCGCTGAGGAAGCTGAAGTTCAGAGACTTAGATGTTATCTGTCTTCAGAGAGAACGTTACCAATGCCCAAAGCTTTGATGGATTCCTCCCCTCCAAGTGCTCTTTTCTTCTTGGAATTATTTCATTAAAAGAACTCTCTTTTCATTTAGAATCTAGTAAAGTGGGAGATCTGAATCCCAGCTCAAATTTCACTTTCACAACCAAAGCATTTAGGCCTCTTAATGTGGCTTGTTTCATTCTTAATACATTTTGACCCTAAATCAGAATGAATCTCTTTCTATCCCCATTAAGACTGGAGATAAAAAGTCAAAGAATTTGGCACGGGCAAAGCCATGCAAGATGATTAAAAATCAGAAGTTTTTAAGGTGATTCAAAGGTAACTGTGATGATTTGGGAAGGCAATTGACAGCACATATTTAAGAGGGATGTTTAGGTTGTCTGGTCTTTTGGGACTGTTTTGCGATGCATTGTAATTCTCCTACTTGTTGTTCCATGAAGTAGGTCCCTTGGGAACTGTTGGGGTAAAGAGTCACTTAATCTTCTCCTCTATTAGACCTCGTGGCCAAATTGTTCTCTGCAACCCCCAGCCTGGTCTAAACTCACTTATGGTTTGGGAAGACCTGATAATTTCAGCAGCTTGAGTCTCAGGAATAATGATGATAATGGTACTTATTCGATTGCTTACTCTGTGTCAAGCACTGTTCTAAGTGCTGGGGTAAATAGAAGATAATCAGGTTGGACACAGTCCCTTTGATTTAATCCCCACTTTACAGATAAAGAAACAGGCCCAGAAAAGTGAAGTGACTTACCCAATCACACTGCAGACCAGTGGCAGAGTCAGGATTAGAACACAGGTCCTTTGACTCCCAGGCCCGTGCTCTTTCCTATAGGCCACACTGCTTCCATGAAAGTAATATATCATCCTTAGCAAATAATTCCAAGAGACTGCCTTCATTTCACTAAATATTTACTCTCCGCCTGCTCTTTTGTTGGCCAAACAACACTATCCTTCCTCCCCCATCTCCTCCACCCGTAGTCCCCACGTACTCTTCCGACCCCGCAACCTCCCGTTCTACTAATAGTAGCATTTATTGGGTGCCCCTTTGGTGTGGTACACTTTCCTAAACACTACCCTCTAGATCTCGATGACTTTGTTAAGATAAACCCCATCGGGGTGAACTTCCCTGAAGGGTTTCTTTGCCTTTTCGATTTTCTTCTTCTCAGCTACGTCCCAGCCGGAGCTCTCCTACCTACTCTTAAATATCTCTCCCTCCCCTTATGCCTTGGGCCCCATCCCATCTTTGGGATACTTGCTTTAGCCCTCTTCTGCTTATTATCGCTACATATTAAGTGCTAAGTCCTGGAATAGATACAAGATAATGAGATTGGAACCATTATCGTATTTCCGTGCTGTCATAGATCGCCTGGCCCCTAAAAAAGAGAGGAGAATAAGGCTTAATACAGTTCAGGTAAAATTGTTATTAATAATGACAGCCTTTTTTAAGCACTTGCATGTGTTCCATAGGCAAGGATAGATAAGATATAGGCAGATCAGACACAGTCCCTGTCCCACAGAGGACAGTCACCGACACTGTCCTCTCCTTGTTTTCCTCCTACCTCTCTGGCTGCTCATTCTCAGCCTCTGTCACCAACTCCTCCTCTGCCTCCCACCCCCTAACTGTAGGTGTCCCTCAAGGTTCAGTTCTGGGTCCCCTTCTATTCTCCATCCTCACCCACTCCCTTGGAGAACTCATTCACTACCATGGTTTCAACTGCCATCTTTCTGCAGATGATTCCCAAATCTATATTTCCAGCCCTGATCTCTCCTCTTCTCTGCAGCCTTGCATTTCCTCCTGCCTTCAAGATATCTCTACTGGGATGATCTGCCTGCACCTCAAACTTAACATGTCCAAAACAGAACTCCTTTTCTTCCTGCCCAAACCCTGCCCTCTCCGTGATTTTCCCATCAGTGTAGAAGACGGCACCACCATCTTTCCTGGCCCACAACTTCGGTGGTATCCTTGACTCATCTCTCTCATTCAACCCCGTATTCAATTTAGCACCAAATCCCGTCAGTTGAACCCTCACGACATCACTAAAATCTGCCCTTTCCTCTCCATCCATAGAGCTACCACGTTCACCCCGCCTTGATTACTGTATCAGCCTCCCTGTTCACTGTCTTCTGTGTCTACCCACTCCATCCATATTTCACTCAGCTACCCGGATCTTTTTTCTACAAAAGCGCTCAGTCCATATTTCCCCACTCCTCAAGAACCTCCGATGGTTGCCCACCCACTTCTGCATCAAACAGAAACTCCTTACCGTTGGCCTTAAAGCATTTAATCAACTCGCCCCCTCCTACCTCACTTCTCTGCTCTCCCATTACCCAGCCCACA
Source organism: Ornithorhynchus anatinus (assembly GCF_004115215.2). Lineage (NCBI taxonomy): Eukaryota > Metazoa > Chordata > Mammalia > Monotremata > Ornithorhynchidae > Ornithorhynchus > Ornithorhynchus anatinus. Next base: position 131,054,188 of record NC_041730.1, on the reverse strand, counting down.
CAATTTCTCCTCTAATGCTAATCTTCTTACTGTACCTCAGTCTCATCTATCTCACTGTTGACCTCTCGCCCAAGTCCTCCCTTTGATCTGGAACTTCCTCCCTCTTCCTCTCCAACGGGCAACTACTCTCTCCACCTTCAAAAGTTTACTGAAGGCTCAGATGGGAAGTCTTCCCTGATTAAACCCTCATTTCATCTTCTCTCACTCCCCTCTTGATATCACCCCCATCCTCAGTCCCCTGCACTTATGTAAATATCTTACAGTATGATTGGGATTCATAGCCTGAGTGGGAGGGGGAATGATATTTCATCTTCATTTTACAGATGAGGAAACTGAGCCACAGTGAAGTGAAGCAATTGATCAATCAGTCACATTTATTGAGTGCTAACTTTGGGCAGAGAACTGTACTAAGCACTTGGGAGAATTACTTATTTATGTTAATTTCTGTCTCCCCCTCTAGACACTAATCTTGTTGTGGGCAGGGAATGTGTCTCTTGTGTTGTGGCTCTGTGGAAAGAGCCCGGGATTGGGAGTCAGAGGTCATGGGTTCAAAACCTGGCTCTGCCACTTGTCAGCTGTGTGACTGTGGGAAAGTCACTTAACTTCTCTATGCCTCAGTTCCCTCATCTGTAAAATGGGGATTAAGACTGTGAGCCCCACCTGGGACAACCTGATCACCTTGTATCCCCCAGTGTTTAGAACATTGTTTTGCACATAGTAAGCGCTTAACAAATACCACCATTTATTTTTTACAATGTACTCCTCCAAGCTCTCGGTACAGGACTCTGCACACAGTAAGCTTTCAATAAACACGATTGATTGACTCCAACATAACAAAGAGGATAGACATGTTCCCTGCCCACGGTGAGCTTACAGTCAAGAGAGGGGAGACAAACATTAGGATAAATAAATCAATTATGGATATATAACTAAATTACCGAGAGTGATTTCCCCATGGTCACACAACAGAGAAGCCAGGATTAGATTCCAGACTTTCTGACTCCCAGGCCTGCACTTTTTACTCAAAACCAAACTGGTGGCAACTTGGCCAGCAAGACTTTGCAGTTACCAATTCATCTTGCAGCTCCACTTCCTCTATAAATTACCTGATTAGGTTATATAACCCCGCTGCTTCTGCTATCATTAAGTATACAATCTTCTCAACCCCCGAAATATGGATTTTTGGCTTCATTGCCCTCCCAAAGTCGTCCTTCTAGCTAAATCTAATGACCTGTACATAATAATAATAATAATGTTGGTATTTGTTAAGCCCTCACTATGTGCAAGCCAGTTTTCTTGACCCTCTCTTGACTGTAAGCTCGGGGTGGACAGGGAACATGTCTATCCTCTTCGTTATGTTGTAGTCAGTCCGTCAGTCATGTTTATTGAGAGCTTACTGTGTGCAGAGTATCATACTAAGAGCTTGGAAGAGTACAATGTAACAATAAATAGACACATTCCCTGCCCACAGTAATATTACTGTCTAGAGGGGGAGACAGAAATTGACATAAATAACTAATAACACAAGGTAATCAGGTTGTCCCACACAGGGCTCACAGTCTTCATCCCTATTTTAAGATGAGGTCACTGAGGCACGGAGAAGTTAAATGACTTGCCCAAAGTCACACAGCTGACAAGTGGCAGAGCCAGGATTAGAACCCACGACCTCTGACTCCCAAGCCCGGGCTCATTCCACTGAGCCACGCTGCTTCTCCAACTGTCCTAATCCTCCCTGTTCTCTCCTCTTCCCGTAACGCTGTTGACCATCTCCACTCCTGGAAATGCTGTCCAGTTATTGTTTGAATGGTGTCACTCTCACTTGATTTTTTTAGCTATCTTTTTTTTTCCCTTCTTGACTGTCTTTATGGATCCTCTGACCCTACCATTAGAGTTGAAGTTCCTCTAGCTAATCGCTTGGTTTAGCTAATCATCACTTGGAACTAGTGGGCCTTTCAGAGGGAGTCTTCTAGATTCAATTTTGGATATTCTATATCCCTCCTTCTCACCGACCTCCCCGACTCCAGTCTCTCCTTTCTCCAGCCTACACATCCCACTCTGCTGCCAGGATCATTTTTCTAAAGCACCGGGTCCCCGTTTCCAAGTGGAAGAGGATGGGAATTTTGTACGAATGAATGTTTTTGTTTAGGAGGGTTGGCCCACGGTTCAGAACATTTTCTTTCCAATCAACAAGAGAGTTGGCCGCAGCTGAGTTATTAGGATCATTTCTTGCTGTGTCGAAATGGATTGCTCTGAGGCAAAATAAAGTAAGGCTAGCCCATTGACATTTATTCAGGAATTGAGTGTGAAATCAGTATTCAGGCAGAAGGAAGGGCTTTTCGTATATGTTTTGTACTAATGCCCACGTAGATCTAGGAGCAACAGTAAATTCCAATTATGGTAATACTTGAAGGAAAGGATATACCTCGGAATCATCCACAGAAAAGGATTCCTCTTTCCAAACCTTAGCTGAAATGCTTTTTGGGATGTCAACATCATGTTCTGAAAAGAACTATAGCCAGGCCTAATCTATCGATCGATCGATCCAGTCATATTTCTTGAGTGCTTTATTTATGGAGTATCCAGTGTGCAGACCGCTGAACTAAGAGTCTGGGAAAGTACAATAGAACAGAGTTGGTTGAGATGTTCCCTGTACACACGTATCCTATGGATATCCAGAACTGAAAGGGATCACCCCCAAAATCAGTAAATCTAAATAAATGTGAATCAATCAGTCAAAGGGAGAAGCAGTATGGTGTAGTGGATAGAACACTGGTCTGGGAGTCAGAAAGTCGCGGGTTCTAATCCTGGTTCCACCCCTTGCCTGCTGTGTGGCCTTGGGTAAGTCATTCACTTCTCTGGGCTTCACTTACCGCTTCTTAAAATAGGGATTGAAACTATGAGCGCCACGTGGGGCGGGGACTGTGTCCAACCTGATTTGCTTGTTACCACCCAAGCACTTAGTTATGAATTATTATTATTGTTGCTGAGTGTTCACTCTGTGCAAAGCACTGTAGTAAGTGCTTAGGAGAAGTCAAAATAACAGAGTTGGTAGACAATTCCCTGCCCACAACATATCCTGTGGATATCCAGACTTGAATGAGATTGTCCCTAAGAGCAACAAATCCAAAGAGATGTGAATCAATTGATCAATCAATCGAGAGAGCTCGAATGGTCTAAATCTGCAACTATACGATTCCCCACCTGTGGAATAACTTGTCCGAGAACATTTATTATTTATTTCGAGGGCTGTCGGAAGGGAGAGATATTTTATGAGTGGTTCACCATCTGTAATTATCAGGACCCTGCTGGTTGGGAATAAATCTTTGGAGTAATCTATCCATCGATTGCATCGATTGAGCACTAACTCTGTGCCGAACACTGCACTAAGCACTTGAGGGAGTACAACACTGCAGAGTAGGTAGACCCATTCCTTGCCTTGGCCTTGTGGAAAGAGCCCGGGACTGGAGCTGGAGGACCGGGTTTAATAACAATAATAGTAATGATAATAATGAGAGTAACAATGATAATACTAATCCTGGTATTTGCTTAGTGCTTACCATGTGCTAGGCACTGTGCTAAGCTCTGGGGTGGATACAAGCAAATCGGGTTGGACCCAGTCCCTGTTCCACAAAGGCCTCACAGTCTTAATCTCCATTTGACAGATGAGGTAACTGAGGCACAGAGACGTGAAGTCACTCGCTCAAGGCCACGGAGCAGAAAAGAGGTGGAGCTGGATTAGAACCCGTGACCTTCTGACACCCAGGTGCAATAAGTGGCTCCTCCATTTGCCTGCTGGGTGACCTCAGGCAAGTCACTTCACTTCTCAGTTTCCTCAGCTGCAAAATGGAAATTCAATACCTGCTCTTCGTCCTACTTAGAATGCGGGCACGCTGTGGGAGGGGGACTGTATCCATTCATTCATGTGATCCTATTTTACGGTGTGCAAAGCACTGAACTAAGCACTTGGGAGAGTACAGTACAACAAATAGAAATATTCCCTGCCCACAACAAGCTCAATCCAGATAACTTGAAAGTGCCCCAGAGCTTAGAACAGTGTTTGACACATAGTAAATGCTTAACCAATACCACAGAATAAATAATCGTATTTATTGACGATCAATCAGTGGTATTAGTGGCTCGGTGGAAAGAGCCCGGGCTTGGGAGTCAGAGGTCACGGGTTCGAAGCCCGGCTCAGCCACTTGTCAGCTGTGTGACTGTGGGAAAGTCACTTCACTTCTCTGTGCCTCAATTACCTCATCTGCAAAATGGGGATGAAGACTGTGAGCCTCACGTGGGACAACCAGATTCCCCTGCGTCTACCCCAGTGCTTAGAACAGTGCTCCGCACATAGTAAGCGCTTAACAAATACCAACACTATTATTATTATTATTATTATCGAACGCTTACTATGTGCAGAGCACAGTACTCAGCGGTTGGGAAAGCACGACTGAGTTGGTAGATGCTTTCCCTGCCCTCCAGGAGCTTACAGACTAGACACTATGAACATCTCCTTCAAGAAGCCTTCCCTGACTAAGCCCTCCTCTTCTCCCACTCCCATCTGCGCTGCTCTTACTAGCTCCTTCTTTCATTCTCCCTCCCATCCCCACAGTGCGTACGTCTATCCCTGGGTATATCAGGAATGTATTCATTTATTTATAATAATAATGATACTGTTGGTATTTGTTAAGCACTTACTATATGCAGAGCACCGTTCTAAGCGCCGGGGTACAGGGTAATCCGGTTGTCCCACGTGAGGCTCACAGTTAATCCCCGTTTTACAGATGAGGGAACCGAGGCCCAGAGAAGTTAAGTGAGTTGCCCACAGTCACACAGCTGACGAGTGGCAGAGCCGGAATTCGAACCCATGAACTCTGACTCCCAAGCCCGGGCTCTTTCCGCTGAGCCACGCTGCTTCTCTTCTATTTATCCATTTATCCATTTCTTTATATTGATGTCTCTCTCCCCCTTCTAGACTGAGCTTGCTGGGGGCAGGAATGTGTCCGATCGTCGTTACACTGTACTCTCCCGAGCGCTCAGTACAGTGCTTTGCAGACAGTAGGTGGTCAATATATACCATTGAATGAATGAATGAAAGAGCCCTGTACTTGGGTGAATACAATACAGGTAGAAGACATTCATTCATTCAATAGTATTTATTGAGCACTTACTATGTGCAGAGCACCGTACTGAGCGCTTGGAATGTACGATCCGGCAACAGAGACGATCCCCGCCCATTGACGGGCTTACAGACGTGTTGAGGCCCCTCCGGGAGCTCACGGAAACCGGTAGTCTTTTCTACCAAGCTATTGGCAGCCAGCTAGTTCTGAGAACATTCGTTCTCCTGGTTAGCTTTGAATCGGGAATTTTCTATCTGCCCCTAGTCTAGGAGTGACTCTGTATTACTTCCTTCAGTTTCTCCTGGAACGCCTGCACCGCTTCTAAAACCAATGTCCTCCGACTCCCGTTCATTCTCCAGCCGGAACAGAACTTTATCCTGATGTATCTCTTTTTTAATGATTCTTATGAAGCGCTTACTATGTGCAAGCACCGTATGAGCTCCCAGGTAGATACAGGACAACCAGGTTGGACTCCGTCCCCTGTCCCCCATGGGGATCACTGTCCAAGTAGGAGGGACAGTTGAGATTTAATCGCCCTTTTTTAGTTGAGTAAAAGGCACAGAGGAGTTAGGTGGGTTGCCCAAGGTCATCTAACAGACGAGTGGAAGAGCCGGGATTAGAACTCAGGTCTTCTGGTTCCTAGGCCCGTGTTTGGTTTTTTTTTCTCTGTTGGTATTTCTTAAGCGCTTACTATGTGCAGAGCACTGTTCTAAGCGCTGGGGCAGACACAGGGGGATCAGGTTGCCCCACGTGGGGCTCACAGTCTTCATCCCCATTTTCCAGATGAGGTAACTGAGGCCCAGAGAAGTGAAGTGACTTGCCCACAGTCACACAGCTGACAGGTGGCGGAGCCGGGATTAGAACCCGTGACCTCTGACTCCCAAGCCCGGGCTCTTGCCACTGAGCCACGCTGCTTCCTTCCGCTAGACCACCCTGCTTCTCTACTGCCCTTTTGCCTGTTGGCCTTTCCCTTTCCCAGCCTTATATTACACTTCATTTGTATCGTACTTTTATTACTCCAACACTTCCGTTAGCCAAGTTTATCCATGGACAAATACTCTCCCCTAATACATCCAGTTCTCCTATAATACAAGGATTGTGTTTTTTGTAGAGCCTCAAAGTAAGGAAACACCCTTTGTAAAACTCATCGGGAACCATGCTGTGTATTCCAACACTTTTGTACATCACGCCCACATTGGGCTCATGCTTTGCGTTAAATCAGATGACTTCCGTAGCCTGTAATAATTATCCCATAATCTCAATAGCTTATGACATAGACGCTTTTCCTTCTCTTTGTATTGTTCCCAAGCTGGCTGCACACATTTTTGATGGTATTGGTTAGACACTTAGAATGTACTAGACACTGTACTAAGCACTTCAGTAGAAGCAGCGGGTCTCAGTGGAAAGAGCACAGGTCTGGGAGTCAGAGTTCATGGGTTTGAATCCCGGCTCTTCCACTCGTCAGCTGTGTGACTGTGGGCAAGTCACTTATTTTCTCTGGGCCTCAGTTCCCTCATCTGTAAAATGGGGATGAAGACCGTGAGCTCCACGTGGGACAACCTGATTCCCCTGTGTCTACCCCAGCGCTTAGAACGGTGCTCTGCACATAGTAAGCGCTTAACAAATACCAACATTATTATTATTATCATACAAGTTAATCAGGTTGGACACAGGCCCTGCCCTACATAGGGCTCACAGTCTTACTCCCCATTTTACAGATGAAGTAACTGAGGTCCAGAGAAGTGAAGCGACTTGCCCAAGATGACACAGCATACAAGTGGCGGAGATGGGATTAGAATAATAATAATAATTATGATATTTGTTGAGCATCTGCTCTGTGCCAAGCACTGTCTTACGCGCTGGGGTGGATACAAGCTAATCAGGTCGGACACAGTCCCTGTCCCACATGGAGCTCACGGTCTCCATCCCCATTTTACGGATGAGGTAACTGAGGCCCAGAGAAGTGAAGTGACTTGCCCGAGGCCACTCAGCAGATCAGTGGCGGAGCTGGGATTAGAACTCAAGTCCTTCTGACTTCTAAGCCTGTGCTCTTTCCATTAGGCCATCCACCTTCATTTCAGGGACCAGGCAGTGATTCGATACGTTACAGGGCCTTAGTTCCCTAATGCTTTGACCAGCAAGATTTCCACACATTCACCACCACAAATCGTGCCAGTCAAATTTGGAAATAAATTCCAGGAAAAACTGCCTATTCATTTTCTCCAAACGCCACCCAGTTTTATGGAGCTTGGCTAGAGTGTTTTCATTCAGGATTTAAAGGCAGACATTCTCCGAAGGACATGGAGAAAAATCTAGTCAGCTACTTCTGAATTTGTGGAATGAGGAAAAGACAGGGAAGGTAAACAACTGTCAAAGAAGTATTTTGAAGACATTTTCATTGCTCTATTGGTTCTTTCTGAAGGTGGTTTCCCTTTCTCTACATATAAGACCATGGTAGACTATAGATTATGTTCTCTCCAGCCCATTCCTCCCCCACATAGACACCGGAGAACATCTGTGACATCACTGTGTTCTCATACAGTAGCCTGTCACAATCGCCCGACTCTTACAGAGCCTTACTTACCTGCCATGTGACTTTGGGCAAGTCATTTAACTTCTCTGTGCCTCAGTTACCTCAACTGTAAAAATGGAGATTAAGACTGTGATTCTCGAGCGGGTCGTGGACTGTGTCCAACCTGATGAGCTCGTATCTACCCCAGGGCTTAGTACGGTGCCTGGAACATAGTAAGTTCTCAATAAATTTCATCAGAAAAAAGAGAGAAGAATTAAAGTGAATATAGCTAAGCTAAAGATATGATTAATAACGGTAGCATTGGTTAAATGTTTCCTAAGTACCACTGACTGGGGTCGATACAATAAACAGCCTGGCTTCGTGGAAAGAGCACGGGCTTGGGAGTCTGATCACGGCTCCGCTGCTTGCCCGCTGTGTGACCTTGGGCAAGTCACTTAACTTCTCTGAGCCTCAGTTACCTCACCTGTAAAATGGGGTTTGAGACGGTGAGCTGCACCTGGGTCAACCCGATTACCTTGTATTTACCCCAGCACTTAGAAGAGTGCTTGGCACTTAGTAAGCACTTAACAAATACCATTATTATTATTATTATTACAATCAGTCAAACAGTCCCTGTCCTGCATAGGACTTACAGTCTAAGGGGCAGGGAGAACAGGTATTGAATCCCCATTTTATGGTTGAGGAAACTGAGGCACAGAGAAGTGAAGGTAAAGCCAAGATTAGACCCCTCTGGTCTCCTGAATCCCAGCCCTGTGTTCTTTCCATTTGGCCATGTTGCTTCTCAAATAATGCTGGGAATTTTGATATCAGCTTCTCCCTTCTCTCTACCCACCTATATAGAGAAGCAGCGTGGCTCAGTGGGAAGAGCCCGGGCTTGGGAGTCAGAGTTCATGAGTTCGAATCCCGGCTCTGCCCCTCGTCACCTGCGGGGCTGTGGGCAAGTCACTTCACTTCTCTGGGCCTCAGTTCCCTCATCTGTGAAATGGGGATTAACTGTGCACCTCACGTGGGACAACCCGATGACCCTGTATCTCCCCCAGCGCTTAGAACAGTGCTCGGCACAGAGTAAGCGCTTAACAAATACCGACATTATTATTATTATTATTACTCATCTCCCTCAGTTTGCCTTTTATCCTGCTGGCTTGGCACTTTCCCAGCCAAACCATTCTCTCTAATTCTGCCTTTCCAGATGCCCCTTTTCAGCGCTCTTAGCCCCTCTTTCTCTCTTTTCCAAACTTCCCGCCCTCCCGCCCTCCCGGTTCCCCTTTCCCCTTCTTTCATCTGAACAAACCCCTCCATCCAGGACCTTTCTCCCTCAGCTTTTCCAGCTCAGGAGGCTTCTTTCCGACTCTCCAGAGCCCCTGGTCGGGCTTTCAGGCCTCTTTAAACTCTCAGCCTTGACCACCCTGAGCTCGCTGGCTTTCTCGGCTCTGTGCCTTTGGCTCTGGGCTCTGGCTTCCGGCCAGGCATACTAAGTTGTGATTGTTTGTCTGCTCTCTCCCTCCCTGCAGTCCAGACACGTCCAGTGAGATGTGGATGTGATGACAGCTCGGAGCATTTATGACTTGTTCCTCGCAGCTAATGGCGTTTGATGTTTCCAGCCCATACTTACGGAACCGGTCAAAAGTAACTCGAAGAAGAATGCTGTGGCGAGATTGAAAACTGGCTAGAGAGCAGAAAAGAGGATCGTAATCAATGGGAATCCGTCAATCGTTGGTACTTATTGAGCACTTTCGGTGTGCAGGGCGCTGTTCTAAGTATTTGAGAGAGTACAATAAGGTATCAGGCTCCCAGGAGTAGGCTAGGGTCAGTTGATGAGATATCGCCTTCTCCTCCTCTTGCCTGACCTGGTTTGAACAAGTGGAGGTGTCTGAAAGGATGAAGCAGAAGCAGTTTAGCCTAGTGGAAAGACCACTAGGAGAACCAGGTAGAAGCAGCATGGCTCAGTGGCTAGAGCACGGGCCCGGGAGTCAGAAGGTCAAGGGTTCGAATCCCACATCTGCCCCTTGTCTGCTGTGTGACCTTGGGCAAGTCACTTCACTTGATTGTGCCTCAGTTACCTCATCCGCAAAATGAGGATGAAGATTATGAGGCCAATGTGGGACACAGACTGTGTCCAACCTGGTTGGTTTGTGTTACCCCCTGCGCTTAGTACAGTGCCTGGCATATAGTAAGCACTTAACAAATAATGTTGGTATTTGTTAAGCGCTTACTATGTGCAGAGCACTGTTCTAAGCGCTGGGGTAGATACAGGGTCATCGGGTTGTTCCACGTGAGACTCACAATTAATCCCCATTTTACAGATGAGGGAACTGAGGCACAGAGAAGTGAAGCGACTCGCCCACGGTCACACAGCTGACAGGTGGCGGAGCCGGGATTCCAACCCATGACCTCTGCCTCCCAAGCCCGGGCTCTTTCCACTGAGCCACGCTGCTTCTCTGAACTGAACTTCTCTATGCCTCAGTCTCTTCATCGGTAAAGTGGGGCAAAATTACCTCGTGGCTCAGTGGAAAGAGCACGGGCTTTCGGAGTCAGAGTTCATGGGTTCGAATCCCGGCTCGGCCACTTGTCAGCTGTGTGACTTTGGGCAGGTCACTTAACTTCTCTGTGCCTCGGTTCCCCCATCTGTAAAATGGGGATTAAGACTGTGAGCCCCACGTGGGACAACCTGATTCCCCGTGTCTCCCCCAGCGCTTAGAACAGTGCTCGGCACGTAGTAAGCGCTTAACAAATACCAACATTATTATTCCCCTTAAACTATGAACCCCATGTTGTACCGAGACTTTGTACGATCTGATTATTTCGTGTAATGATCACAGTCGTTATTTTAACACATCAGGTGTCAGCAAAAAATCTGGGTGGAGTGTTCCCAGGACCCACAGCACATAGGGATTTACACTCGGTGATTTCCCTGGGCATTTTGGCCACATCAGAGTTGGGGAGTGAAGGAGGATCCAGCTGCCAGGGAGAGGCTGTGTCGGCAGATTAAACTACGGGAAGCAACAGACAGTTTGTCTTCATGGATGCCGTGAAAGAATAACATTGTTGGTATTTGTTAAGCGCTTACTATGCGCAGAGCACTGTTCTAAGCGCTGGGGGAGATACAGAGTCATCAGGGGGTCCCACGGGAGGCTCACAGTTAATCCCCATTTTACAGATGAGGTAACTGAGGCACAGAGAAGTGACCTGCCCACAGAAAGCACAGATGTTCCCCAGCAATATAGAAGAGTTGAGTGTATGTATTCTACAATTTCCCCTCTCGGGGATGCACCTGGAGAGTTTCCAGTCCTCTCCCAGTACTGACTATGGGAGGGAGAGTCAAGCAGAGGCCTGTCCGTTCCATTCCTAGCTTGGGCAGTGGCTGGCGAGTGGCAGGCCGTCGGCTACGGGTCAAAACTCACCCATGTTGGATAGCAGCAGTACGAGAGAGACTTGAGGGTGGAGATTCAAGTTTACTGTGGGGAAGGAGGATTTTTACCAAGGAAACTCTGTGGATCCACTACCGGAGCGATTGCAGATGGAGGCGGGGCCTTCTGGGAGAGATTCGTCCGTGGTGTCTCTATGGTTGGGACACGACTCGACAGCGTAAGAAAAGACAGTCCTACAATTTAAGCATTTGAATTATTCGCTTCACCTTTTTTCTGGTCTATTTCACCTGCGAACAGCAGCCTGCTGCCTGACTGGGGGTAAGTCACTTAATTTCTCTGGGCCCCTGTTTCCCCACCTGACAAATGGAGATAAAACAAACCGTGCCCCCTTCCTCTTAGATTGGGCGACAGGAACCGAGTTTGATCTGATTTTCCCATAACCACTTCAACGTTTGACGCAAAATAAGTGCTTAATAAATGCAATTATTAGTATCATCTTCTGTCTGATGCTCCCGACAGATTGTAAATCCCTGTGGGCCAAGACCTTGCACTTTTTACCTCTAAAGTACTTTAGGAAGTACCTAGGACAGTGTACACAGTGGGTGCTCAGTGAACACAGCTGACTGACAGATAACCACTGGGTGAAGAATTTGAAAGAGGCTGCACCCTCCAGAGATGACAGGGAAAGACCAGCGTATCTAGTAGTGATGGAGCTCAGTTAACAAAGGTTCCACCTTTCTATGGTATTTGTTAAGTGTTGACAACGTCCTAGTCACTGTATTAAGTGCTGGGTTAGATACGAGAAAATCGGGTCGAACCCGGTCCCAAAGGGGGCTCGCGATCTTAATCCCCATTTTACAGATGTGGGAACTGAGGCACAGAGACTCCCAGCCCCTGCTAAATCCACTAGCCATGTTCCACCTCTTTTTGGCTCCCGTCCAGGCAAACCCCGGGGATCCGGTGTGAACAGCATCAGCTGTGTTTATTCAAAGGGCTCCCCGACAGCCTTTTCCTTCCACAGCTTCACTTTCACTGGTTCTCAGCCAATATGCCGCTCAGAACCAGGAAGAGGAGAGCACTGCACAGCGGAAGCAAAGGAATTCAACCCCACCTCTGCTCTCATAGCTCTTTTTTTCCCTTTTTTCTATGGTATTTGATAATGCTGGTATTTGTTAAGCGCTTACTACGTGCAGAGCACTGTTCTAAGCGCTGGGGTAGGTACAGAGTAATCAGGTTGTCCCACGTGAGGCTCACAGTCTTAATCCCCTTTTACAGATGAGGTAACTGAGGCACAGAGAAGTGAAATGACTCGCCCACAGTCACACAGCTGACAAGTGGCCGAGCAGGGATTCGAACCCATGACCTCCGACTCCCAAGCCCGGGCCCTTTCCACTGAGCCACGCTGCTTCTCTAAGTGTTTACTCTGTACTAGGCAGTGTTCTAAGCTCTGGGGAAGATACAGAGTAATCAGGTTGGATAGAGTACACGTCCCAAGTGGGACTTAAGGTCTAAATCCCCATTTTACAGATCAGGGAACTGAGGCACAGAGAAGCGAAGTGACGTGTCCAAAGTCTCACAGCAGACAGGTGGCGGACCCGGGATTATTCATTCAGTGGTATTTATCGAGCACTTACTGTGTGCAGAGCACTCTACTAAGTGCTTGGGAGAGTTCAGTATAACAATGAACAGACATATTGATTGATTGATTCTATTGATTCTATTTATTGATTGATTTTATCTATTGCCAATGTTTTTGTCTGCCTCCCCCCGATTAGACTGTAAGCCCATCAATGGGAAGGGATTGTCTCTATCTGTTGCCGATTTGTACATTCCAAGTGCTTAGTACAGTGCTCTGCACATAGTAAGCGCTCAATAGATACTATTGAATGAATATTCGCAGAAACCTTCCTGCTCACAACAAGCCTACAGTCTAGAGAAGAAGAAAGACATAAATATAAATGAATGAATTATAGATATGGGCATAAGCGCTGTGGGATGGGAGAAGAGGAAGGAGGGCTTAGGAGTAGAACCCAGCTTCTCTGACTCCCCGGCCTGTGCTCTTTCCACTGGACCACACCGCTTCTCTTCCCTGGACTTTTCGTACCGGTCGATGGCATTGATCCCAAAACCATCAGCTCCAGCCTCTAACACCCTTAATCCAGACTGGGAAATCTGGGTAAAACAGCAAAAGGTCGGTAATGGAAACCATCGCATCGGTTCCCAGGAAGGACAAATCCAAAAGACACGGGAGAAATACGTGGCACAAATAGGGGTTGTCAAATGGGCAATTCATCTGTCATATGGAGTGAGAAAACGTAGGTGTCAATATGGACTAGACTCACTGTTGAAGTTATGATCTATTCATTGATTTCTCACCTTGTGTTAGGCGTAGTTTAAAACGGGTCCACAACATTGGAAGCCAGGAGGGAGGGATTTATTTTTCTTATCTTGTCATTCAATCTGGCCATGGTGGTCAGGGGGGGCTTTCTCTGGGGTTGGGGTGGGGTAGAGAGGTTAAGGGGGAGTCCCTCAAGGCTCAGTTCTGGAGGTCCCCTTCTACTCTCCTTCTATGCCCAATCCCTTGGACAACTCACTCATTCCCATTAGCGGAAAGAGCACGGCCTTGGGAGTCAGAGGTCGTGGGTTCTGATCCCGGATCTACCGCTTGTCAGCTGTGTGACTTCGGGCAAGTCACTTCACTTCTCTGTGCCTCAGTGACCTCATCTGTAAAATGGGGATTGACTGTGAGCCTCACGTGGGACGACCTGATGACCCTGTATCTCCCCCAGCGCTTAGAACAGTGCTCTGCACAGAGTAAGCGCTTAACAAATACCAAAAATACCAATGTTATTAACTCGAGGTTAACGCATCCAAAATAGAACTTCTCATCTTCCCACCCAAACCTTGTCTTCTTCTTCACTTTCTCACCACTGTAGACAACATCACCATCGTCCCTGTTTCATAAGCCCATAAGCTCGGCGTTATCCTCAACTCATCTCTTTCATCCACCCCGTATATTCCATCTGCCACCAGATCCTGTCTGTTCTACCTGTACAACGTCGCTAAAACCCGCCCCTTCCTCTCCAACTACCGCCTCAGCCTCCTCGCTGACCTCCTTCCTTTCTCTCCCCACCTCACTCATGCTTCACTCTCCTGCCTGGATCATTTTTCTACAGAACCGTTCAGTCCGTGTTTCCCCAGTTCCCAAGAAACTCCTGTGGTTGCCAATCCACTTCCACACAAACAGAAACTTCTCACTACTGGCTTTAAAGCGGTCAGTCACCTTGCCCTCTCCTATCTCACCTTGGCTTATCTTCTACTACAATCCTGCAAGCTCACTTCACTCATCTAAGGCCAACCTAGTCACTGCACCTCCATCTCAACTGATTCACCACCTCCCTCTCACCCAAGTCCCGCCTCTGGTCTGGAACTCCCTCTTCATCTCTGACAGCCATCACTCGACCCCTCTTCAAAACCTTATTAAAAATCACATCTCCTCCAAGAGGCCTTCCCTGACTAAACCCTCATTTCCCCTTCTCCCTCTCTCTTCTATGTCCCCCTTGCACTTGGATTTGTTCCTTATATTCACCCCACCTCGGCCTCACAGCACTTATGCACATGCCCATAATAATAATAATAATAATGTGGGTATTTGTTAAGCGCTTACTATGTGCAGAGCACTGTTCTAAGCGCTGGGGTAGACATAGGGGAATCAGGTTGTCCCACGTGGGGCTCACAGTCTTAATCCCCATGTTACAGAGGAGGGAAATGAGGCCCAGAGAATTGAAGTGACTTGCCCACAGTCACCCAGCTGACAAGTGGCAGAGCTGGGATTCGAACTCATGACCTCTCCCTCCGAAGCCCGTGCTCTTTCCACTGAGTCAACAGCACGGCCTATTGGATAGAGCCCAATGCTGGGACTCAGAAGGTCATGGGTTCTAATCCAGGCTCTTCCACTTGTCTGCCTTGTGACCTTGGGCAAGTTACTTCACCTCTCTGAGCCTCAGTGACCTCATGTGTAAGGTGAGGATTGAGACCGTGATCCCGAAGTGGGACAGGGACTGCGTTCAACCGAATTTGCTTGTATCCACCCCCGCGCTTAGTACAGTGTCTGGAACATAGTAAGCACTTAACACATACCACTATCATGATTATTATGGTTATCAGAAAGGAGGGGGCAAGAGACTTGATCAAGTGTGAGAGGATGGGGTCTGAGGTGCAGGCAGAGAGTACAGTAAAATCAAGTGACACCTCCCCTGACGGCCAATCTCAGAGTCCTGAACTATTCAATCCACGGGAGAGTGCGACAGAATCAAGTTACTCCTTCCCAATCCTCAAGGGGCTGCTTGGGGACTGTCTAAGAAGACAGAAATGCCTATCTAGTGGAAATCCCAAGATCAAAGCTCCATCTTTCGAGAAGGTGAATATAGGCTAAAGGAAAGAAGCTCTGAGGGGAGAGGGAAAACTCGAAATAGAAATGGAACTTTTGCTTAGGCCAGATAGCTCTACATCGGTCCAATAATAATAATGTTGGCATTTGTTGAGCGCTTCCTATGTGCAGAGCACTCTTCTAAGCGCTGGGGTAGACACAGGAGAATCAGGTTATTGTCCCACGTGGGGCTCACAGTCTTCACCCCCATTTTCCAGATGAGGTCACAGAGGCCCAGAGAAGTGAAGTGACTTGCCCAGAGTCACACAGCTGACAAGGGGCAGAGCTGGGATTCGAACCCGTGACGTCTGATTCCAAAACCCGTGCTCTTTCCACTGAGCCATGCTGCTTCTCTAATGCTGACCCATGTTTCCAGACAAACCCACACCGTCGAGCAGGTATCTAAATACATTACAGGACCCTCTCCTGATACTGGAGACCTGGGAAATTAAGACACAGTGCGCACAAGTCACCGCGGGATGATCTTTTATTAGCTTCCAAATTTCTAATCCTGTCCCTGCAGAAACAACCCACAAATATCCGGGTAAGTTTTCTTTTTTAATTTTTCCTTTCTTCCTAACCTAATTCGACTTCACCTCATCTTAGTTGTTCACAGTGATTGCAAAGAAATAAACCCCCTAAAAATAAAAAAAAAAAAACAATGCTAGGAAAAACTAATCAGTCCACCCTAGAAGCCGAAAGTTTCAAACCAACACATGTGTTCTCAAGAAGGTAAACGTTTTCTGTGGAAAAAGGAGAAAGGTTATGTTAGCCGAGTGCTGCCAAGAAGCCCAGAGCATGGATTTTGCTGATGTAAATAGAGGATTTACCCTCTCAGCTCAGGGCCATGGGGAAAATGCAGTTTGAAACCGAGGGGCAAGACCCCCTCTCGGCTTCACCATCTCTCACACGTTTGTGCTTCCACGTTGACTCCCTTCCATACTTGCTCAAATCCTGTTCATCTCTGCCATTCCGGCACTCATGCTCTCATGGCCTAGTGGGAAGAGCCTGGGCCCGAGAGACGGGGGACCTGGGTTCTAATACTGGCCCTTCTGTGTGACCTTGGGAAACTCACTTCACTTCTCTGTGCCTCAGTCCCCTCATGTGCAAAATGGAGATTGGATACCTGTTCTTTCTCCTGCTTGGAATGTGAGCCCCATGTGGGATCTGCGTGGCTCAGTGGAAAGAGCCCGGGCTTGGGAGTCAGAGGTCATGAGTTCGAATCCCAGCTCTGCCACTTGGCAGCTGTGTGACTGTGGGCAAGTCACTTCACTTCTCTGGGCCTCAGTGACCTCATCTGTAAAATGGGGATGAAGACTGTGAGCCCCACGTGGGACCACCTGATTCCCCTGTGTCTACCCTAGTGCTTAGAACAGTGCTCTGCACAGAGTAAGCGCTTAACAGATACCAGCATTATTATTATTATCTGCTTATCTTCTATCTATCCCAGGGCTTAGTTTGGTGCTTGGGAAAGAATAAGCCCTTAACAAATGCCACGGTTATGGCTATGATTATCATTGTGATCATTTTATCTGCCAACCTAAGGGACCTCCTGGCTCCCAGCACATTAGCTTCTTTCTTTCCTCCCCCTGGAGTCAGCTCCAACCTCACGTATGCTCAGAGGCTCTAGACGGTGCCTCTCACAACACCCCGACAGCACTTTGTTTTCTTATCTACATAAGCAGATCCGGGGGTTGAAAGGGACCACGGGGTTATTTTGGCTTTGTTCTGCCTCTATTTGCTGGCAGTGTCTGCAAGAAACACATTCCGGAGACCTGAGAGAAGGCGCCATTGTTGGGGGAAAAAAACATAGTTTATAGATTTCTCAGTAAATACTTATGACCGCTATCGAAATGAAACCCGGGACACCCAAATAGAAAATCCACCTTGGTTCTCCCTTATTTTGGAGGGCAAATACATTCATTTCTGGGGATTAGTAAAGGGCAAAAAGTATAGGAACACGATGATTCCTACTTTCTGTTTTTGATACATCTCTGTCCTCCCTTCTGCCAAGTACAGGAACGTACACGGTGTTCAAAATCGAGGACGATGGAGCCCACGCTCTTCCTGCTGGTGCTTTTTTCCTCCCCTGAGGAGTGTTTTACTTTGGGGGTCCCAAAAAGGGCTGGAGCCCGGATCCTTGAGTTCAGTTCTGTATTCTGCCATTAGCTTGCTAAATGGTCCTGGGAAATGCCCTTATTTTCTACTATCCTCAGATTTAATCTTCTCATCAGGCAGCGGGGCGGGCTTTCACCTCTGCGGGGTAGGAACTCCAACCTGTATAAATTCATGCTAATAATATCCGTGGCATTTGTTAGGCACGGTGAAGCGGGGTGGCTTCGTGGAAAGAGCACGGGCTTGGGAGTCAGAGGACATGGGTTCTAATCCTGACTCCGCCACTTGTCTGCTGTGTGACTTTGGGCAAGTCACTTAGCTTCTCTGGGCCTCAGTGACCTCATCTGGAAAATGGGGATTAAAAGCGGGAGCCCCTCGTGGGACAACCTGATCACCTTGTATCTATCCCAGCGCTCAGAACAGTGGTTGGCTCATAGTAAGCGCTTAACAAACACCATCATTATTATTATTATCACTTACTATGTGCCAAGGACTGGAGTGGATACAGATAGAACAGAATCCATATCCCAAGTGGTTGCCCAGTCTAAGTCGATTAGTCAATCCGAGGTATTTATTGAACACTTACTCTGCGCAAAGCACTGTATGAGGTGCTTGGGAGAGTGCAGTACACCGGAGTTGGTATGCAAGAGGACTTCACAAACTAGAAGGGGAGAGAGACATTAAAAAAATGACAGATATGAACCGAAGTGACATGGGGCTGAAGGTGTGAGGGGACGGGTGAACATCAACTACGAAGTGGGAGGGAGAACTGATATCGAATTCCCATTTAAAAGATGAGGAAACTGAAGCTCCGAGAAGCTGCTTGGGCAAGTCACTTCACTTCTCTGGGCCTCAGTTACCTCCTTTCTAAAATGGGATAAAGAATGTGAGCCCCATGTGGAACAGGGACTGTGTCCAACCAGATTAACTTGTATCGGCCCCATTGCCTAGAACAGGGCTTGGCACATAGTAAGCGCTGAACAAGTACCATTCATTCATTCAATAGTATTTATTGAGCGCTTACTATGTGCAGAGCACCGTACTAAGCGCTTGGAATGAACAAGTCGGCAACAGATAGAGACGGTCCCTGCCGCTTGACGGGCTTACAGTACCAAGTACCATAATAAGTTAAGTGACTTAACCAAGGTCACGGAGCAGGCAAGGGGCAGACCGGGGATTAGAACCCAGGTCCTCTGATTTCCAGGCCACTCCGTCACACTGCTTCTCATGCTGCTTATCGTCATCCTCAGTGGTAATAATAATAATAATGTTGGTATTTGTTAAGCGCTTATTATGTGCACAGCACTGTTCTAAGCGCTGGGGGAGATACAGGGTAATCGGGTTGTCCCACGTGAGGCTCCCAGTTTTAATCCCCATTTTAGAGGTGAGGTAACCGAGGCACAGAGAGGTGAAGTGACTTGCCCACAGTCACACAGCTGACAAGTGGCAGAGCTGGGATTCGAACCCATGACCTCTGACTCCCAAGCCCGGGCTCTTTCCACTGAGCCACGCTGCTTCTCAGTGGTATTTATTGAGCGCTTACTGTGTGCAGAGCACTGTACTCAGGGCTTGGGAGAATACAGTCCAACTGCCAGTGCGAATCATGCTGAATAACCATCACAGTTGCTGAGGGAGCAGAGGAAGGGAAAGGAGAGAAAATCACTTGGATTCTGCCAAACCTCCCACTTTCCAAAACCTTTCAAAATTACTTTTTTATGATATTTGTTAAGTACTTACTATGTGCCAGCCACTGTACTGAGTCCCAGGATAGATACCAACTAATTAGGTTGGCCCCAGTTCACGTCCCACATGGAGCTCACTTTCTTAATCCCCATTTAACAGATTAGATCACCAAGGCCCAGAGTTAAGTGACTTGCCCAAGGTCACCCAGCTGACAGATGGTGGAGTCAGGATTAGAATGCAGGTCCTGCTGACTCCCAGGCCCCTGCTCTATCTCTAGGCCATGCTGCTTCTTCGTCCGAGAGACCCTCAAACCCCTGGACATCTAAGCAGCGTGGTTTAGTGGAAGGAGCACGGGCTTGGGAGTCAGAGAACTAGGGTTCCAATCCCAGCTCTGCCACTTTTCTGCTGGGTGACCTTGGGCTAGCCACTTAACTTCTCTGTGCCTTAGTTATCTCCTATGTAAAATGGAGATTAAGATTGTGAACCCCATGTGGGACAACCTGATTCTCTTGTATCTACCCCAGTGCTTAGAAAAGTGCTTGGCACATAGTAAGTGCTTAACAAACACCATTATTATTATTATCTCCCCGCTGCCCAAGATAACTTACCCTCTCTCCTACTAGACTTTGAGCCCCATGGGGGGCAGGGACTGCACCCAACCTGATAAGCCTGTAACTACCTTAGCCCTTTCAATGGTTAATGACGCATAGTTAGCACTTAAAAGACACCATTAAAAAAAAAAGAAGACATCCTCTACCCAGGCTCTCTGGTCGATGTCACCAACCGCTCCTGAACCACACGCCTACAGCAGGAGCTGGATTCTGTC
This sequence comes from Ornithorhynchus anatinus, assembly GCF_004115215.2. Taxonomy (NCBI): domain Eukaryota; kingdom Metazoa; phylum Chordata; class Mammalia; order Monotremata; family Ornithorhynchidae; genus Ornithorhynchus; species Ornithorhynchus anatinus. Next base: position 131,034,117 of record NC_041730.1, on the reverse strand, counting down.
AGCGGGGGAAACCAAACCCCTGACATCATTTTTAATTGAGGGGTTTTATAGTTGGGAATTTTAATCTACAACTTCTGTTTCCAGTCAAGGTGCAAATGGTTTAGGTTGGCAGGGAAAAGGGGCCATCTCCAAGGGGCAGACGCTGAAGACAGATGACTGGGGCGACAGGACGCGGGGTCCCTCTCGACCTCTCTGTCAGCGCGGCCTAGCCGATGGGGCCCGGGCCTGGGAGTCAAAAGGAGCTCGGTTCTGATCCCCAGTCGTCTGCTGTGCGACCTCAGTCCGGTCACTTAACTTACCTGGGCATCAGTTACCTCATCTGTAAAATGGCGATGAAGACTGCGAGCCCTCTGTGGGATGGGAACTCTGTCCCACCCAGTTATCTTGTACCTATCCCAGCGCGTAGTGCGGTGTCTGGCACATAGTAAGCGCTTAACTAGTACCACGATTAAGATTATCATTAGTGAAGATGAAAAGGTGTCAGGGTCCCTTCTTCGGTGGGGCGGGGGAACTGCAGCCTCTACGAGAAGGGGCTTCCATGGCTCGATTCCCAGCTGGCTCTTGGGCTGCCGCACTATCGTATGTCTGAACAACCACCTTATTCTGAGCCCCATCTGTCCATTTTTGGGAGCCCCCAAAGGACGGGGGCCTATCTAATTCCCGCCTCTGATTTCTCTCCCAGTGCTTAGTAAGTGCTCTGCCGCGAATAAGTACTTGTCTTATGCCGTCAAGTCGTCTCCAACACCACGGACACATCTCTCCCAGAACGCCCCGCTCTCCATCTGCAATCATTCTGGTAGTGGATCCTCAAGAGTTTTCTTGGTCACAATCCGGAAGTGGTTGACCACTGCCGTCTTTCGCGCAGTTAGCTCGAGTCTCCGCCCTCGACTCTCTCCCAGGTGGCTGAGGCTCAGCAAGGGGGAGTTTTGACTTGTAGCAGATTGCTTTCCTTCCACTCGGTAGCCACTGGCCAAGCTCGGAATGGAAACAGGCCTCCCACGAAACAGGCCTCACATCATTCATTCGTATCTATTGAGCACTTACTATGTGCAGAACACCGTACTAAGCACTTGGAATGTACAATTCGACAACAGATAGAGACAATCCCTGCCCAATGATGGGCTCACAGTCTAATCATAAAATGTGCCCATCATAAAATATTTATGTCACGAGCTGCCGACTCATACCAGTCAGGAGTTTCCTAAATCAGGTTAGCCTTCGTGACACGTAATAGCGAAACCAACCAAACCACCAAGATTATCGTGGAAAGTTTTACTTATTTTTTACCACTGTGCAGGGGAGTGACCCATCCCGACTCTCACTGACACCCACTCCACCAAGGGTCCAGTCCCATTCCGATGGTCAAGGAAGCCCCTTCGTTTGATCCTGTGGTGGAAGATTGGGAGACCGACCGACCGCTGACGCTGCAAGCTTCCTCTTCACGCTACTTTCCCCGCTCCCGATTCAAAGCGACTATCTTTTATCTACCTTAGGTGTCAAAGCGGTGTTTCCACCTGGCAGTTGTTAATTGTCCCAGGCCCCATACTTAGTAGAGCAGAAAGAGAAGGTCACATCTCCCTCCGTTCCCAGGCCCCACGGGCTAGCAATGACCTGTCCTCAAGTAGAGCAGCCCAGTTCTTTCTCAAATTTCTTCTTCTTCTACGCTGATGTTAGTGGGATCACAGTCACTAGTAAAGTATCTTGCTGAGGACTCACCGCAGTTTTACTTATATATTTTATATCCGTGCTCACCACTAATGTATGTACCTAGATGAATTCACATTCGTTTGTCTGTCTTATCCTGATATTTGCACTGCTAACTGGTATATCCTCCTCTGTCTTCCTGCTTTCAGTATCAACACATTCTCTCTGTCTCCCCGATTAGACTGTAAGCTCCTTGAAAGCAAGGAATGCACATTTTGCTTCGGTTCCACTCTTCCAAATGCTTAATAGAGTAGCACGCTTTACTCTGTAGTGTACTTTTCCAAGTGCTTTGAACAGAGTTCTAAGTTCAGCGTTCAGTGTTCAAAGTTCAGTGCACACCGTAAGCATTCTATAAATATCATCAATTGATAAATAGAACTGCATTCCATAGGCACTTGAGAAATGCCACTGAGATCCCCAAGAAAACCCATCTTGTTCAGGAGGGTCAGTTGGTTCTAAGCCCCCTTTGCTATATACACACAAACACCCTAAGGATTTCTGTTAAGTCTTGGGGAGAAGGTAACAGGGAACTCATTTTGGTCCAATTTCCCTTCTAATAAGCAGATTGGAAAGCTCATAGGGCTCAGAACCAAACCAGTTTTCCAGGGTCTTTTAGGTAGGGGCAGCCTGGGACTGGACTTATCCAAATCTCGATAATAATGATAATGATAATAATATTTGTTCAGTGTTTACCTTGTGCCAGGCACTAAACACTGAGGTAGATATAAAAAAAAAAATGATGGCATTTGTTAAGCGCTTACTATGTGCAAAGCACTGTTCTGAGCTCTGGAGAGGATACAAGGTGATCAGGTTATCCCACATTGGGCTCACAGTCTTAATCCCCCTTTTACAGATGAGATAACTGAGGCACAGAGAAGTTAAGTGACTTGCCCAAAGTCACACAGCTGACAAGCGGATGAGCCAGGATTTGAACCCCTGGCCTCTGACTCCCAAGACGGGCTCTTTCCACTGAGCCATGCTGCTTCTCTAGATATAAGGTAATTGGGTTGGACACAGTCCCTGCCCCACATAAGACTCACTGCATTAATCCCCATTTTCCAGATGAGATATGTGAGGCACAGAGAAGTAAAATGATTTGCCCAAGGTCACACAGCAGACAAGAGACAGAAGCAAAATTAGAACCCAGGCCCTTCTGACTCCCAGGCCTGTGCTCTAGACCGGAGGGAGCTCCCAATCCTCGTGGCCCACGAGGCTCCGTGATGGCCGAAGTATGAGAAGCCCAGTGGAGAAGAGCGTGGGGCTGGAAATCTGGAGACTCACGTTCAAATTCTATTCATTCAATAGTATTTATTGAGCGCTTACTATGTGCAGAGCACTGTACTAAGCGCTTGGAATGAACAAGTCGGCAACAGATAGAGACGGTCCCTGCCGTCTGACGGGCTCACGGTCTGATCGGGGGAGACGGACGGACGAGAACGATGGCGATAGATAGAGTCGAGGGGAAGAACATCTCGTAAAAACGATGGCGACTAAATAGAATCGAGGCGATGTACGTTTCATTAACAGAATAAATAGGGTGATGAAAATATATACAGTCGAGCGGACGAGTACGGTGCCGAGGGGAGGGGAAGGGAGAGGGGGAGGAGGGGAGGGAGATGGGGGGAAAAGAGGGTTAAGCTGGGGAGCGGTGAAGGGGGGGGCGGTAGAGGGAGAAGAGGGAGAAGGGGAGCTCAGTCTGGGAAGGCCTCTCGGAGGAGGTGAGTTTTAAGTAGGGTTTTGAAGAGGGGAAGAGAATCCGTTTGGCGGAGGTGAGGAGGGAGGGCGTTCCGGGACCGCGGGAGGACGCGGCCCGGGGGTCGACGGCGGGATGGGCGAGACCGAGGGACGGCGAGGAGGTGGGCGGCGGAGGAGCGGAGCGTGCGGGGTGGCTGGTAGAAAGAGAGAAGGGAGGAGAGGTAGGAAGGGGCGAGGTGACGTAGAGCCTCGAAGCCTAGAGTGAGGAGTTTTTGTGTGGAGCGGAGGTCGATAGGCAACCACTGGAGGTGTTTAAGAAGGGGAGTGACAGGCCCAGAGCGTTTCTGCAGGAAGATGAGCCGGGCAGCGGAGTGAAGAATAGACCGGAGCGGGGCGAGAGAGGAGGAAGGGAGGTCGGAGAGAAGGCCGACACGGTAGTCTAGCCGGGATACAACGAGAGCCCGTAGCGGTAAGGTAGCCGTCTGGGTGGAGAGGAAAGGGCGGATCTTGGCGATACTGTAGAGGTGAGACCGGCAGGTCTCGGTAACGGATAGGATGCGTGGGGTGAACGAGAGAGACGAGTCAAGGACGACACCGAGATCGCGAGAGACGGGAAGGACGGTCGTGCCGTCCACGGTGATAGGGAAGTCTGGGAGAGGACCGGGTTTGGGAGGGAAGATGAGGAGCTCAGTCTTGCTCATGTTGAGTTTTAGGTTTGAGTTTTAAATTCTAGACCGGCAGTCCACCTGGGATGGGCCATTTACCATCACTATGACTAAGTTTCCACATCTGTCAAATGGGTTAAGATTCTCAGACTGGGAGACAGGGACTGTGTCTCTTCTGATTATTTTGAAACTACCTCAGCCCATTTAACAGTACTTAGCAGACAGTGAGTGCTTAATCAGTTGCCCAGCTAACTCAGCGTGTATATAATTGTCTGGAATCCGAGCCAAGGGACCACCGGGTGGTCCACCAGTTCTGCATTTTGGCATGCGTTCTAAAGTACAACAATAAAGATTCATGTATATGTATAAGTGCATATGTATACACTTATGCTTATATGTTTATTGTCATGCATCGAATTCTTCATTTTGATTACTCTCCTTGCAAATACTTTTATGTCTGTGTTCTTTACATCTGCATTACTACTAATGATGATGGTGGTATTTTTTAAGCATTTACTACGTACCAATTATTTACACCACCCTCAACCTTACCAGACATGTGGATATCCATAATTTTATTTTAATCTCCGACTCTCCTTCTAAACACTAAGCTCTCTGTGGGTAGGGATCGTGTCGACCAACTCGATCAATGAAGCACTGTGGTCGGTGCAGGATAATCAGATCAGACTCATACCCCGTGTAAAATGGAGAGTCACGATCTAAGAGAAAGGGAGAGCAGGCATTTTATATCTATTTTACAGGAGAAAAGGAAACATAAAAGGGTCAAGTGACTTGTCCAAGGTCTCACAGCAGGCAAGTGGTGGAACTGGCACTGCAACCAGGGTCTCCTGACTCTTTCTACCCAGTCTCACTCGGAATTCCCACTGCTTTTTCCTGCCTAAATCAATCAGTCGATGGTATTTATTGAGCACTTACTGTGTGCAGAGAACTGTACTAAGTGATTGGGAGAATAGGATAGAACAGAGTTGACAGATACGTCCCCTGCCTTCAGTGAGCTTGAGGTTTCGGGGGGGAGGCAGACAATACTGCAAATAAATAATGTATGGCTATTTACATAAGTGCTGTGAGGCAGAGGGTGAGGGGTCCAAATGACCAAAGGGTAATGATAATAATAATGTTGGCATTTGTTAAGCACTTACTATGAGCAGAACACTGTTCTAGGCCCTGGGGTAGATACAGGGTAATCAGGTTGTCCCCCGTGAGGCTCCCAGTTAATATCCATTTTCCAGATGAGGTAACTGAGGCCCAGAGAAGTGAAGCGACGCCCGCAGTCACCCAGCTGACAAGTGGCAGAGCGGGATTCGAACCCATGGCCTCTGACTCCCAAGCCCAGGCTCTTTCTCCTGAGCCACGCTCCAGTCCGCTGGCCCCAGAGCAAGGTTGCTTACCTGCTCCCTCGGATCTCTCCAGAAGAAACTCCAGGAAATCCTGACTTAGCCCTCCTTTCCTCTTCTCCCTCTGCCTTCTGCATCACCCTCATTTGCTCCCTTCGTTCTTTTCCCCCTCCCAGCCCCACAGCCCTTATGTCCACATCTGCAATTTATTCATCTATATTAATGTCTGTCTCCCCCTCTAGACAGTAAGCTCACGGTGGGCAGGGAATGTGTCCATTATATTGTACTCTCCCCGTCACCTAGTACAGTGCTCTGCACACAGTAAGTGCTAAATAAATACGATTGACTGACTGACTGAAGGCAGTGGGGTTGGCTCCCGCAGTCATTTACTTCTTCCTCCTACTTCTGGCCAAAATTGCACAGATGCCTATGTGTGATAAGGTGGTTGTGTGGGCGCATATGAGTGCTTTGAGATCTGTATGTCTGCTGGGGGAGATTGGGGAGTTTGGGTGTGCCTGTCTCCCCTATCAATGCATGTCGTTCATTCATTCATTCATTCATTCATTCAATAGTATTTATTGAGCGCTTACTATGTGCAGAGCACTGTACTAAGCTATTGAAATGTACAAATCGGCCACAGATAGAGACAGTCCCTGCCCTTTGACGGGCTCACAGTCTGATCGGGGGAGACGGACAGACAAAAACAACGGCAACAGATAGAATCGAGGCGATGAACATCTCATTAAAACAAAAGCAATAAATATCATTCGTTCAATCATATTTATTGAGCGCCTACTGCGTGCAGAGCACTGCACTAAGCACTTGGGTGGGTACAGTACGGCAATAAAGAGAGACAATCCCTAGCCATGATGGGTTTATAGTCTAGGGGCTGGGAGAGAGACATCAAAACAGTCTTGCTTCTGCTGTTTTTTCTACACCGATTTCTCTCTATATTTCTATGTTGGACACTGTTTGGGTTCTTAACAGTTAATTGAGCCGGGGTGGGGTGGGGGGGCAGAAGCAACTTGGCTTAGTGGATAGAGCACGGACCTGGGACTCAGAAGGTCACGGGTTCCAGTCCCGCTCTGTCACATGTCTACTGTGTGATCTTGGGTGAGTCACTTCACTTCTCTAGACGTCAGTTACTTCATCTGTAAAATGGCGCCTCTCCCATCCCAGCCCCCAAACGGCCCTCCTGGAGCCTGGACAGAGGGGCTGAAGGACCGGGGAAGGAGGTACGGGCCGGGGCCGGTCCCCTCCCTGACTCGAGGCTCCCGCACAGGTTGTCCTTCCTGCATGGGGCGCATCAAGCTGACGCGCAGGAAAGTGAGGCGGGCAGGAGGGAGGGTTCATGGAATGCTGGCCTCCCTGAGCCCTATGTGGGACAGGGACTATGTCCAACCTGCATACCTTATATCTATCCCAGCTCTTAGAACAATGCTTAGCACAGCAGCGTGGCTCAGTGGAAAGAGCCCGGGCTCAGGAGTCAGAAGTCATGTGTTTGAATTCCCGCTCTGCCACTTGTCAGCTGTGTGACTGTGGGCGAGTAACCTCACTTCTCTGTGCCTTGGTTCCCTCATCTGCAAAATGGGGATGAAGACTGTGAGCCTCCCGTGGGACAACCTGATTACCCTGTATCCACCCCAGCGCTTAGAAAAGTGCTCTGTACATAGTAAGTGCTTAACAAATACCAACATTATTATTAACAAGTACCATTATTATTACTATTGTTATTGTTCTTTTCTCCCAGCAAACTTGGTGGGAGTATGATTTTCTGGTTCTATCTCTCTTCACATGCATTTATCATTCCCTCCTTTTGCCGTTCTCTGCATCTGCGTCTCTCTGCCTCTACCTCTCCCTGCTTATGCCTCTGCCTGTCTCTCCCTGTCTCAGTCTCTGCCGACGATTCCCACCCTCTTCCTCTACCTTTCCCTCTCCCTGCTTCTGCCTCTCTCCCTTTCTGTCTCAGTCTCTGCCTACAATTCCCACCCTCTTCCTTTTTCTTTCCTTCTCCCTGCCTCTGCCTCTACGTCTCCTTGCTTCCCTATCTCTGTCTTTCCCTATCTCTGCCTTCCACTCTCTGGTGCCTTTCTCTGTCCATCTCTGCTTATCTCTTCCTCTCCGCTCAGGCCACTGGTTTGGTCACAGAAGGTCGACCGCTGGGACTCCTGCTATCTGAGATGATTTGTACCCTTTATTATAGGATCCCGAAGGGGAAGACCATTAAGGTGAAGCCCATAACCTTCTAAATCCGCACACCTCTCCGGCTGAAAGGCAGAAACGATGGAAAATTCCTGTGCCAAACAGAAAAGGTCCAATCCAAGTAACTATTTTTCTCAAGCTCTTCGGATGGAACGGCAACTCATTTGTAGGAGTTAGCCTTGTAAATACCGAAATTGGGAATTTATGAAAAACAGATTTAGTGACCGTCACCCAGCCTTAGTGGATAATAACACTTTCTATCTGATCACCTCACTCCTGGCGTCTCTCACAAGTTGGAAATTTGCTGTAATTATTCAATTAGAGTCAAGTTCTTGGCTAAAAATCTCCTCAGAGTTCTTTCTTTCAATGCTGCCTGCTGAATGTTTGGGTCCTAAGTGTATCCCGTTGCTGCCACTTACCTATCTGTTTGAGTATCTCTGAGGTCTAGATTTCCCCTCAAATATGTATCCTGGCTGAAATAGGAGCTAAATAGCTTCGTCTGTACAATTCTTTCGATCTTTGAGAGATAGCGTGCAAAATAAGAGCATTTCCAGAGATGGGGGAAGTGTTCCTGACAACGTGCCAGGATCCCTACGTGCTCGGCCACTTAGCTGTGTGACTTTGGGCAAGTCATTTAACTTCTCGGTGCCTCAGTTCCCTCATCTGTAAAATGGGGATTAAGACCGTGAGCCCCACGTGGGACAACCTGATTCCCCTGTGTCTACCCCAGCGCTTAGAACGGTGCTCGGCACATAATAAGCGCTTAACAAATACCGACCTTATCGTTATTATTAGTATCCCTGTGAGAGAACCCTGCCGCAACCGCTGTGTCCCCCAAACTCTAAGAATGAAGTGAGGGGTGAAGGGGTTTGAAGAAATGCTGTTTATTGCAGATTGGGTGCTGGAGCCCTGCCATCCCCCCAAACTCGGTGGTCCTGGACAGTGACTCCCGGCAACCCAGTGAGGACAGGAGGCCTCCCCTCCTCCCTGAGAGGATGAGAAGGACCAAGCCCAAGGGCCGCACGAGGAACCCCGGTGACCAAACTCCCCACTATTTCCCCAAGTCCGCTCCCCCTTCACCCCTTCCAAATATCCCACATTTCTGCCCAGTTCCTCCCCTCTGGTGGGTTTCCTCAATCAATCAACCATTCGATCAGTTGTATTTATTAAACATTTACTATGTGTAGAGCACTGTACTAAATGCTTGAGAGCGAATACAGAACAAGATGGAATTGTGGCTCCAATCAATCAATCATTTATTGCTCGATAAATGTCACCGATTAATTATAGAGTGTGCGTGTTTATGTGTGTATAGGAGCTTGTAGGTGTGTGGCTGTCTTTCATTTTCAGAGAAAACACTTCTTTTTTTCTCCCTTTTAGCTGTAATTAATTATCGTGTCTGTCTCCCCAATTAAATTACAAGCTCCTTTAGAGCCAGGATAATGTCCTGTGCTTGGTTCTCTTCCCAAGACCTATTCATCCGTGATCGTATCATGTGTCTGGTGGAAGATAAAGAAGCAGTGTGGCCTAGTAGAGGAGCAAGGGCCTGGGAATCAGAGGATCTGGGTTTCAATTCTGACTCTGCCGCTGGTCTGCTGTGTGATTTTTGGCCATGTCATTTAACTTCTTTGTGCCCCAGTTTCCTCATCTGTAAATTGGGGATTCAAACCCTTTTCTCCCTCCCTTTCAGACAGTGAGCCCGACTGGGTACAGGGTCAGGGACTATCAGCATATACTCTATTTAACTTGCATAGAGAAGCAGCTTGGCTTAGCCGAAAGAACCCGGGCTTGGGAGTCAGAGGTCGTGGGTTCTAATCCCGGCTCCACCACTTGTCAGCTGTGTGACTTTGGGCAAGTCACTTAACTTCTCTGTGCCTCAGTTACCTCATCTGGAAAATGGGTATGTAGACTGTGAGCCCCATATGGAGAACCTAATTACCTTGTGTCTACCCCAGTGCTTAGAACAGTGCTGGGCACATAGTAAGCGCTTAACAAATACCAGCATCGTTATCATCATTATCATCATTACTGTTGTATTCAGTCTATCCTGTCAATTCTACCTTTGCAGTAAACTCTAAAATCCACTTCTTCTTCTACCTCTCCCTCCAAAGTGTTACAGTGTCGATCAAAGTACTTATTTCCCACCCTGACTACTTGCATCCACCTCCTTGCTGACCTCCCTGTCTCTTGTCTCTCTCCTCTCTGGTCTATACTTCACTCTGCTGTCCGAAACATTTTTCTGAAAGAATGGTCCATCCATATCCCTCGACTCGATCAATCAAACAATCAATTCATCATATTTAGTGAGTCCTTACACTGTGCAGAGCAGTGTACTAGACCCTTCCTTGGGAGAGTACGATGTAACAGAGTTGTAGACATGTTTCCTGTCCACGTTGAACTTAGTCTAGATGGGGAGACAGATGTTAATATAAATAAATGAATTACAGTTAGGTACATGATAATGATAATTATGGCATTTGTTAAGCACTTAAGATGTGCAAGACACTGTACTAAGTACTGGGATGGATACAAGCTATTCAGGTTGGGCCAGTCCCTGTCTCATGTCGGGCTCCCAGTCTCAATCCTCATTTTCCAGATTAGGGAACTGAGGTACAGAGGAGTGAAGTGACCTGCCCAAGGTCACACAGCAGACAAGTGGAGGAGCCGGGATTAGAACCCATACTTTCTGATTCCCAGGCCCGTGAGAAGCAGCGTGGCTCAGTGGAAAGAGCACGGGCTTCGGAGTCGGAGGTCATGGGTTCGAATCCCGGCTCGGCCACTTGTCAGCTGTGTGACTTTGGGCAAGTCACTTCACTTCTCGGTGCCTCAGTTCCCTCATCTGTAAAATGGGGATTAAGACCGTGAGCCCCACGTGGGACAACCTGATTCCCCCTGTGTCTACCCCAGCGCTTAGAACAGTGCTCTGCACATAGTAAGCGCTTAACAAATACCAACATTATTAGCCAATACACAATGCTGCTTCTCCCCACTTAAGTGCTGGGGGGTTCAAAGAACTCCAATGTTTGTCCATTTAATTCCTCATCAAACAGAAATTCCTTATCATCGATTTTAAAACTCTCAGACAGCTCCCCCTCCTCCCTGATTTCCTACTACATCCCAACCCGCACACTTCACTCCTCTAACACCAACCTACCCACCGTACCTTGATCTCACCTTACTGTCTACTCCCTGCCCACATCCTCCTTCTAGCCTGAAATTCCTTCCCCCTTAAGATCCGACCGTCCGTCTCTCTCCACGTCTTCAAATCTCTACTAAAATCACATCTCCTCTGAGGGCTTCCCTGTCTAATGAATTTGATTGATTGATTGATCGATTACTGTATCTACCACACCACGTAGTTCAGTGCTTGGCACATAAATGCTTAACAAATATCACTCCTTAATGTTGGTATTTGTTAAGTGCTTACTATGTGCCGAGCACTGTTCTAAGCGCTGGGGTAGACACAGGGGGAATCAGGTTGTCCCACGTGGGGCTCACGGTCTTAATCCCCATTTTACAGATGAGGGAACTGAGGCACAGAGAAGTGAAGTGACTTGCCCAAAGTCACACAGCTGACAAGTGGCCGAGCCGGGATTTGAACCCATGACCTCTGACTCCAAAGCCCATGCTTTTTCCACTGAGCCATGCTGCTTCTCCTCCCTCTTCTCCCTCTTCCTCCTGCTCCTTCTTCTTCATCTTCCCTGAAGTCTATTTCTTCCTGAAGGGCTCACATATCTAGAATGAGAAGACTTAGTAACTCTTCTACTGCCCGCCTGTTCTGAATATCAAACCAGCCATTCAAAAAGAATAAAAGACATGTGGAATTTGGTCAGAACCTGAAAGAGAACCCTGGAAAACTATAAAACTTTGATTACCCATATCCTCAAACGATATATCTATTGATAATCTATATCTGCATGCTCTCTACCCACACTGAGCTTATAGTCTAGAGTTCTTTGGGCCTTAATTTCCTCATTTATAAAGTAGGGATGAGACACCTGTTCATGAGACACCTGTTCCTCCTACCTTTTAGATCGCGAACCCTATCTGAGACAGAGACGGCGCTTAAGCACCCTGCTAAGCACTTAATAAATACCACTGAAATGAATGCAGGACGGCAGTTAGGTGAGTGATTGAAGCTGGAGTCTTGGCAGAGTGAGTGCTCTCATCACGTACCGTGGACGCCATTTGCCTTTCCCCAGGCATTCACCCTGTAAACCTTTTGATTAAATGGCAAAAGGTGAGAACGACTAAAGAAATACATCCTGCCTTGAGCAGGGAGCTGACCTCCAAGAGAAAACCTTGAAGATTTGTCTGGAGTTTTCAGAAAAGGCTGTTCACAGATCACTAACCACCAACATGCCAATATTTTTCTGCTGCAAAACACCCTTTATAGAGGCCAGGGCTAGAGGCCAAGAGAAGCAGCATGGCCTAGTCGACAGAGTACGGGCATGGACATCAGAAGGCGTCATGGGCCTGGATTCTAATCCCGGCTCCACCACTTGTCAGCTTTGTGTCCTTGGGCAAACCACTTAACCTCTCTGTGCCTCAGTGACCTCATTTGTAAAAAAGAGAATAAAGACTGTGAGCCCCATGTGGGACAGGGACTGTGTCCAACCTGATAAACTTGCACCTGAGCCAGAGCTTAGTATGGTGCCTGGAACATTGTAAATCTTTAATAAATACCATTAAAAAAACTTTCACCCCCAATTCTAATCCAAAAGCACAGTGATGAGCGATTTGCCAATCTACTGTCCCCTCTCATCTCTTTGCATTCTCTAGCTCGAAGCGTAAACATCTCGAGAATGCTTAAAACAACCTTTTTGAGTAAGTAGGTTGGTCAGTCAAGTCATATCTCCAAGGGAGAAAAATAATGACTGTAGTATTTGTTAGGTGCTTACTGTGTGCCAGACACCGTTCTAAGCGCGGGGGTGGATACACACATATTGGGTTGGGCACTTTCATTCATTCATTCAATTGTATTTATTGAGTGTTTACTATGTGCAGATTACTATACTAAGTGCTTAGAATGTACAATTAGGCAACAGATAGAGACCATCCCTGCCCAACAACGGGCTCACAGTCTAAATGGGGGAGACAGAGAACGAACCAAACCAAACCAAACAAAAGAAGTAGTCAGGCATCAATGCCATCAAGAAAAATAGAATCATATATATATATATATTATATATATATACATCATTATTAAAATACAGTAATTAATAATATATACAAATATGCACAAGTGCTGTGGGGAAGGGAAGGGGAAAGAGCAGAGGGAGAGAGTAGGGGGAATGGGGCGGGGCAGAGGGAAAGGGAGGGCTCAGTCTGGGAAGGCCTCCTGGAGGAGGTGAGCTCTCAGTAGGGCTTTGAAGAAGGGAAGAGAGTTAGTTTGGCGCAGGTGAGGAGGGAGGGCGTTCCGGAACAGCGGGAGGACGTGGGCCAGGGGTCGATGGCGGGACAGGCGAGAACGGGGGACGGTGAGGAGGTGGGCGGCAGAGGAGCGGAGCGTGTGGGGTGGGCGGTGGAAAGAGAGAAGGGAGGTGAGGTAGGAGGGGGCGAGGGGATGGAGAGCCTTGAAGCTCAGAGTGAGAAGTTTTAGTTTCGTGTGGAGGTTGATAGGCAACCACTGGAGGTTTTTGAGGAGGGGAGTGACATGCCCACAGCATTTCTGCAGGAAGATGATCCAGGCAGCAGAGTGAAGAATAGACTGGAGTAGGGAGAGACAGGAGGATGGGAGATCAGAGAGGAGGCTGATGCGATAATCCAGTTGGGATATTATGAGAGTTGTACCAGTAAAGTAGCCGTTTGGGTGGAGAGGAAGGATGGATCTTGGCGATGTTGTGAAGGTGAGACCGGCAGGTATTGGTGATGGATTGGATGTGTGGGGCGAATGAGAGAGCAGAGTCAAGGATGACACCAAGGTCGCGGGCTCGCGAGACGGGAAAGATGGTCATGCCGTCCACAGTGACAGGGAAGTCAGGGAGAGGACAGGGTTTGGGAGGGAAGATAAGGAGCTCGGTCTTGGACACGTTGAGTTTTAGATGGCGGGCGGACATCCATGTGGAGATGTCTTGAAAGCAGGAGGAGATACGAGCCTGGAGGGAGGGGGAGAGAACAGGAGAGGAGATGTAGATTTGGGTATCATCTGCGTAGAGATGATTTGGTAGCAAATGAGTTCACCAAGGGAGTGAGTATAGATGGAGAACAGAAGGGGGCCAAGAATACAGTATCTGCCCCAGGAGGGGCTCACAGTCTCAATCAACATTTCACAAATGAGGTAATGGGGGCACAGAGAAGTGAAGTGACTTGCCTGAGGTCACACAGCAGATAGGTGGTGGAGTCAGGATCAGAACCTATGTCCTGACTCCCAGGCCTGGGCTCTTTCCAGAGCGCCTCACTGCTTCTAAAAGACAGAGTGCCTCAGCCAGACTGCTGGGCCTTCCTTGGAGGGGATGGCCCTTAGGCAAACAAGAAGACAGCATGGATGGACTGAAAAGAAAGCAGGAGGTCTATGAATGGAGAGGATTAGACACAGGCCAAGGCTCTCCTAACTCCCAAGGCGGTTCTCTATTCACCTAATCACAATTTCCCCTCCTCCTCCACCAGGAGAAAAAAGGCACGTGACTGAGAGGAGGAGAGGTAACACGGCTCATCGGAAAAAGACCCGGCTTCTAGTCCCGGGTCTGCTCCCAGCCTGCTGGAAGACCTAGGGAAATTCTCTTAGCCCCGCTTTACGGAGGAGGAAAACGAGGCACAGAGCGGTGAAGATTCCCCCTCCCCATCCGTTTTAGGTTGTGAGATCCGTGTAGGACAGGAATTGTATCTGATCTGATTATCCTTTTTCTCCTCTTTATTAAATGCCGAATAAATCTCATGGTTCTTCAACCCTTATTATAATTATTATTTTTTTCTGTGGTACTCGTTAAATGCTTACTATGTGCCAGGCATTGTATTAGGTCCTGGAGTAGACCCAAGATCATCATATTTAAAACAGTCCCTGTCCTACATGGGGCTCACAGTCTCAAGACCGCGGGCAGGGATTGTCTCTCGCTGTTGCTGAATGGTACTTTCCAAGACCTTAAGATAGTGTTCTGCACAAAGTAAGCGCTCAGTAAATACGATCGAATTGATGAACGAACCCCCACTTTACAGATGAGGTGACTGAGGCACAGGGAAGTTAAGTGACTTGCCCAAGGTCATACAGCAACAAGGGGCAAAGCTAGGATTAGAACTCAGCTCCTTCTGGCTCCCAGGCCCATGCCCTATCCAGTAGGCCACGCTGCTTCTCATAGACAGACTTAGCCCTTATACAAACAACAAGACAGTGTGGATAGACTGAAAGGAAATCTGGAGTTCCAGGATTGGAGAGGATAATTAATAATCACTAATAATTATGGTACTTGCTAAGCGCTTACTATACGCCAAGCATTGTTCTAAGCACTGGGGTAGATAAAGCAGAGAAGCAGCGTGGCTCAGTGGAAAGAAAATGGGCTTGGGAGTCAGAGGTTGTGGGTTCTAATTCCGGCTCTGCCACTTGTCAGCTGTGTGACTTTGGGCAAGTCACTTAACTTTTCCGTGCCTCAGTTCCCTCATCTGTAAAATGGAGATTAAGACTGTGAGCCTCACAGGGGACCGCCTGATTACCTTGTATCACCCCCCAGCACATAGAACAGTGCTCGGCACACAGTGAGCGCTTAACAAATATCATCATCATTGTTATCATTATAAAAGTTAATCAGCTTGGACACAGTCCCTGTCCTTCACGGAGCTCACCATCTGAATCCCCATTTTACGGATGAGGTCGCTGAGGCCCAGAGACGTGAAGTGTCTTGCCCAAGCTCACACAGCAGATACGTGGCTGGGTCAGGATGAGAACTCAGATCTTTGGGACTTTCAGGCCTGGGCTCTATCCACTAAGCCAGGCCGCTTCTCTACGAAGCCACTTTGCTTCTCTATGTACATGTTCATGCGTACACACACACTATACTGCCTATATGCATCCTATTATTTGGCCTATCACTCCACCGTTTCCCCTTTCCCTAATCTATTCTAATCAGTCCGTCTGCCCATCATATTTACTGAGCCGAGCACCGTTCTGCATGCCTGGACGGGTACCGTATAATAGTAGACAGACCCATAATACCTGTCTCTCCCTGTGGAGAGTAAATTCCCTGTGGGCCGGAATCATATCTCCCATCTCTGTGGTATTATATTTTACCGAGTGCTTAGTACAAACAAACAGTAGAAACTAACAAAAAACCACACACTCACATGCAGACGCAAGCGCACCCACACTCTCTTCCGAACGACCCGCACACTTCCTTCGTCCAGGGGTGAAGAACATTTTCCGGGCAGCTCGAGCAACTGGTCTCCTGAGCCCCTCTTTTCCAAATCTGTCAGACCAGGGCTTTTCCCAGCAACGGCTCCTTCTTTTTTTAAGATTCCCTTTCTTCTCCGTGGACGAGGCCTTTCCCAATAGTTGCCCTCTCGTTTTCAGATGATTTGGCTGCCTCTTAGTTCAGCAGAGGGATTCCAGAGAAGGAAAATATGAATTCTGTCAGCACTGACATTTAGTCTCTATGAAGGCTGGAAGGCAGCTGTATAAAGCCAAACAAGGGGGAATCCTAGGTGTCTCCACAGTCTAACACTTCTCTCTCTACAACTGACCTCCTCCCGACCCATCTCCTATTCTGCTCTCTAAATGTACGGCAGCGGATCCTTATTTTTACAAGCTCAGGTTGACTCCTGCTCTGTTTTCAATTTGCTGATAATTATAACATTTTCCTCTCCCAGCTTCACCAAATTCTGTCACGCCCAATCCGCGAGTTTCTCCGTACCTCTTTCTGCCTGGAGAAATTGAGCGTTCTATACCATTTTTTTGGCTCCACTGCCAGGCCAGGATGTTTTCTGGACATCCTGAATGAGCCTCCTTCTCCTTCAATAAATAGTTTCTCTCTCCTTTCTTGCATGATTGATTAGGTGACTGGAATTTGCTGCTTGTTGCATTGGGTTTGTGGACCGCACCTCTTTAGTCAGTGGAGTTGAAAACACCTTTTGTCACCGGGGAACAGCAGAGATATTGGTAAAAAATAAACTTCTGGAACAGTCAAGAGATGTCTGTTTTTTTTACAACAAATCTATTTACATGTATTTTGGCCAGATGCCGCTAATATTCCTAGCTTTGTGAAAACAGAACATCACCTTTGCCTGAAATTCTACAATTTATAGGAAATGGGGTATTGTGCATTCTTGTGCACTATCTAGTGTCTGGATTGGGGGATTTATTTAGTTTCTAGTTTCTCAATGGAGCTAAATTGAGCCTAATCTCAATATGGAGCAGGAGAGGATGGGCAGAGGCAGGGAGAGGTTTCAAAAAGACCCTCTCAGCTCCACAGTACTTATGCACATATGAACAATTTATTTATTTATATGGATAAATGTTATCCCTACATTCCCCTTGATCCTTGATGACGGGGCATATGTGCTCCTACTCTGTTATATTGTACTTTCCCCAGCTCTTACTGTCAGTACTACTGATTAATTTTTTTATGGTATGTGTTAAGTTCTTACTATGTGCCAGGCACCGTATTGACAACTGGGGTAGATACAAGCTAAATAGTTTGGATGCAGTCCCTGTCCCAAAGAGGGCTCAGAATTTGAATCCCCATTTTACAGATGAAGTAACTGAGGCCCAGAGAAGTGAAGTGACTGTCCCCAAATCACCCAGAAGACAAGGGGCAGAGCCGAGACTAGAATCTAGGTTCTTCTTCCTCTCAGGACTGTGCTCTATCCACTATCCCATGCTGCTTCTGAAATTGAATGATTGACTAATTGATTGACCAGAAAAGTTCCTGGGGCATCCTTACACACGGTAATGGGATCTTCCCCTCTAGATGATAAGCTCCTCTTGGGCAGGGTACATTTCTACTCCCTCTGTGGCATTGTTCCATCCCTATCCCCAGTGCTTAGTACAGAGAAGCAGTGTGACCTAGTGGAAAAAAACATGGGTCTGGGAGGCAGAGGGCCTCAGTTCTAATACTAGCTCTGCTACTTGTCTCCTGTATGACCTTGGGCAAATCGCTTAATTTCTCAGTGCCTCAGTTCCCTCATCTGAAAAGTAGGGAATCAATTCCCGCCGTCCCTCCTACTTAGACTGTGAGGCCCATTTAGGACCTGATTAACCTGTGTCTACCCAGAGCTTCGTACTCGGCTTAGCCCATAGTAAGTGCTTAACAAATACCAGATTTATCATTATTATTACAGTGCTCTTCTCACAGTAAACACTCAATAAATGCCCTTGATTGATTGATGGGGAGTGAAGGATAGATGTCAGATTCAGCACTTGCCTGTATCTCCGTTTTACCCTAGCTTGGACAGAGAAAAATGGTTCTGAACCAATCAGGAGATGAGGGAATGGGTGTTGAGTTATGATGACAAGTCTGTCATCTTTCCCTCCTCCCTTGCTTTCTCCTTCCAGTGTCCTAGGTTGAGAGAAGCCAGGCTGCTACTTTATTTATGAAATTTGCTTCACTACGCACATGAGGTGAAGTTGAATGAAAAAAATGAAAGGGGGTAAAGAAGGGGAGGAGAAGGATGGTACTCTTCCTTAGCTTGCTAATACAGAAAGTCCCTCGTGTTATTTGCTAGTAGCACTGGTTTTTTTGGAAATATATAAAGTATTTTTAAGCACTTACTATGTGCCAGGTACAAAACCAAGAACTGGGGTAGATACAAGCTAATCAGGTTAGGCATAGTTCATGTCCCACATGGGGTTTATAGTCTCAATCTCCACTTTATAGATGAGGTAACTGAGGCATAGACAAATGAAGTGACCCAGCATACGAGTGGCGTAGCCAGGATTATTCATTCAATAGTATTTATTGAGCGCTTACTATGTGCAGAGCACTGTACTAAGCGCTTGAATTAGAACTAGGATTAGATTAGATTAGAACTAGGTCCTCTGATTCATGGGTCCTCAATCATTCCACTAGACCACACTGCTTCTCTTGAGGCAGTTGATGATAATTTGTGTTTAAATTGAAGTCAGCAAATTATTTGGGAAGTTCATCCTGCCCCATGCCCTGTTACAATAGATTGTTGACAATTGACTTTGCCTGTACGTCAAATCTGCATTTTCCATGTGAGCAATTTGTAAGGTGGTGGTAAAACCTGTCCCTGTATTCCTTGGCTGTCTGTTTCATAATCCCTTTTATCTTTAACTGTTACTACTACTGCCTATATACATTATATGTACATTATATACATATATACAGAAGTGCTGTGGGGCGGGCGTAGGAGGGGACGAGCAAAAGGAGTGAGTAGACGTGATGCCGAAGGGAGGGGGAGCTGAGGAAAAGGGGGCTTAGTGTTCCAGGATACAGTTCCCCACAGTTTTTCATCATTTATTATTGTTATTATCATTCTTATTCATAGCAATACACATAAAACAATTAGGGGACATCTGCTTGAGTGTATTCATTCATTTGAGAGCTCTCTGGGACATTTCAGCCACACTTCCTCGATCTTGAGTTCACGTGTGCTTAAAATGCTTCAACCTGAACCTGGTAGTTTTCCTAAGAATTGCCAAAATACAGTCCTTAAAATCAGGTTTTCTCCTTCAAGCAGATGTGCAAAGCAATTCATATTCTTTAAGAAAGACAATTAGTTTATCATGTGATGTGGCAGTTTCAAGCTATTTCCTTAATTTTAATCGACCTTCAGTTTCTAGGTATGTTTCCAATGATCTCACATCACAGTGCTGCTAACTTCTGTTTAACGGGCTTTTAAATGGAAAATTAGGCCCGTTGTTGGTCCCAGCACAGAGGGAAGAAAGCCCACATGAAAATATGGAGGACAAAACTTTCAAAAAAGACATCCGAATGCCTGGGCGCAATACTGTGTGGCAAGGGGTGTGTGAAGCAGACACTTATCTGCTGCAAAGAGTTGAGCCAAGGATGAGGAGGTGGTTTGGGATCCTGTTTCTAATTCTATCACTTGTTGATGTGGATCTGGGGGTGGGACTGACATCAAGGACTCAAGTGGAAGGGAAGGGGGAAACTTCAATTTACAACACCTGGTGCCTTTAATTCCCCAGAATTCCCTGGGAAACAAGAGTCAAGCAGCAAGGTTGGGTCTCTCCCTCCCACCCTTCCCTTCCTCCCCCTTCTTTTCTTCCCCTCTTCCTTCTCCTCTTCCTCTATTTTTTCCTCCCCTACCTTTGATTTCTTCCTCTTTTTCATTCATTCAATAGTGTTTATTGAGCGATTACTATGTGCAGAGCACTGTACTAAGTGATTGAAATGTACAATCCGGCAACAGATAGAGACAGTCCCTGCCCAGTGACGGACTTTTTCCTTCAGGGACCTACACAGGCCGGTCTGTGGAGGGCTTCACCTCATCTGCCACTTGTGAGTACATGTGTTCAGACCTTATCTTCAAAGTGTGCTTGTGCATTTCTGATAGTTTGGAGGTTCAAGCCTGTAGGTAGCCTGAATGTAGACATTTTGATCTGGCTTAATATTTCCCTTCTTCTCTCTTTGTGCATTAAACTAACCTTCTCTGCCTAGGTCCCTGATATTTGGGAAATTTTATGAAGTTCCCTTGACTCTTCTTAATTTATTTGCCCAATAACTTGTTATACTTGCTCCTCCTAAATGCCAAATGGATGGGAAAAGCAAACCAGGGCCCCTGGAATTGTGATCGGGAATATCTTAATGATAATAATAACATTGCTAGCACTAACTCTATGCTATGCATTGCTTAAGTTAATGAGGTGGGACACAGTCCCTAGCCCACCCAGTCTAAGTGGTGCTAGGCCAAGATAGGTAAAGTAGAGGCTTTACAGATCTTTCTGGTGTTCAAGAAAAGAGACATGGATAAGCAGCATGGCTTAGTGGCAAGAGCACGGGCCTAGGAGTCAGAGGACGTGGGTTCTAATCTCTACTCCACCACTTGTCTTAGCTGCTTAACTTCTCTGTGCCTCGGTGACCTCATCTAGAAAATGGAGAGTAAGACGTGGAATCCCACGTGGGACAACCTGATTACCTTATACCTCCCCCAGTGCTTAGAGCAGTGCTTGGCACATAGTAAGTGCTTAACAATTGCCATAATTACTATTATTACTACATCCAAGATTCAAAGCAGAAAGAGTTGTCTCATCTAGTTAAGCGAGGAGAGGGAGGAAGGTAGGAGGAGGGAGATGAGATTGACATAGGATGATTCCCTTCCAAGAGAAGCAGTGAGGTTTAATGGAAAGAGCATCGGAGTGGCTTAATGGGAAGAGCTTTGTGCTGGGAGTCAGAAGTTATTATAAATCATTTATTTATTTTAATGTCTGCCTCCCCCTCTAGACTTTAAGCTTATTATGGGCCTGTTAACTCTGTTGTATTGTACTCTCCCATTTACTTAGTATAGTCTGTGCACATAGTAAACACTCAAATACCACTGATGATTGATCTGGGTTCTAATTCAATACCACTGATCGATTGATCTGGGTTCTAATTCCTGCTCCAACCCTCATCTATTGCATGACCTTAAGGCAAGTTACTTAACTTCTCCAGGGCTTAATTCAGACTACAAGCCCCACGTGGGACATGGACTGTGTCCAACCTGTTTCGCTTTTTTCTACTCCAGGGCTTAGTACAGGGCCTAGCACACAATAATCACTAAACAAATACCATTAAAAGTATTAAAAAATGGTTTGTTCTGTAGTGTTGGTTGAGAAACCCGTTCCACCCAAATTTAATAAAACCATATGGAATGATCATATCCATGTCATTGGCATTCTGACTTGTTTATGAGTCATCCAGATAAATCTTGAACCCTCCGGAGAAGGGGAGAAAACCCAGCTGAATTAACACTTTGTTTAAAATGCAGCACTTTGCTAATATCCTATTTCGGGATTACTAAAATATTCCAAAACCTTTTAGTCCTGAGTTTATTTCGAAACATTGTAAAGAGTTCACTCTTAGTTCTCTAATGTATCCAACCTTAAAACCATGCAGTTAAGTGTGTCAAAAGGGGAAAAAAAATCCAAAAGATGAACAGATCATTGTCTCCAACTCTTGTTAGAGAAGCAAAGTGCAGCATAATATAGTAGAAGGACCATGGAGCTGGGATTAAGGAACCTGAGTTCTATTCCTGACTCTGCCATTTGACTGTAGACTCCAAACTTGTTATGGGCAAGGAAGGTGTCCGGTAACTTTGTTATATTGCACCCTTCCAAGTGCTTAGTACAGTGTTCTGAACTAAAATAAATGCTGATGATGGTGACTTAAGGCAAGTCATCTCACTTCTCTGAGCCTCAGTTTCCTCATGTGTAAAACAGGGATTAGCTATGTGTTCTTCCTCCTATTTCGACTTTAAGCGCCAGTTGGGACAAGAACTGTGTCCCACCTGATTAGGCTGTTTTTTGCTGATTATGTTGATTATGCTTGGCGCATAGTAAGCACTTATATGCCACAGTTATTATTATTGTAATTGAATTTCCTGTCCTCAATCCCAGTAGTTCCCAATTACACACAAATTGACATTTATGTCTTTCATTTATAAGGTTCTTAGTGCAATTAGCTCTTACATGTGAAACACTGAAATTCAAATTTACTGGCCAGATTTGTAATTCTACCTCCTCTAATTATTTTAGTAATTATGATCTGTCTCCAATCACATTTTCCCCATAAATGCTAATTGCCAACTAATTTCCAAAGTCCTACAATCAGCTGAATTGATTGTTTTCCAAGCAAGGTTCAGAGCTTTCACCAATGAATAACATCAACTTTGAATCTGTAGATATTTTATGTAATTTTATGAGATGATGATATACAGATGAGGACAAAAGATAGAGGGAATGAAGAGAAGCAATAACTAGCTGGAGCAAACTGCACATGGTAAATCTGTGGTTCAGTAAACTTCATTATCCATGGGATTTAGTATAGAGCACTGTACTAAATGCTTCTAATATTTTCTCTTCTTCCCAAACTACAAGGTGAGCAGATGCATTCTAAATTGCTCTAGCCTTTTCAGAAACACTACGTACTTTTCCCCTCAAGTAACTGTCAGAGGGTTCTTAATTATTGCCTTTTTTTTTTTTTTTGAAACCAAGGAAGGTCTTGGAACATGTGGGTCTGAGCTTGTAGATGAGACCAAGGTAAGGAGAAAGATGGCATGGATTTATGAATAATTTTGGATCTAGTACTGGAACTGGTGCTTCTAGGTACCTTCCTGGTGGTAGCAGGAATATTCCAACTCCCTTCTCCCTCTGATAATAATATTTCTTAAACACCATGTGATGAGTGCTCAGGTGGTTTGAGATAATCAGAACAGAAACAGTCCCTGTCCCACACGGGCTCAGAGTCTGTGGAAGGGAGAAGAGGTAATAAATCCCCATTTTGCAGATGAGGAAACTAAGGCACAGAGAAATTAAGTGACTTGCCGAAGGTCACACAACAGACAAGTGTCAGAGGCAGGATTGGAAGCAGAGTGACCTAGTGGAAAGTGTGGAAAGAGCACAGTTCTGAGAGTCAGAAGACCTGGATTCTAATTTTGCCTCCACTTGTCTATTGTGTGAACTTGGGCCAGTCACTTCACTTCTCTGGGCCTCGGTTTCCTCATCTATAAAATGGGGATTCTATATGTGTACTCCTTACAACTTAGAATGTGAGCATCATGTGGGACTTGATTATCTTGTATCTACCCCAGTGCTTAGTAGAGTGCTTGGTACATAGTAAGTGCTCAACAAATACCACTATTAATATCATAGAGAAGCAACGTAGCTCAGTGGCAAGAGCCCGGGTGTGGGAGTCAGAGGTAATGGGTTCGTATCCCGGCTCTGCCCCTTGGCAGCTGTGTGACTGTGGGCAAGTCACTTCACTTCTCTGTGCCTCAGTTCCCTCATCTGGAAAATGGGGATTAACTGTGAGCCTCACTTGGGACAACCTGATGACTCTGTATCTCCCCCAGTACTTAGAACAGTGCTCTGCACATAGTAAGCACTTAACAAATACCAACATTATTATTATTATTATTATCAGAACCCACATCCTCCCAGGCCTGTGCTCTTTTGATGAGGTCATAGTACCTTTCCTTATCTTTCTTTTGCCCAGGTGTATATTCTCTTATATACTGAGCTTCTTTATTTAAACACCTTCTATGCGTTTGTCACCTCGCCGGGGAACGGAGGCGCTGGTAGAAGAAACAAGTATTTTCCTACAATACAGAGATATCTCGGCCTTTCCTCCGGAATGGTAGCCATATTCTACCCCAGAGCACTCTGTATTTCAGCAGTAGCCACGTGTGCTATGAGGAGCCTTTATCTCTCTCCTGATTTAAGGATCCTTTCCAAATATCTGTCTATGTGGTTGGGTGGCACAGCCAGGTTTTCCCAATGTTGGAATTCCCAGAGATCCGAATAGCATTATCAGAGGTGCATCTGCGGGTGTCAAACTTTTGACCAACATGATTCCAACACAGAAATGTGAGGCTTTTCCAGGTGTTGCCTCCTGTGTGACCTTGGGCAACTCCCTTCTCTTGCCCTCAGTTACCGCATCTGTGAAATGGGGATTGAGACTGTGAGCCCCATGTGGGGCAGGGACCGTGTCCATCCTGATTTGTTTGAATTTTCCCCATTGCTTAGAGTGCCTGGCACATAGTAAGCGCTTGACAAATACCAGTTATTACTATTATTATTACTATTGGGTTCCAAGTTTTGTATTCATTAAGACAGGACATCCATTGGTTCAGAAGCCAGGACATCCTTGTATTCCTTGTTTTAGTCTCACTCTCAAAAGAAGGGCAGCATGGCCTGGTGGAAAGAGCCGGGCCTGGGAGTCAGGAGACCTGGGTTCTAATTCCAGCTCGGCTACTTGTCTGCTGTGCGACCTTGGGCAATTCATTTAACTTCTCAGTGCCTCAGTTTCCTCATCCGTAAAATGGGATCCAATACCTGTTCTCCTTGTAACTTAGACAGTGAGCTCAGTGTGGCACAGGGACTGTGTCCAACCTAGTTATCTTGTATCTACTCCCAGTGCTTAATACCTTCCTCAGTTCCCACCCTGCAAATTGAGGATTCAATACCTGTTTTCATTCCTACTTAGACTGTGAACCCCAAGTGGGCCCTGAATATCTTATATCTACCCCAGCACTTAGTACAGGGCTTGACACATAGTAAGCACTTAGCAAATCCCACTATTAGTATAACTAACAGTCAGGGAGATGGACGTTAAAGTGAATTATGGGCTCTGGAAGCAGGGGAATAGAAGCAGATGTACAGAAGTGCACAACTCCCTTCTTCAGGACGCTCAGTGGGAATGATTTGGAGGGTTGCTTGGCCCCGTGAAAAGCCGGGAGACTCAATGCGGGCTCTCAGTCAGTGCTTTCATGAGGTCCATTTTGGCAAATTAGAGGCCTCATTCCTCCACACGTTTTAAAAATCAATTTTTATGGACCATTAGCATGTCCAAAATGCCAAAAGAGCCAATGCTTAGGAAAACACTTGGGAAGTATGTTCTGTAAACGCCTCTGGTGAGAACCAGCAGGAGCCAGTGTAAACACATGGATTTTCTGGCACTGACCATTTCCTTCCCTGCGGGGGCATTCTCCAGCACAGTGTGTAGAATCATCAAGCCGTAGCTGGGCTGGGAGGGTCTTGGAGACACTATCTCACTCAAACTCCTGCCTTTGGGCAGAGAAGCAGTGTAGTGTAATGGATAGAGTGCAGATTTGAGAGTTAGAAGGACCTGGGTTCTAATCTCAGCTCTGCCACTTGTCTGCCCATGTGACCTTAGGCAAGTCACTCGACTTCTCTGTGCTCGTTACCTCATCCGTAAAATGGAGATTAAGAATGTGAGCCCCATGAGGGACGGTGTGTTCAACATGATTAACTTGTATCTCAGTTAGAAGAGTTTAGAACAGTGCCTGGCACATAGTAAGTGCTTAAAATGTGCCATTATTATCATTATTGGAATGGATCTGCCCCGATATCAGTGGGTTTCAAGTCCCCTGGGGATCCCCTCATTTCCAGGGTTTGCATATCCGAGACATTCTTTCTGAAAAGAAGACAAAGTGTTTTGGATATCTTTTAGGGAATCTGGACAACTATTTACGCTTCCTGTCAACCCCACCCTTGGCCTAAGAAAGGAAATCAAACATGCTAGGAGGGGGAAAATCATAGTAGGGAAAGTAGGAAAAAACGTAATGTTCACCCACACACAGAAAACTATATAGACTGTCTACCCAGGGCAAGTGAGCTTTTTGAATAATTATGGTTATGTTTATTGTTAAGCACTGTATTATGTTGTGGAATAGATACAGGATAATCAGGTTGGACACAGTCCCTTGCCCACGTGGAGCTCACAGTCTAGTAGGGAGTAGGATTTAATTCCATTTTATAGTTGAGGAAACTGAGGAATAGATAAGTGACTTGTCCAAGGCTCTACAGCAGACAAGTGATGGAACTGGGATGAGAACCCAGGTCCCCTGACTCCCAGGCCCATGCTTGTTTCACTAGGCCAAGGTGTTTTGGATCTCTGAAGAACAATAATAGTGGTAGATGCAATGTAAGCATATTCCCACCTAGGACTCACAGTCTAAGTAGGAAGGAGAACAACTATTATTCCTCCTCTAGATGGTAAAATTATGGTGGGCAGGGAACATGTCTGCTAACTTGAATTGTACTCTCCCAACTCTCCAACTCCTTAGCACCTAGTAAGGGCTCAATAAATATCACTGATTAATTTTATAAATGGGGAATCTGAGGCAAAAAGTTATTTGCCCAAGATCTCACGATACCTCAATCTCGTCTCTCATGTCCATCACCGACTGTCGTTAAAATCCACTCTTTCCCTTCTCTTCCCCGCTGCCACATCAATACAATCACTTATCCTCTCCCGACCTGATTACTGAATCCGACTCTCTTTGCTGACCTCTCAGCCTCCTGTCGCTCCTCACTCCACTCCAAACTCTGCTGTCTGGATCATTTTTCTACTAAAACATTCAGGACACGTTTCCTCATTCCTCAAGAGACTCCAGTGGTTGCCCATCCACCTCATCAAGCAAAAACTCCTTACTACTGACTTCAAAGCTCTCCATCACCTCCAGCCTTCCTACCTCACCTCTCTACTCGCCTGCTACAACCCAACCCTCACACTTCACTCCTCTAATATCAACCTTCTCAGGGTACCTCAATCTCATCTATCTCACTGCTGATCCCTCGCCCACATCCTCCCTCTGGCCTGGAACACTTTCCCTCCTCAAATCTGATAGATAATTACACCCCTCCCGCTTCCTCCCCGACATTCAAACCTTATTGAAAACACATTTCCTCTAAAAGCCCTTCCCTGAATAAGACTCCCTTTCCTCTTCTCCCATTCCTTTCTGCATCATCTTGATTTGTTCCCTATATTCATACCCCCCTCCGAACCCCACAGCACTTATGTACGTATCTGTAGTTTATATTAATGTCTGCCTCCCCTTCTACACTGTAAGCTTGTTGTGGACAGGGAATTTTTATATTCTACTCTCCCAAGTGCTTAGTACAGTGCTTTGCACACAGTAAGCGCTCAAAGAGGATTGAATGAATGAAAATGTCTACCAACTCGTATATTGTTATAGTCTACTCTCCCAAGTACTTAGCACGGTGGCCTGCCCACAGTAAGTGCTCAATAAATATGACTGATAGTAGGAAAGTGATAGAACTGGGATTAGAACTCAGGTATCTGACTCCAAGGCCCAGGCTCTTTTCCCTAACATGTGCTGCTTCTCGAGGTGTGCAGTTGGATCAGAGACATAGAGGTGAAATATGACAAGCCATCATTAATAATCTTTGAAAGTAACCTTCGGTAGAAAATTAAATTTGAAGTGTAAATCTGCACAATGTGAGCATAAGCTTTCACGAGAACAAGAGACTATTAAGTCACAGCCTTGTTACCATCTAGCCCAGGACCTATAGCATGAGATTTACCTGGGTGAAGATTTGTCAGAGAGCAGACTTCACCTTATACGAAAACTGGTTGTATCTTCTCTACACAGTAATAAGAGGATGCTTGGGGAACCAGCTTGATAGTTATTCTTCTTGACAATCCAACCCATCGACTGTACTATTATCCTGCATTTTGCCAGCAGCATATTTTTTGGTCCTTTTTCTCCTCTAGAAACCCATTATGAACCTGCCAACTATGCTGTTTTCTTTGGCCTCCACAACTTCCTCTTTTCTCCCTTTAAACCGTAAGCTCCTCGAAGGTAGACGTCATGCCTTCTACCCATACTTTACTTCATACAGAGCTCAGCAAATGGAATGTGCTCAATAAATCTGCTCAAGAAATCTATCGAGTGATTCTCTCCTACTCCGAGGCCATAGATTGGAGTCCCAGCCACCACCAGAGCAGGTCTCTTCCTTGATGGAGACGCCAGTGAAGGGAAGA